>NC_085991.1:27524083-28124083 GCF_030014385.1 Trichomycterus rosablanca | reverse complement strand
TGGCATTCATCCAATGACCGGCGAGTTTCGAAGCAATGAAAAAAAACCTTTCCATGCAGTCCCACTGAAGTGAATAGACGCTCAGCTTCTGCGGGTAAATGCCTTGACGCTACGGGAATGTATGAGAAGTTCGAGTCAGTCGATTTGTGATATGTAGCTGATTCTGAACGAACTCGTCTTCGAGATGAATGTGTTCAAACGCATTTGTAGTCAATGAAATGTTAACACAACTGTACATATTTGACCATTTAATTTTTGACATTTTAGGGGAAGCTGAGCTTCCCTTGCAGTCTTAGAGAAATCACCACTGGTGTGAATGTGTAAGTGTGTTGCACTGCAATAAACTGGTGCCCTGCCCAGTATGTGTTCCTGCTTTATGCTCAGTATTTACAGGTGGTGCTGAAACCACCCAGGATGTGGCATGTTCTTCCTGTGTCTGTATGGACTTTATTCAAGCTCTCCAGTTTGATCCCACTTTCCAAAAACATGTCAGATGGACTGTCATTTCTTAATTAATCTTTTGGTTTTAGTAAGTGTGAATGAGTGAGTCAACATGTAATGCCCTGTGATGAACTACACAGTGTTCTTGAGCTCTACAGTGACCCTAACAGGGATAGAGCAAAAAAGTAAGATGAATATATGTACGAATTACCCATAGATCTACCTCAGATAGTGTTGATGCTGCACATTGCAAAGGTACTGGTTTTGAGCTATGCCTCTTCTTTATATGTTCTCTTATATAAACTTATAGAAACAATATGTCATTACTAGGTTAAGAAATGCACATCTTGACTATTTTAAGTCTATGTGAATTTTATGGTTTACTATTAAGCGTTCTTACAGTATATTTTATGTTCTCTGTTTTCTAGGCTGACAGAACTTCTTCCCTATGTGGATATAAACCGATACTGGGGCATTATCACCAAGTGCTTAACATACAGCAAGGCAGCTTCAGACCCCTTTGCATATTCCCTTCTGCGCCAACAGTACAAGAAAGTTCTGGTAGCGGTAGCCAACCGCCTGTTGAAACGGGATTTATACCCTTCCTCTGGACACAACAGCTCTCTGGACACAGAAAATGATTACTGTCTCCAACGAATCAGCTAGTGGTATTTATACACACACCAGAATATCCCAATGCCTTGATGACAATGGACAGTGAGATTTGTGATGATGATCGTGATGATGATCACCTAGATACAGCTGGAGATGTCAAGTCCTTGTTGTACTTGTTGTACATGTAGGCATATGCTCCAGATAGCAGTGGACACTTTGGCAATAGCTAAGGCAATACGTGACTAAACCAACATGTGCTTTGTTCACAGGGCACCCACACACAGACACATCAAAGAAAGGACAGAACAAGATAATTGAATCTCAATAGATCAACAGACATTGGCACCACTAGCATTGTGAGCTAAGCTGTTTTTTAGGGTTATCAAACATATTTTGTGAAAGCGCTCATATTACTGAGACTTCTAAAAATCTGAATGATGTTAATACTAGTAGGCAGTTTGCCAATTTATTTATGTTAACAGGGTACCTCAGTTGAATGATTGTAAATTTATTGTGAATTTACAAATGTACAAATCCATTAATATTGTGTTATTAGCTACCAGTCATCAAACATACAAAGTAGGAATCCATTCTCAGATTTTTTTTCAACTATTTTTTTTAGGCCGCTCAGGTGGCACAGCGGTAAAAACACACGCTGGAACCAGAGCTGGGATCTCAAATACATCATATCGAATCTCAGCTCTGCCTACCGGCTAAGGCTGAGCGGCCACATGAACAATGATTGGCCTGTTGTTCAGATTTGGGCGGGACTAAGCCGGATGGGGTCTCTCTCCCATGACTGGTGCAATTACGGCCTCTGCTGGCTGATTGATGGCACCTGCACAGAGATGAGAAAAGAGTGCTCTCAGGGTGTGTCCTCTCCGTACACAATGCTGAGCTGCACTGCACGCATCAAAGTGCAGGTGATAAAATGCATACGGCATGCTGCCCACGTGTTGGAGGGGGAGTGGGTTAGCTTTGTTCTCCTCAATCAGAGCAGGGATAGGGACTGGTGGAGAGGAAGCATGACGCAATCGGGCAGTTGGATGCGCTAAAAGGGAGAAAAAGGGGAGAAAATGCATAAACAAAATATATTTTTAAAAAAACAATCTTTTTTTAAAAAAATGGAATTTTACATTTGTATACTTCCATTCTTTAACGTGTATGACACTATAGCACCTCAAACTGGTTGTAACTGAATGTACTAGGCTCTTGTTACAGCAGCATATTGTGCACAAGTTGTATTTATTTAGGTAAAACTAGTAAGTAATTTGTACATTATAATGACATTAACAGTGTACACTGATATGTTTTATTCTGGAAGGCAAGTGTGTGTTATTAGAGCTAGTGAAATAACAAAGTGCTTTATACAACATTATTTGTGCCAGTCTTATTCAACATGTACTGTTCTGTAAACACTGTAAACAAAAGGAAACAGATAAACATAGCTGTGTTGTATTTTGAGTAAATGCCTCAATTAAAAAATAGCAATTTCATAGTCACAGTGAGTCTGGCCAACATCCCTTCAGCTCATCCATTTATATACAACAAGCCTTTTACCCTGTACTGTACAGTTAAGTCGTAAGACACGTAAGTCAAGGCAGATTTGTATTTTATTGATTGATACAAGTGTTCTTTTCGGTGACAGTGAGTCAAATGCTGTTGAGTTCTTTACTCATTCGAATAAGGCTACTTCATCATGCTGATGCTTTTTCTTTGTCTTTATGATTAGCAACAGTCCTAAGATGAGCTTTAAAATGCCGATTTTAAAACTGGTAATTCTGTGGCAGCCTCCAAACCCAAAGTGATATAGTAGAGCTCACTTGAATTTAAATAGGGAAACTTTGCCTGTAGCTTCTAATTAGTAGCAGACCTAGGGTCTCTGTGTGTTTTTTTTATTACATCTGACCATTTGAACATTTTTTAAATGCATTTTCTCCCCATTTACTGAGGAGTTCAGAAACTTGGTGCTGGTGTGCCAGCGGAATATCCTGCTGCGCCACCTGGGCGCGACCATATTAACATTTGTTTGGCATAAGATGGTATTTTGGTTTTTTTTCTGACCTTGGACAATACACCTTTGTGTTATGTGTATATACCACTGTGTATATACTTTTTGTATTGGTATAGTCAAGCTAGCCCTATTTATAAGGACACAGAGAAGTAACTTACTGTAGATAAAAAGAAAAAAATTTAAATTAACAAACAAGTAGAAAGATCACTGATCAACTTTATTGTCCTTTGTAAATTTAAACACATTTAGAATCTAATGCCTGTAACACACTCAAAAAGTCAGGACAGGGCAAAAATAAAAGTAAAAGGTTACAATAGAATATTGTCGTTACATGGTGTTAAAACATACAACAATAAGCAGGTGAATTGGTAACAGGTGAGGGAATCATGATTGGGTATAAAAGGAGGATCCACCAAAGGCTCAACCTCTGAAACCAATGATGGGTTGTTGCTCACCATTTTGTGCCAAACTTTATAAAGGAATTGTCAATCAGGTAACTTAGGTCTTTTACCATATACTGTATATAATATTGTGAAAAGATTCAGAGAATCTGCAGACATTTAGGCCAAGGCCAAAACCACAGTTGAATATGTATGACCCTCAAGCCCTTAGATGACATTGCTGACATTGATAAGAAACTGTCATGCTACTGTGATAAATATAGCCACATGGGTGTAGGAGTACTTCAGAAAACTGTTGTGACCTAACACAGTCTACCACTGCATCAGTAAATGCAACCTGAAACTCCATTACACAAAGAGAAAGCTGTTTATCAATTCCATACATAATTACCACTAAATTCTCTGTGCCCAAGCTTATCTCAGATAGACTGAAAGACAGTGGAAACATGTGCTGTGGTCAATAAAGTCCACGTTTCAGCTTGTTTTCAGAAAAAAAACAGACATCAAGTTCTCTGAGCCAAATACAAAAAAGACATTTCAAATTATTAGCAGTAAAAAGTGAAAAAAATCAGTGTCTATGGCATGAGTGACTTGCATATGTGTAAAGATACCATTGAAATTTTAGAGGGACGCATGCTGTTTGTTGGTATATACTAACAAGAAGCTAGGAGGCCATGCCAAAAAGTGAAATAACATTATAGAACTTTTTACACAGCCAAATTGATGAGTGTTTTACCTTGAGAAAAAAGTGTGAGGCAGTTATTTAGTTACAGTAATATTACAGAAATTAATCCATATTTATACTATACATGGTTGTGAGGGTCTGACGTGTGCCATCTTTTACAATCAATAAAGCTATTCCAAACTAACATGTACAGAATAAATTATACCTTTTTGTGATAACTTAGTGATGCTATTCAGTCCCAAATAAGTTAGTTGTGTTTTTGAGGGTGTAACAGCTGGTTGGGCAGTGCCCCAGCACCCCTAATGAATAAAACGCCACTGATCTGGCCTCAAATGGAAATACCAGGCATGAATACACTTTTTACAGTGTACCACATACACCTAGGGGCAACTTAGAATGGTCTATTTTTTGCTTGTTTAGGGAATATCCAGAGAAAAGAGAGCAGAAATTTCTTGCAGACAGGGACCAAAGGCTAGAATCTAACCCAGATTCACAAAGAAATAGAAAAAGGACCTCTTGCATATTTTTCCTAAGGTTTCCAGGCCCTAGAACAATCTCAGCAAAGTCCCAGTGCAGGAAAGACAATTTGGGCGCCAAACAACAGGCACAATTATGTGCCTTTATGTAACATACGATTTAGTTAATATGATATTCCTCAACACATTCTTGTAACTTGGTTCTAAAAAGAATGTCTGTGTAGTGTTTGGGTTTCAGCTGAATTAAGTGATTACAGATGGCAGACATAAGAAAAAATAGTTCATGGCAGTGTTTTTATGTCTGTGTCTTGGGCGAGAGGATTAATTTTACAAGCTTTTTTCAAAGGAGAACTGAAAACCTAAAAGGTTTCTCATAAATATTGTAGACAATGTAACTTGTAAAGTTCTTTTAAACTTCTTTAAAAGTTATTAGTGCAGGAAAATAAATAAATGTTCTAGGTTACCAGTGTAACCAGTAGGTTATATTATCAAAACTAAACCCTAAGTTATGACAGTATGTAAAATACAAAATGCAACAAATTAATGAATAAATAAACAAAAGAAATAATTAAAAAATAAATCGTGATTCATAAGCTGCCCTTTACAAGTATTTAACTGAAAAAATATGAGATATTTAATGTTTTAAATTATCAACTTTATAGATTTTTTATTAGCTATTTACTAAATTTAGGACAGGGACAATGTAAACATAAAAAGTTTGTGGAATAATCAAAAACATCTATTCTGGAACTTTCTACAGGTAAACAGACAAACACTGGCTCGGGAATACCATAAAACCACTCATGCTGCAAAGTATGATGCAAAGTAGAGACAAGACCACCTTTCCTTTAGCTTTTTAAAATATTAAATGTCATGTTTTCTTTACCAAAGAGGTAAGGCACCATCTCAATTGTTAAGTTCAAAAGTCAACATCTGTCTTGCCGATGACCACAAAGTAGGTTGGTGATGTGTTGTATGATTTTCCCTGAAAATGCAGTGTATTCTGAAAGAATAGTTTGTATGTACAGTGGGGAAAATAAGTATTTGATCCCCTGCTGATTTTGTAAGTTTACCCCCTTACAAAGACTTGAACAGTCTATAATTTTTATGGAAGGTTTATTTTAACAGAGAGAGACAGAATATCCAGAAAAAAAAAACTTTAAATAAAGGTTATAAATTAATTTATATTTAATTAAGGGAAATAAGTATTTGATCCCCTACCAACCAGCAAGAATTGCAGGGACGTCAGGGACAAGATTGTAGACCTGCACAAGGCTGGAATGGGCTACAAGACCATCAGCAAGAAGCTTGGTGAGAAAGAGACCACTGTTGGCACGATAATTCGAAAATAGAAGAAATACAAGATCACAGTTAATCGCCCTCACTCTGGAGCTCCATGCAAGATCTCACCTCGTGGGGTAAGAATGATTCTGAGAAAGGTGAGGTCAGTCCAGAATTACACGGGAGGAGCTTGTCAATGATCTCAAGGGAGCTGGGAGCACAGTCACCAAGAAAACCATTAGTAACACACTTCGCCGTAATGGATTGAGATCCTGCAGTGCCCGCAAAGTCCCTCTGCTCCAGAAGGCTCATGTACAGGCCCGTCTGAAGTTTGCCAATGAACACCTGAATGATTCAGAGAAAGCTTGGGAGAATGTGATATGGTCAGATGAGACCAAAATTGAGCTCTTTGGCATGAACTCCACTCGCCGTGTTTGGAGGCAAAGAAATGCCCGGTGGGGATGGTGTTCTTGGGGTCATATCCAGCATTTCTCTGCTCCCAGCTCCCTTGAGATCATTGACAAGCTCCTCCAGTGTAATTCTGGGC
Source organism: Trichomycterus rosablanca (assembly GCF_030014385.1). NCBI lineage: Eukaryota > Metazoa > Chordata > Actinopteri > Siluriformes > Trichomycteridae > Trichomycterus > Trichomycterus rosablanca. Next base: position 28,117,623 of record NC_085991.1, on the reverse strand, counting down.
TGACCTCACCTTTCTCAGAATCATTCTTACCCCACCAGGTGAGATCTTGCATGGAGCTCCAGAGCGACGGCGATTGACTATGATCTTGTTTTTCTTCCATTTTCAAATGATCGCGCCAACAGTGGTCTCTTTCTCACCAAGCTTCTTGCTGATGGTCTTGTAGCCCATTCCAGCCTTGTGCAGGTCTACAATCTTGTCCCTGACGTCCTTTGATAGCTCTTTGGTCTTGCCCATGGTGGTCGAGAGATTTAAACGTAAGAAACTGATTCTGTGACAGGTGTCTTTTATACAGGGACAGGACTATTTTGTGTGCCTTTTGTGCACATAACCGGTCTGTGGGGGTCAGAATTCTTGCTGGTTGGTAGGGGATCAAATACTTATTTCCCTTAATTAAATATAAATTAATTTATAACCTTTATTTAAAGTTTTTTTTTTCTGTATTTTTTGTTGATATTCTGTCTCTCTCTGTTAAAATAAACCTTCCATAAAAATTATAGACTGTTCAAGTCTTTGTAAGGGGGTAAACTTACAAAATCAGCAGGGGATCAAATACTTATTTTCCCCACTGTAAATATAGTTTTGAACCTATTTAATACATACAGTTATCTAATTATTGTAGTTTTCTCTGGTTTTTCTTGGTGGTTTTAAGGAAAAGATCATATACAGTTTATATTTAAAAAAAAGCTGATGAAGAAGCATGGAATTGTCAGAAGGTTACAATATACTATCACAACCTCTAAAGGGGCGGCACGGTGGCTAAGTGGGTAGCACTGTCGCCTCACAGCAAGAAGGTCCTGGGTTCGATCCCCAGGTGGGGTGGTCCGGGTCCTTTCTGTGTGGAGTCTCTATGTTCTCCCAGTGTCTGTGTGGGTTTCCTCCGGATGTCCAAAGACATGCAAGTGAGATGAATTGGAGACACTAAATTGTCCATGACTGTGTTTGATATAACCTTGTGAACTGATGAACCTTGTGTAAAGAGTAACTACCATTCCTGTCATGAATGTAACCAAAGTGTAAAACATGTCATTAAAATCCTAATAAACAAACAAACAACCTCTAAAGAGGGTTCATTTCCACTTTTTAAATTACAAATTGTAACAATGGTGTTACCACATCATATTCTGTTTGTGTGTTTGTTTTTTAAGTGGGTTTTAGGTGTTTCCTCAATTTTACTTGAACAATTGTCAATTGTTGCTTTGAGACAATGTTCACTGTAAAAAGCACTATATATAAATACATTTGACTTTACTTGACTTAATTCAAAAATAATTTTTTAGTTGATAAAAAAATGCCTTTTGGATGTTTTTAAAGCATACATTATAAATGTTTTATCTCATATTGAAGTTTTAATGCAATTAAAGAAGAAAAAAGAAGAAAGTAAACATACTGCTATTAGCTAGCAATAGAGTTAGGCTGCCAGACCCTGTTCAAACCCAGTGCTAATGTGAAATGAAGCAGAGCTTGTAAACAAGAGTAAACGGGGTGACACGTTTGTGCTTTTCATTCTGCTGTGTAATCTGATAGTGATTTTCAGTGTGTGAGGAGTGCGCAGTTTCTCTCTTGTTTACAACATACCAAATTCTATTGAAGTATTAACTGTACATTTGTATGGAATTTAAAAAAGAACCAAAATGAAGACTCTGTGGACTCTTTTTTTACTGAACATGTTGGTATCACTTGTGTGGAGTTTCCCGTATCGATGTGGATCTGGCAACTATTTTCAAGGTTAGTCAGCTGTGTAATTAAAATACACGTTTAAAAAATTCGGCTAAGACAAAAAAATAGTTTTTTTTTTTTGTTTTTTTTTACTATTAAAACCGTGATATCAGGGCATTTAAACGAATTTAAGCAAATTATATCAGGTTACAAACAGGTTGTTTCAACTAGCATTAAGTTACATTTCTTACAACTCCTAAGTATAAGTACAATGCATAGTGTAAGACATCTCTGCTCATAGATCATCTAAAGTTTTACACTTTTATGTTTTACACCTTTGAAAATATCAATTTAGCACAAATTTGACCCCATCTAGTGTTTACACCCCGCATTTCTTATTTTTCTCACACAGGACCATGCATAACTCCTCTGGAGAAAAAACGTGAGTATATTATCCTGAGTTAATGTTGCTATCTTCAGATTGTAGGTATTTAATGGAGACTAGCTATTTTAAATGCAAAATATACTGTAAAAACAGCTTTGATACACTCTTTAATATTTCTACACATGGGTGCAATCCATAACAAAAGCAAAAAAAAAAAAAAACTTAAACTTTGATGAACTTTAATCTTAATCATCTACATGGATGTTCCAGAAATAAGAACTTCCTCTAATGTGTTTCAAAGTTGTGACAGCACATCCTCACAATACTGTTTAGTATGGTATCATGATGTTTAGGAGGTACATACTAATTTACATAATTCAGACAGTTCTGTCTCACTCTAATATGACTTGTTAAGGTGGTTCCCACCTAATTTTTTCTATTTATTTCTTCTCCCCCATTTTTCTCACAATTACATATTTACTATAACATACTGTGTTCATGGCTCAACTCCCAAACAAAGATAGTGGTGTAATTTAGAAAGTGACAGTACTGGCTTAGTTGTTAAGGTATTGAACTAGTGATCAGAAGGTTGCTGATTTAAGCTCCACTTAAAGCCCCACTATTATTGGGCCCCTAAGTGAGGCCCTTAACCCTTAATTGCTTGTGATCATTTTAAAGAAATGCTGGTCCTGTTTAACCTTCAAGTTCCTCTTAATCAGAGTTCACTAGAGCTGAGTAAAATGACAAATATATCATTGGCTCCCAAATGGTGCAACATTAAACATTTTGCCCTATTAACAGAGAGGACCCGAGTTTAATGCTTGGCAATGCCCTAGCCACTGGTAACAGGGAATCCAAGAGAGCATAAATGGCTCTACACTTTGTGAAATAGTAAATTACCCTGTGTTCCATACAGATTAAAGTCTGCTAGCTTTAACCATGACAGGTTGCAGACAGTAATGTAACAAGAGGACTTAGATTGTAAATTTTGTCAGTATCAGAAGGGTATATATAGAAGCAATTTAGATCAGACAATCATTCCACTTGCTACATATTTTGGGAGGGAGGAGGATACCAGTGTATCCAGTGGAAATGCATAAAGACACAGGAAAAGCATGCAAAAAAACAATCAATATTTTAAAACTGCAGACGTACCTTAACTTAGATTTACTTAGAAGGTAGCACTAAGGTTTCTGCCCATAATGTTCCATTAATATAAGTCAGAAACATTAAAAAGATTCAAAATTCTATTTTTAAATCCCATTTGACCTTCATGTTTTGGAGTGTTTTAAAAATGCACATGCTTCTCGTTTGTAGTTTGATGTTCATTTATTAATATTGTTGTTGTCTCTGTCCTTTTTTACTGGTTTAGCTGAATGTTCAGAGATTATGTTGTCCTCCTGTGATCAACTGTCCTACTCCGAGACCATGTACCCCAACATTCTAAAACACGAAAGTCGCGCAGAAGTGGAAATCAGTACAGAGTATCTACTTCTGAGTGTAATTGATTCTCTGTTGAATGGGGAGTGCACCCTAGATATTCAAATATTGGGCTGCTCCATTATAGCACCGCGCTGCGAGAACCACAAGATCCTGAGGCCATGTCGCAGCTCCTGTGAGTCTGTGCACAGAGCATGTGCCCATGTGTTTGAGCGCATTGACATGGCCTGGCCCTACTTCTTAGACTGTGACCGCTTCTTTGTCAGTGAGGAGGAAGGCTGCTATGACCCACTGGAAGATGTAAGAGGTAATATTTAATAAAGATGTATGCTTTCCATAAAGTATGTTAAGAAATGCATACACTATGTGCATAATATAGCCTAAAATTTGTGCATACCCTGTCTGGTTAGTTTGCAGATTTCATTACTGCAATTTCTACAGACAAAATTTTAAGTGTATTTCTATAACTGTTCCAAAAGTGGAATCATCTTGCCACAATTCCAAAACAAAAACCTACTTATCATTACAGATAACATTGCAAACAGAACTAAACTCCATCGACTTTTTAGACTTAATTTTGTAACTCAGTTAGCTGACTGACTGTCTAACCTAAGAAAAGTGTTCTCAGTTTCTAAATGCTTACAGAACTTTGTTAAAAGTACAGATAAAGTAGCAGCTTTAAACATGCCCTTTTCCTTTTTTCAAAATGATTTCAAAATTTAGAATTTGAGCTCTATAGCTCCCCATAAACTAATAATTATCAGTAATCCTTTGAGTAAATAGACTGATCTTTTTCACGTACAGTGGACCTTTAAAATGTATTACTGCTTATGGTAAGCATGTACTACAGATCATAATAAAGGATTAGGTTAAAACAGTCTTGTATATTCCCTTCAATGATCTTGGACATGTCAAAATGTTACAGCATGATATGACACAAATGATAGTGTCTGTATTTGAAGACAGCAATTATACACTGACAGCTTTATAAACTTTGTCATTTTAAGGGGAAGACGACATTGCAATGGACGGTGTTTTCACAGAGGAGCCCCCAACGATAAATCAGTTAATCTATCACTCCAATTCACAAATGTACAACGTCCTAAAGAAGACAGCTGAGGAATGCTCCCACATTTCCAGGACATACAGCATTGGACAAAGTGTGGAAAACAGGGATCTGATGGTTATTGAATTTTCAAGCAACCCTGGAGAACATGAGCTCTGTAAGTGTTTTAAAACCAACAGCATTTAGATCAGGGGTGTTAAACTCATTTTCACCAAGGGGCACATCTGCCAAATTTATATTGTATATTTATAATGTATATCAACATTTATATTGTACTCCTTTACTAAAGACACAGCCTCATAACGCAAGATACATCCAGGTTTTTCTTCTTAAAGAACAAACTAGTATTCACTTTCCCATCTTTCATGAAATTCCCTTCCTTCTGCTTCAATTTTCTCTTCTTGTACATTTTGGAATTATTTGTAAATATTTCTCAACATCACTTGTTGGAAAACTGCCTCAGTTAAATGCTGATGTGGAAACACTGCCATCTAGTGGCGGGATGCGGTCACTTTGAGGGTCACAAAATTGGCATGCATTGTGGGAGATGCAGATTATGTATGATTTTACAGTGTATTTTAAGACAATCATATGTCTTTTAAGCTCTCGCTTAAGTTAAGGGACTTGAGTTTGACACATGATTTAGATGATGAATATAACAATAAATCCAATCTCTTTTTTTAAAAAGCACCCACCAAACCAAATCCCTGATTGCTCTTGGTCTTCATTCCTTGTATATTAATTTTGTATATATTGTTTTTAGCTTTTTGTAAAAAAAAATTTCAATCATATATATTTTGTCCTGTTGTTTGGTAAGTGGAACCAGAGGTCAAGTACATTGGGAACATGCATGGGAATGAGGCCATGGGACGAGAGCTGCTGATTTACTTGGCTCAGTACCTGTGCTCAGAGTATCTTCTGGGAAATGAGAGGATCCAGACACTTATCAACACCACACGCATCCACATCCTGCCATCCATGAACCCTGATGGCTATGAAATAGCATATTTTGATGTGCACAGAAGTACTGACTCTGATTATGATGAGGTAAGAGTGAGTTTGATAAGATATAACATTTTTTAAATGACATACTTAAAAAGATAGAAAGTATTTATTTAATGCTATATTTAATTAAATTTAAATGTGATTTTACTGCAATTTAACCATCATACACTAATTTATTTAGAAGTGATCTTGGATCTGTTGATTTTGTTTTGCCCTTTTGTAAATATTTATATTTATTTATTTATTTAGTGTATTTTATCTAAGGCAGTAAGAGCTGGGCTGTAAGGGTCCAGTTGTGACTCTGGCAGCTGATAACAAATTTAGATCTTTAATACCTATTAAGTCATAGTGATTAAGTCACTAAGACATCTCAAATGCTAAATCCTGCTTGTGTAAAACAAGTCTGTGTACGACATTATAAAAGGAGTTTAACTTTTAAGAGTATTAATTAAAAACATTTCAAGAGTTTATTAGGTATTTGAGGTAAACCACTAAGATGCATAAATTGTACACAATAGTTTATTGGAGTTAAGTCGCAGGAACATGTGGTTTTAATATTAGCTGTAATAAGACAATTGTTACACTAAACTCAGCATAATAAATCCTTTTGTTTTTTATATTAAAATCTGCAGGATCCAAGACACAGTGGGTACATAGGTGGACGTAACAATGCTCAGAATATAGACCTTAACAGAAACTTCCCTGACTTGACTTCCATTTTTTATAACTGGCGCAGACTCAAGCAATTTCGCATTGATCACATTCCAATCCCAGACATCTACTGGTATGGTAAGGTATGAGTTCTTGTTTTTAAAACTAGATTTACAATGAACAGAAATGGCACAATAAATACTAGTCATAACTAAAATTATTGGTGAATGTATATACTACTCCTGGGAAGGTTCACCACTGTTCCAAGTTTTATCCATTTGGGGATAATGGCTCTTACTGTGGTTCACTGGAGTCCTATAGTCCCAGAGCACTGGTTTTCCAGATGGGTAGAATTTAATGACTTTGTATATCTGTATTTGAATTTGGTAAACTGGTTGATTTAGTAGCTAAAATGACTATCTGTCTGTCGGTCTGTCTGTCTATCTATCTCTGTGTGGGTGTGGGTGATTCTATATTTGAAGGTTGCTCCAGAGACATATGCTGTTATGAAGTGGATAAGGTCTATTCCTTTTGTGCTGTCAGCTAACTTTCATGGGGGAGATCTGGTGGTGTCTTATCCTTATGACCATTCACAGCACCATCTAGGAAAAAACATGTTTTCTCCCACTCCCGATGAAAAGGTGACCCCTTGCTAGCTATTAAACACATTTTATCACTATTTTGCTTGAATGAGTAGCACAGATTGCATGTTGAAACTGCAACAAACCATCTGACCATCTGATGCAACACTGCCAGCACTACATTCAGGAGTTGGTTACTGAAGTGTTACATAGACATTTTATTTGCAGATATTCAAGCAGTTATCCAGAACATATGCAGACTACCATGCCACTATGTCCAGCCAGAATAACTACGGGTGTGGGGGAAACTTTGTTGATAAAGGGAGCATTGTGAATGGGGCTGAATGGTACAGCATAACAGGAGGTAAACATGATGAGCATTATTTTATTCATACTTCTTAAAAGGTGGTTATATGAGCTATTGCTCACATTTTACAATACATTGCCAGTACAATGTGGTTGTTGTGGAAAAAGTGGTTACACTTATGGATTTAGGAAGTTCAAATACAAGTGTAAAAGAGCTGTAGTTAATTGTAATTTATAAATACAAAAGTCATTTAAAAGTGATGATTTGTCACAATCTCCCCAAGTGTAAAGTGCATACTTGGCTAAATTAAGTCATTTTTATTTCATAAATAAGTAATATTAGCCTTATTAATAACAGGTTTATTGAGACCTGAACAACATTTTGCTTTTATCTTTTGTAAGTTAATATATAGAGTTCTTATGTAATATTTTTAAAGACATTGTATTTCATGGCAGGTATGGCAGACTTTAATTACCTCCACACAAACTGTTTTGAGATAACGGTTGAGCTGGGCTGTGAGAAATTCCCAGCAGAGGAGAATCTATTTACAGGCTGGCAAGAAAATAAAGAGGCCCTCTTGAGTTTAATGGAGTCGGTAAGGTTATCTTTGCATAAATATAAAATGGATTTTAATAAAAATATGTTTCAGTATGCATTTTTAAATCATGATTTACATTTATTTAGTCCTGTGTTTTTTCCATATCTGCAATTATTTTCTAATTATTTATTCCAGGTGCACAGAGGAATTAAAGGTATAGTAAAAGATGAGAATGGACATGGCATTAAAGGAGCCACTGTATCAGTTGTTGGGATCAGGCGTGACATTACAACAGGTACTAAGACCTCTAACAGTACTGCTAATAATATATTTATTTAGCTTGATCTTGACCAGGGGTTCACAGTTGGTCCATATAGGGCAAGAGTGGTGCAATGAACAGGATGCTGGTCCACAGCAGAGCACCAAGCACTTCCACAAGCACTTGCTCATTGAAAAGTGGGAGCAAAACTTAGTACCTTTTTACAGTAATTAAGTTGCAGCCCAGGGCCCCAAAAACCTAGCGCCAAAACCAAGTAATGGGTAAGTGTGCCCTGCAACAGATTGGCATGCAGTCCAGGGAATAATTCCGCCTTACACGCTGTGATCCCTGGTTGGCTCTAAACCCAACCTGACCTTGATCAGGATTATGTTACTAACGATACATGAAGTTTTAGTCTTTTTTTGACCTTTGATTTATCCTTATTAAATGTATATATTTTTGTATTTATTAGCTGAAAATGGCGATTATTGGAGACTGCTGACACCTGGCGTCCACATTGTAAGTGCCTCAGCATCAGGCTATAGCAGAGCCGTGAAGAGGGTCCACCTCCCTGCCCACATGCAGACACCTGGTAGGGTGGACTTTGTCCTTAAAAAAGTTCCTAAGGAGGCGGACACTGAAAACTTTAACATCTTGTCCATTGGCAATTATGAACGTTTTGACCCATATAACAGAGTGGAACGCTATTATACTAAGGAATCTAGGCAGAGAGACGAGGCAACGCTGAGAAGCCCTAGTGAGAAGCCCTGGTGGTGGTCCTACTTTACCCAGTTTAATAACCAAAACCCGCTTTGGCTTCTTAGGAATTAGCTTCATCTAGTGCTGTGGCATCACATTCTGACTCAGAGTGTATTGTGCATTTTACTCTTTTCAACAACTATGTAAATTTAACTATGTAAAAATAGCACACACCTACAGTATAGTAGGGTGCAACAGCTGGTAAAGTGGTCTTGAAGACTGGGTTTAAACTTTGCCTCTGGTCACTATCTGCAAGCAGTTTTGCATGTTTTCCCTGTGTCCATGTGAGTTTGCTCAGGGTAATCAAGGTTTCTCACATCTTTAAAAGCAAGCTAAATGTTGAATGGCTGTTCTAAATTGACCCTTCATGTAAGTAAGTGAGTTGAAAGTGTAGTGTGTTTTTCTGTGATGTAATCAGTCTGATTTTCAAAAATGTTTACATCTTAATTTATAAAATGATACATATAAACCATACTAGAGGTTTATATAAACTCTACATACAGTGGATAAGGCCAAACATAGAGTGATCTATAAAGCAATGTACTTCTATATGCATCTAAACTAGAAAATACAGTAATTAATATGACTTTAATAAAATATCATTAAGCAGGCCTTCATTTTGTTGTGTCTAAATATACACTGCAGTATTATTGTTACACTAAAATGTCCAGCATACGTGAAAAGAGAATTAATAACTGAAACTGCTTCTAGCATCTGAGGTCCTGGCTCCATCTAGTGATCTGACACCACCTACACATCCTATGTGTGTACTGTGGACATAAAATTGTATGATACAGCAATGTATGGGAACTGGGTTTCTAAGCACATTCTGCTGTCAAAAACAACCTATTAATTCACCATATACTCATCAATAAACAAGCTGATAAATCTTTTCATTGTGTGTGCTTATTCTGATGATATTTCGAAAGGTCTGTACTAGGGATGTCCCGATCCGATCTCAAAGATCGGGATCGGGGCCGATCAAGGCATTTTTTAATTGATCGGAATCGGCTTTACTAAACCCGATCTTAATCCCGATCTTTTGTGTTACATCAGCATGTCCGCTGTGTGGAAATACTTTAAATTGAAAAGTTAAACAAGTCCAACAGTGTAACGTCTGCAGTGTGAGCGTTTTACGAGGCGGTGGGAGCAGAGCTGCGTTCATGTGTGAGAGTGTGTGTGTGAGTTAAGGATCACTCCGGTTTACAAAACAATGTAGTGATGCACTCGTTTAATAAAGAAATAAATGCACAGTATATTCACATATTGTCGGGAGCAGAACACTATTAACTTCTTCTGTTACGGTACCGAATAGCCGACAGTTGAGTCAAGCACGCTATTTCATATTCTATGGAAGGCCTAAAGGGTCAAAACACACTCACTTCGTGTACAAACGTCCATCAAACCATTCACAATACAAGCACTTTAAGAACTGGCTTTCCTTCATAACAAAAGAGCCTTTCCATTTTATTTTGGTATTCAGGTTTCACTGTAATGCTTTTAAGTAACTTTTTTTCTTATATTCGAGTTAAGCTGCTACACAGATTTCTGTTCATTTTTAGTGTATCACTGCATTAAACAGATTGTTTTTCTTCGAATGTAAAGTTTAAAGTAAAACTGTAATTATCTCACTCATTTTGATTGATTTTTTAAAAATACAAAAACATTAAGCCAAGAGCTTGGATGCAGCATTTTTCCCTACAGCACTGCAGAGCTATTTAGTTGTTAAACATATACACTGGATTAATTTGAATAACTGTAATGTATTTGAAGTGTGCACTGTGTGAACAGTATTATCTAGTTCTTATCTAGACAATATCTAGAAAATACAAGTATCGGTTTGAGAATCGGTATCGGATCGGGATCAAAATTAATAATTGGGATCGGTATCGGGAACAAAAAAACGTGATCGGGACATCCCTAGTCTGTACATTACAGGATATTATCGAACACAGTCTTCGTCAATTTAGTATCTCCAATTCACCTCACTTGCATGTCTTTGGACTGTGGGAGGAAACCGGAGCCCCCGGAGGAAACCCACACAGAGACGGGGAGAACATGCAAACTCCACACAGAATGGACCCAGACCACCCCACCTGGGGATCAAACCCAGGACCTACTTGCAGTGAGGCGACAGTGCTACCCACTTAGCCACCGTGCCGCCCGTTTACAATCACATGCAATGCCTTAAAACGATTTAGCCCCCTTAAAAATTTTGCTGAAGTATTTTTGATAGGCAACCAACCTAAGCTGTGCATCTGTGTTCGTAATCTTTATTTAGTCTCTTTAAATCACTTCAGAGTGAAAGCAGGCTAAAAAGGTATGTAGAGAAACAGATGGACTACAGTCAGTAATTGTAAAACTACAAAGTGCTTCTATATGACAAGTGGAGCTGATAAAATGGACAGTGAGTGTAGAAACAAGGAGGTGGTTTTAATGTTATGGCTGATCATCGTATTTGGGCTATTTGTTTAGCTCCTCTTGTGTAAAAAAAACACATTTCTGAAGGCTTGGTTCAAATATGTTCAATTCATAGCAACGACCTTGCATGGCAGTATTCTATTCGGTTGCGTTATTAGTCGGATTATTAAAGGATTATCAAGATGCATGTTAACGTGGCAATTATCTCATGTTGTGAGGCTCATGTACATTAAATGCTGTTATACCCTGTTGTCCATACAGGGGCAGTGTTGTCCAATGGTGGGCAATTACATTTTGCAACAGGCCACATGTGAAACTGGGACTGTTGTGGAGGGCCGGACCAGTAGGCTGATAAGGGCAGTAAATTGTATGTTTTTGATAAGCTGTTACTGGAAGAATAGATGTTACAATTAAGCAATGAAAATAAGGAACAGGCAAAGTAAAAACATCAACATCATTTCACTATTTAAACAACTTTCACAATGTTGGACATTGTAGAAGCTGGATTCACACACACACACAAACACACACACAAACGTACAAATTTAGGTAAAATGAAAAAAATATCAGCCCCTTCAAAATAAAAACAATGCTATTGTATTGCATGTATGATGTACACTTATTTACGTCTTATTTCTAATTACCACTGACCTCATGTGGGCCGGTTTGAGACACCCTATGGGCCGGATGTGGCCCAGGGCCATACAATACCCAGGTGTGCGCTAAACTAAATATTTTTTTAATAAATAGGGTAGGCTGGCTGGTACATGTTGTGTTAATGGTTGACAACAGGGTCATGGTAACCAAAAAGACTAAAACAAACCAACACAAAAATAATTCAGGCTCTTTGTAAGAATTCATGAATTCTCATTTCCATTACTGACCCCATCGTAAATAAGAAAATAATCGATATATTTTAAACCATTTGTTTTGTGTTTGTTCATTTCTGACACTTTCTGCAATGCTGGTATTTTTGTTTCCACCAACTCATATGTCAGCATTGAGATGCCTCTCCTGGTAACTGCCCTGAAGTTCCTCTCTCTTTATGCTTTTTTCTGGCATGCCTCTTGCTGGTGGATCAGATAGCTGGCTTACAGTAGGTATACACTCACTGGCCACTTTATTACTATTACCGTACTAATACTTACTTTTTCTGTATCTTACAATATTGCCATTTAGTATTGCCATTTATTGCAGCCCTTAATCTAAACAAGCACAGCATGGTAATGCCGCTGGTTGGGTAAATGTCAAACAGCACAATGGACACAATGTGGTTTCTGGGCTTAATGCTTGCTTTTTTATTGTCTATTAGAAGATTTGCATGTTTTCTTGTCTGCATGGGTATCCTCCATGTAGTCCGGTTTCCTTCCAGCTGCTAAACACATTCACAGTTGGTTGTTTTAAGTTGTCTCTAGGCATTGGTGAGTAATTGAATGTTTGTTGCCTTGTAGTGGATTGATGCCATGTCCAAATTTTGTACCTGTGTTCCAGTGTTTTCTGCTCTATCGTAACCCTGACCAAGATAAGCTTCTTACTGAAATATAATGTATTAGGCTTTTATGGTTCTCAAAACTACACTTTCTCTGCTAGTTAAAGAGGCTACTGCAAATCAGGACATTAAAATTAGGAAGATGTCTGTATTCCATGGAGGCCACACATTTAACAAGTCTTTTTCAGGAATACTAATGCTAATAATTAAAATTGTTATTTTGTGGTCATTGGCTTTTGGGCATCCGGCATGACAATGAGAAGACAATAACAGCATAAAAACAGAAACCATCTAAATGCTAACATTAAATTTTGATCAATTATGTTATTTAGTTAAAATTACGATTCTGCATTTCTATAAGTCTGTCTGCCTTAATAGTAGTTATTATTTGATGTTGTCTACTTACAATAAATAGTGATTTAATGGTCAAGCAGTCTGTTTTGCTTTTAAAGTAAATAGGAATGGATTTTTTTTTCTTTTCTCTTTTTTACTTTTTTTTCTCATAATTTAATTTTACACCTAAAACTACAAATAAAAATCCTAGCAAGGTGTTTGTTTTGATAGGTCTTCCTTTAGCTTTATCCACTTCACAAGTCTGACCCTGGTTTAAATTTGTTGCTTTTTTGTGTATCTTTGTGAACATATTATTAAACACAATTAGGACAGTTTGTTAATATTTAAGAATCATTTTAAAGGCTTCTGTCTGCAGTAAGTCTTGGTATAGTTGTTATACATAGTCTCAATCTGTTATTGCCACTCTTTTCAGTGCAGACAGCTATGTAGCTATCTGACACAAGTGCTGCTTTGCCTTCACTCTAAAGATTTGTACTGCCCTAAATTGCACCTCCAGTGAGTGAAGTCTAAGCCAAAGTGGCAGGCCTAATTAGTCTTTTCAATAAGCAATAATTCATACTTGGCTGTTTCAGCATGTCACTTTAAATGATTTGATTCATACTGTCATTTTGCCCCAGGCAGGGCAAGTAGACTGTTTGAATGTACTGTACATTAAGCATAAAATTCAGATGTCTTTAGTGAATTTAATGTAATTTTTTTTTAATTCCCCTCACTAACTGCAGCTTGATTTTAGTTATGAAAATATGCTGTAAGACCTGTAATTAATTTTAACCCATTAATAACTGCATGCCACACCTTCGACTGTGGTAAATAAAGAAAAACACAGAGAACTGTAGAGGATTTGGGGAGGAGGTGAGTGAGAGGATATATTGAGGACAAAAAGCTGGTTAAAAGCTGGGAGGAGTTTCAGTTGTGTACTTTCTCCAAAAAAAGTTATTCCATAACTTAACACCTTCAACTGTAGTAAATGAAGAGGAACTGAGACTGTAACAGAAGGGAGATGAACTGAGAATGGTGGGCTGGAGTTAAGGGTGGTTTCCTCTTTGTGCTGAAAGTGGCAATGATTAAAGTGGGCAGAATCCTCTACTGTGGCTGTGGTCTGTCTGGATAGATGGGGATTAGTCGGCTAAGGTCTTGCTCTATAGGGCTTTGTGATATGTGGTGAGTCCTGGCAGTGCAAGTAAACTTGATAGTGTTTATGTAAAGCTAGGTTGATTTATTTATGGTACATTGTGTGACATATGTCTTGGATGACTTGAAAAAGATATCTATGTCCAAGCAAAATGGCATAGTTGATTATAGTATTTTGATTTTCTTTTTTTTTCTTTTTTTTTTTTTTCTTTTAGGCTGGATAGTAGTAGTGGTTTTGTGATGTAAATAAAATACATACTTGCATACACACAATCACATATCTGAGCAAATGTAGTCACACCCTCACCAAATACATGTTTGCATACACACAAAACATATCTAAGCAAAAATTATTTACACCCCACCAAATACATGCTTGTATATGCATATTCATATATATGTGCAAAAGTATTCATACCCCAACCAAATACATGCTTGTATATGCATATTCATATATATGTGCAAAAGTATTCATACCCCAACCAAATACATGCTTGCATATAAAGAATCATAATAAATTCAACTTATATAGCACCTTTCATAGTACCCCGGGACGCTTTACATAGGAATTGTAATCACAAACAAGATCAAACAGAAACAAAAGAAGACGAGTGAAAGTGCTGAGTAAACAAGAACGTTTTAAGAAGAGATTTAAACTCAGAGAGAGATGAAGAGTGACGAAGAGAGAGAGGAAGAGAGTTCCACAGTGTAGGGGCAGCAACACTAAATTATCTATCCCATGGTGGTTAACCTAAACCTAGGAGCAACCAGGAGACCAGCATCAGACGATCTTAACTTGCGGGAAGGGACATAGCGGTGTAAAAGATTAGCCAGGTACAAGGGAGCCAGACCATGAAGTGCCTTAAAAGTGAGCACTAGAATTTTATTTTGAAGATGCTTATTGACTGGAAGCCAATGGAGTTGTTCTAATACTGGGGTGATATGCTCATGTTTTTTAGACTAGGTCAGCACTCGGGCAGCAGCATTCTGAACAATCTGCAGGGGTCTGAGGGATTTTGAGGGTACATTTATATCTAAGCAAATATATCTAAGCAAAAGTATACACACCACCACCAAATAATGCCTGCATACACACAACGACATATCTAAGCAAAATAATCCCCCCACACACTCCAGTTGTGATTGAAATTGTAAAACTGTAAGCCAAAACACATTTTTGATGCCTAAAAATTTAAACCACACTGAAAATCTGACAGAAAATGGTATAAATACTCTTTTCTTTCCTTTTTTTCTTAAACCTATAAGGTAACTACTACTACTACTAAAAAACTAAATGCATTTTTAGTAGCAACCCTATTTCTAACATTGGACAACATGTTAAGACTAAGATTTTTAAATGAAAAAGTAAAATAAAATTACATTATTTAACTAACGATATATGCTAGTCTTCGTGTCTGCTTGGTCCACATGAATGAAAACAACTAAGACATATACATACATATACAGCAATGTACCATTTAGTTCAGTGTTGGATCCCAAATGGTTCTGCAGTGTGGCACAGACACTCATAGATAATAGAGAATTTAAACCTGCCATCCTCAGTTGCTCCACTTAATGCGTCATGATGTGAGGAAAGCAGACAGGCGAGAGAAGTGGCCCTCCGGCCATGCAAAATGCAGAAGGCGTATTTTATTTATCTCTCTAATGGTAACATACCAATCTGTTAAAACACCTTTTTTTAAATCTAGCTACCTGAACCCATTATAGACCTAAGTCTATAATAAAGTCTATAATAAAGACCTAAGTGGAACACTTCCACTTATTTTCCATTTTTGGAAACAGTTATTGGTTAGAAAATGGGGCAATGCAAGGCTTAGGAATGAGTCTGGGGTGTTCACTTGCTGAGAAGTTTTGTACCTGGCCAACATTGGTCAAAAGTTAAGAGTAATGAAGAGTAATAATATTTTAACATGAACAATATGAGACAGGGACAAAATAAGTGAACAGAATATTTAGTAATAAGTCAAATGTATTTATATAGCACTTTTTTACAGTAGACATTATCTCAAAGCAACTTTACATAACATAAATAAAAATAAAAAGATTTTTGTTCATAGTATATGTGTACAAATTATATATGTAAGAAAGAATTGTTAACAATATGCTAAAATACCCTTCTTGAATTGACAGCATAATACATCTACAAGCATTTCTCAATTGCATTACCAGCTTAGTTGGTAGCTAGGGAAAGGGATGAATTAATGTTTATAGTACTGTCTGAATAAGTTTGTTAACTATTAGTAGACAAATGTGAACTCTGACCTTTAAAAAGATGATTAATTCTTTATAAGGCTAATACAAGAAGTCATGTTAATAGTGGCCTAAATCACCCATGACAGATCACATTTATGCAGGGTTTGCTCTGCAATCTGAATGTTGCAGCTAGCAGGAGAGCTGTAACCTCAGGCATCCGTCATTTTGGTTAACACTTATGGTATAATGCAGGGAAATGTAGTCATTCTCCATGTAAACAAGTGAAGTATGAATTTCAGTGTTCTTGGTGAGCTTGCTATTTGAAAGTAACCAATATGTGCTGGGATATCAGGGACAGCTTGTTTTACTACTGATATTAATTATTACAGTTGTGTTGAATGCTTTTAAATTATTACAGAATTAACTGTCTCTAATACATTTGATAAAATAATATGTTCCAATACATGGCAAGAGTTACACATTTAGAATGTGTTTATTAATTTTCAAGTACTTTTCATCCTGGTCAGGGGAGCAATAACTATTTTGGGGGGTGGGGGAAGATATGGACAGAATTTAGTATACAACACAATTTTAAAGGCACAAACGAAAAACTGGAGTCTGTTCTTTTGAGGATTGAACAGGATGTGTATACAACTATGCTATTCAATCTATTTCAATTTGAATATGCAGAGCAGAAGTGTGTGAGCACTTATCATTTAACATTTTTTCCTGAATGCTAGCTTTTTAGAGTGTATATTAGACTATATACACATTTTAAAAACTTGTATTACATTACTGCCTGACCCTGATGATTAAATATTGATGAACTGATAGATGGACTGAGCACTTGTGTGGTCATGGTCAGTGTTGGAAGTAACACAATACAAATTAATGGATTACTGACGTTGTGATCTAATTATTTATGTCCTGTAAGTAAGTAACAAATTAGAGTTTAAACGTTAGTTAACATGCATTCACAACATAGCTTAACATATACAGTATATACAGTGTATCACAAAAGTGAGTACACCCCTCACATTTCTGCAGATATTTAAGTATATCTTTTCATGGGACAACACTGACAAAATGACACTTTGACACAATGAAAAGTAGTCTGTGTGCAGCTTATATAACAGTGTAAATTTATTCTTCCCTCAAAATAACTCAATATACAGCCATTAATGTCTAAACCACCGGCAACAAAAGTGAGTACACCCCTAAGAGACTACACCCCTAAATGTCCAAATTGAGCACTGCTTGTCATTTTCCCTCCAAAATGTCATGTGATTTGTTAGTGTTACTAGGTCTCAGGTGTGCATAGGGAGCAGGTGTGTTCAATTTAGTAGTACAGCTCTCACACCCTCTCATACTGGTCACTGAAAGTTCCAACATGGCACCTCATGGCAAAGAACTCTCTGAGGATCTAAAAGACGAATTGTTGCGCTACATGAAGATGGCCAAGGCTACAAGAAGATTGCCAACACCCTGAAACTGAGCTGCAGCACAGTGGCCAAGATCATCCAGCGTTTTAAAAGAGCAGGGTCCACTCAGAACAGACCTCGCGTTGGTCGTCCAAAGAAGCTGAGTGCACGTGCTCAGCGTCACATCCAACTGCTGTCTTTGAAAGATAGGCGCAGGAGTGCTGTCAGCATTGCTGCAGAGATTGAAAAGGTGGGGGGTCAGCCTGTCAGTGCTCAGACCATACGCCGCACACTACATCAAATTGGTCTGCATGGCTGTCACCCCAGAAGGAAGCCTCTTCTGAAGTCTCTACACAAGAAAGCCCGCAAACAGTTTGCTGAAGACATGTCAACAAAGGACATGGATTACTGGAACCATGTCCTATGGTCTGATGAGACCAAGATTAATTTGTTTGGTTCAGATGGTCTCAAGCATGTGTGGCGGCAATCAGGTGAGGAGTACAAAGATAAGTGTGTCATGCCTACAGTCAAGCATGGTGGTGGGAATGCCATGGTCTGGGGCTGCATGAGTGCAGCAGGTGTTGGGGAGTTACATTTCATTGAGGGACACATGAACTCCAATATGTACTGTGAAATACTGAAGCAGAGCATGATCCCCTCCCTCCGGAAACTGGGTCGCAGGGCAGTGTTCCAGCATGATAATGACCCCAAACACACCTCTAAGACGACCACTGCTTTATTGAAGAGGCTGAGGGTAAAGGTGATGGACTGGCCAAGCATGTCTCCAGACCTAAACCCAATAGAACATCTTTGGGGCATCCTCAAGCGGAAGGTGGAGGAGCGCAAAGTCTCAAATATCCGCCAGCTCCGTGATGTCGTCATGGAGGAGTGGAAAAGCATTCCAGTGGCAACCTGTGAAGCTCTGGTAAACTCCATGCCCAGGAGAGTTAAGGCAGTTCTGGGAAATAATGGTGGCCACACAAAATATTGACACTTCAGGAACTTTCACTAAGGGGTGTACTCGCTTTTGTTGCCGGTGGTTTAGACATTAATGGCTGTATATTGAGTTATTTTGAGGGAGGAATAAATTTACACTGTTATATAAGCTGCACACAGACTACTTTTCATTGTGTCAAAGTGTCATTTTGTCAGTGTTGTCCCATGAAAAGATATACTTAAATATCTGCAGAAATGTGAGGGGTGTACTCACTTTTGTGATACACTGTATATATATATATATACTGTATATACATCGATAAGCCATAACATTAAAACCACCTCCTTGTTTCTACACTCACTGTCCATTTAATCAGCTCAACTTACCATATAGGAGCACTTTGTAGTTCTACAATTACTGACTGTAGTCCATCTGTTTCTCTACACACTTTTTTAGCCTGCTTTCACTCTGTTCTTCAATGGTCAGGACCACCACAGAGCAGGTATTATTTAGGTGGTGGATCATTCTCAGCACTGCAGTGACACTGACATGGTGGTGGTGTGTTAGTGTGTGTTGTGCTGGTATGAGTGGATCAGACACAGCAGCGCTGCTGGAGTTTTTAAATACCGTGTCCACTCACTGTCCACTCTATTAGACACTCCTATCTAGTTGGTCCACCCTGTAGATGTAAAGTCAAAGACGATTGCTCATCTATTGCTGCTGTTTGCGTTGGTCATCTTTTAGACCTTCATAAGTGGTCACAGGAAGCTGCCCACGGGGCGCTGTTGACAGTTCACCAGTGACAGTGAGGTGTTTAAAAACTCCATCAGTGCTGCTGTGTCTGATCCACTCATAACAGCACAACACACTCTAACACACCACCACCATGTCAGTGTCACTGCAGTGCTGAGAATGATCCACCACCCAAATAATACCTGCTCTGTGGTGGTCCTGTGAGAGTCCTGACCATTGAAGAACAGCATGAAAGGGGGTTAACAAAGCATGCAGAGAAACAGATGGACTACAGTCAGTAATTGTAGAACTACAAAGTGCTTCTATATGGTAAGTGAAGCTGATAAAATGGACAGTGAATGTAGAAACAAGGAGGTGGTTTTAATGATATGGCTGATCGGTGTACACACACACTTCTTACTTTGTTTGCACCTGATATGATATTTTCATGAAGAATGTTACAATGGCATTGACCAACAAACCTTACAAGTTCTCTAATAAGGGGGCAAACTAATAGACTGCTCTAAAATGCTGATCTATTGATCTGATGAACAGTGGTGTCATTCAGAGAGGAGGCCTCACACTCTCAAGAGTTCTTCCCAGCTACAGGCTGACATGTTATAGCACAATTTGTGATCAAATTCAGTCAATAGTTATCCATTAAGGCCAGCCAAGCTATCACACTGTGACCCCCTGGTCTACAATCAGCCGCACAAACATGAATTTGACCTCATATTCTTGTCATGGCTGAGCCACACCATTAGTCTCATATCAGTTTCCACTAACTCATATTATTGATTTTCTTATACTTCTTGCCAGACCATGTACAATGGTCTGAAAACATCAAAGCTTTGAAGCACTGGGCATATTGGTGTCACTGGTGCAATGGGATTTGTTTCCGGTCAAATGTCAGCCCTCAGCACTCTGAGTGGTCACGAACCATGTTGACATTTGCTAAAGGCAAGAAAAACTAAAAGCCCTAAAGATCAGCCAGCACAGGGTGGTAAAAGGTCAGAGCTTTTCATTTGAACTGTCCAAAATTCATTAGCTATATGTAATTCTATAAGCAAAAAATCCCAGTAGTGCATACAGCTTTGTGTTTTATCTTTATTAGCAAATATTAGTTAATGTCCAGTCATTGTAATGTTATATAAATGACAAATAACACCTTAACAAATACAAACAATTGTAATATGTTGAATTTATTTTGCATTGTGAAGCAAAACCAAATAAATAGCTGGTTCTCCATAGTTAATTCTCCATACCATTTAAATACAGAGTAATTTAATTTCAACACACATTTCTAATTCATCTATTCTAATGAATACACACTTATACTCGCTGACATTTAAATTTTATGTTGTCATCATTTTATTTATTTTACTTTTCATCTTTTCTTTCGGGGATGGGGGGGGGGGGGGGGTTGGGTGATGCCATTTGTATTATTTGTTTAATCAATGTTGTTTCTTAATCTCATGCAAGGTTACATTTTAAAATCCTAAATGTAAGAATATCCAAGTGTAAATTATGACAATACCTAAATGCTGCATTGTAGGTGTTTTTATGCCCATAGTAAAACTGTGAAAGAGTTCAAACAATTACTGTCTAACCATAACTGATGTATTTCTTGTCAACTCACTGGGATGTAAACTCACTGAAGCATTGCATCATGGTGGGTCTCCAGGTGGCCCTATATCAATAGGTTACTTCAAGATCTTTTGGAAAGATAAGACACAGTTCTTTAGTTTCAGCTGCTAATGAATGGGATGTTGTTAATGTTGTAATAATCATGCATTTGAGATCATTCAATCTTACTTTTATGACAGTTCTCTTCACTGTCCAGTATTTTTTATTTTGAAAATATTTACACATTTATTCACCTTTACCTAGGGGTGATTTAGAAAAAGAAAATTCAGTACTCTGTGGATGAGTAACGTGTCCCCTTTAAAGAAACCTGTCCTACTAGAAGAATAAAAAATTTCCCACATACTGGTCAGACTATCAGTCTAATCAGTCAAATTTAGACTAATTTGTAGTGAGCCTTTCCTTCGAAAGTTGGCCCTGAACAAGATTGCTCCTTACAGCTTAACAAAGCCACCAGGACTCTTCAATTTAGGGGCTGAGCTCTTTGGCTCATACTGTTCTCTTGGATTACACCACACATGCAATTATTGAATTTTTTTAATATAAGCAATTATTTTCTTTACCCACTTTGATATCCAAAATCAAGGTCACCAGGACTTTGTATCATGAAGTACACCTGCCTAGAAGCATATGCATTGATAATGTTTCTCCAATCCTTTTTTTAAAGTTTAACCCCCAACCTTAAAAGTTAATAAGGCGATATGTACCATGTGTATGGTAATATGGTGAAATAATATTTATTGATACATAGAAGCATTTTTTATAAGTTGACATCATTTCGACTTTAAATAAAAAACATATACAACCCCAAATCAGAAAAAGTTTGGACAGTATGGAAAATGCAAATAAAAATGCAAATAAAAAAATCCAGTGTTTCTTACACTTACTTTGACTTTTATTTGACATCATTTTATTTATTATGATTTATTTGGCAACACATTCCAAAAACAGTTGGAACAGGGGCAATTTAGGGCTAGTAATGAGGTGAAAAAAAACTAAATAATGATGTGATTTTAAACAGCTGATGTCAATGGGTGATTGTAATCATGGTTTGGTACAAAAGCAGCATCCAGGAAAGGCTGAGTCTTTGATGAACAAAGATGATCAGAGGATCTCCAGTTTGTCAACAAATGCGTGAAAAAATTATTGAAATGTTTAAAAACAATGTACCTCAAAGAAAGATTTTTTATCTATCACATTTCTCTTTGTATATGCACTTTATGTTGTTCTGTACATTATTATATGTTGCACCATGGTCCTGGAGGAACAACATTTCATCTCACTGTATATTTGTATATACTGTAGATGTTATGACAATATACCTTCTTGGTTTTCTGGCTTGTATCACTGTTGTAACATCTAAGCTTAATATATGTAATAAGCATTTTATAGTATAACTTATTAAATTCCTTTTATTACCTGTGAGTCAGGTGTGAGTCTTTATTTAAATATAAATAAAGCTGAAGGAACTTCATGAAAGCAAAAAAGGATGCAAATGCATATATTTTGTAGACATGCCAGGTGGTAAGTAAACATCTTGTTAAGTGTTTATATGGTACACAGGTAATTGATATTGCTAAATAAATGCATATGAAATTCTAGCAATGGAAGCATTTGGTTATGTGAAGACATGCATTGATTTTCCTTCACTTTATACATGACTCCACAAAGACTCTGCAGTCAGCAACCCGAAGGTCATTTTTACCTTCAGGTCCCTGAGCAAAGAGCAGGGCGGTATAGCGTGGCACGCATATACCACCAAGACCCATCACAAGCAGAGCCAGAAAGTCTGGCAACTAAAGCAACCACACACTTTAAACTATTAACATATTATTGAAAGTAAACTTTAAAGAACCTTAAGTATCAGAATTCCTCATATTTCAAACAGAACACATTTTCATCATCTTATAAAATGTTATAAATATAGGTGGAACAAAAAAAGTCTCACTATTGGTTTTCTAAAATGTTGTGTGGTACAATAAGTGGGACAAAAAAAAACACATCCAACACTTCATTGCTTGGTATCCTCAGGGCCAAAACATATTTTAAGTGTTGTGACAAGGAATGACAACATTAAAAAGTGCTAAATGCTTTTGAAGGCCAGAAAAGCAGGCACAGATGCTTATGAAATTAATTGAAAGTTGACCAGACAAAACATGAAATATCTTTGGTTTATACTGTCTACAATTAAATGAAAGTCAAAGTAAATGTTAAAGAATGTGTTTTCATACTGTTCCAACTGATTTGGGGTTTATTAATATATTAATCAATAACGTCAATAACAGGTTCCAGTTAATAGAGAGAATGTGGTGGAAATTATTAACCTCACAAAACTAGTTTTAGTCTTTAACCCTTGTGTGGTGTTCATAGTTTTGTTAAGCAATAAAGACAGCATATTTGGTTAACTTTTACTATTTACCTATGTTAGATCATATTTATAAATTACACTGCCATCCATTTGTTGTGATAAAATATAAAAAAGGAAAAATCAATATCAAAATATGGCTGGAAAAATGTGTTTACTTTCGAAAAATTGAAATGAAAGAACCTTAAGAAATGTTAAACATTTGTCAGTGTAAGAAACACAGCATCTGTATCAGTCTACACATCAGTCCCACTGAACACAGTCTATTCATGCTAGCCTATACAACACATGAGGGTCAGCTTTACTGTGTGTGTTGCATACATTCATTTCATGCATGTATGCTGTGTCTGTCTGTCTCTCTGTCTGTGTCTGTCTGTCTTTCTCTATCTGTCTCTCTGTATGTCTGTCTCTCTCTCTCTCTGACTGTCTGCCTTCCTGTCTGTCTCTGCCTCTGTCTGTTTTTTCCATCTGTCTCTCTACCTGTCTCTCTTTCTGTCTTTCTGTCTGTCTGTCTGTCTGTCTCTCTCACACACACACACACAGAGACACACACACTCACAGCAGGACATGTTGTAGTAGGACAGAGTAAAGGGACACACTTTTAATAATAGTAATATAAATGTGTATAGGGGTTGGGGGTGTACAGTGTGAACTTATTAAAAACGTCTTATTTTATATGTTCTTCACACAAAATGAGCCAACAGCAAGGAGTCTGAGTTTAAAATAATAACAAATGGCATCATTTCTCTTTTGGTAAACATTGAAAACGGGTCCCACAGACCCAAAAACCATACATGGGTTAATCGGCCTGAGCGGACCAACTTAGCCAGGTCAGGTGCATTACTCTGAACAGACAGAAAAAAGGTTCCCATTAAAATAAATAAGTGACCCAGAAAAGCCAGCAGTGGCCCGTGAGAAATATCATTGTCTCAACATTTTTAACTATTATGTCAACACACAAAAACACACTAATTGCAGCTTTATTTTATGTATTTATTTATTTGGTTTGTTCTATGATCCCTAGTTCAGTAGTATAAGAATTACACAGTAAATAGCATTTCAATTTCACATGCTCACTTGTAGACCTGTGCTGAGTGGTTATTATATTATTTTCCCGTGTTTAGTTTTCAATGCCCCCTGAATAAGCTTTAAAAAAAAAACATGTTTTTGTCCTTTAAAAATGCCCATTTAAAACATGACATGATAATTATTGTTATTGTTATAAGTTAATATGTTAATAAAGTAAATTGCATTTTTATCTTTGAATAAATAAAGATTAATTTAAATAATCAGCCACACAAAACATAGCGTTCTTCATTAAAACAAATATTAAAAATATGATCAATGTTAAGATTGATCAAATACAATAAAATATATGTAAAACATGTCAAAATAATTTAGTTTAGAAAATATGGTTTTACGCATGTACAATGACAGACAACTTAAATTTGTTTTGTCTCAAGTCGTTTTTGTGAGGTCCGCTTGCCGTCCTTATGACTTAGCAAAGTAATAACATTTTGATGTTAGATAACTTAAGAATGAGCTGACAAGTCAAAATCAACACAAGTTAAACATATGCAATTATAAACATATTAGACGCATTTATTTGTTTTATCCAAATATGTATTTATTTATTTATCTGTAAAGTGGTTGTCATGATAATGTTGGATGTCTATTGCGTTGCTCTTAAACTAGTTCTGTATTTTCACTATAGATTCCAAATTTTATTTTAAACAAAATAGACAAAATAGATCAACAGTTTACAGATAACGAAACACCTGTAGGCAACAGAAAATGTTTCAGTATACTAATAATTGAAGCTATTTGAAATTGAATGCTTTTATGTAGCATGAAACATAGACCATTCGTCATGTCAATAGGCTTCGGTTATTATTAATAAGATTTTAAAAACAGAACTTTTGAATTAAGTATCATATATTTTATTGAAAATTTACAGACATTTTTAAAATATACTGTTTTATGTGTTTCATGTTTATGACTGACTGTGGAACATGCGTGATAAAGCTCACAATAAATGACATCTGTGTTATGGAAGGTTCCTTTTGACATTTATATGTTGCATTAAAAACACCTCAACAACTATTAAATAATATTTGTGTAACTAATCACAAACTTGACTTTTCTGTAAATGTTAGCATTACATATGAGGTGCAAGAAGTCACGATTCTCCATCGAAAATGCTGAGATGTTTGTTAGTATTGGAAAGGTACAGGTAAGACGACGTGTTTCCCTGGTAAAGAACTGGATAAGGAAGAGGTAGCAAACATCTTCCCAAAATATTATTTCCACCATCTTCTGTGTACGGATTGAAATGTTCGACAGTGCACGACCCCTCAGAGTCAGTTGCAAGCTGGCGTTTGAGTTTATTCCGCCGGTTTTGAAACCAGATTTTGACTTGGGTCTCTGAGAGCTGGAGGGTTTTGGCGAGGCACGCTCGCTCAGCACTGCTCAGATAACGCTTCATGTCGAAGGTGGACTCCAGCTGAAAGATCTGTCTCTTGGAAAAAATGGTGCGCGTTTTCTTCTTGGTGAGCTGTTTGGTGTGTTTCGTATTTGGCTGAGGCATAAAGTTGCTTCTGTTTCCGTTATCACATTTGAGAGACTTTTCTGTTTCTACCGTGATGCTTGTAGATTGGTGAGTGGTGCTCCCTCTGCGCACTGCTGAATAAAACAAACATGTAGCTAAGTGGAATTATCGACAGCTTTGAGCAGCATAATTGGATTTTGACTAGTAAATACCTCAATCAAAGATGTATAAAATACATACATACATACATACTTAACGACATGATAATCGTACTCACTAGGCAACTTTATCAAACATTCACAGAATTCGGTGCAACGATCGCCTCGATTTTCCACTCTCTTTATATTCATCTCAGAATGTTTTGGCTTGTACAGATTAAACATATTCACTAATTTACGGGTATGACTAATCATAATTATACTTTTAAAGGGCTTTAAATAAGCATGCGTTCCTTCACTTGACGAGAACTGTTGAAGTTTGTATTTTGAACCAATTAATAATGAATTAATAATTATATTAATTATAAACAATAGTAATAATAATAATAATAATTTATTTTTAAAATAGTTATACGTTTTTCATGGGGTACAGTAAATATAATTTAGCCCAAACATATTATAAAAAATATATTTTTGCTCGTAAATATTGTTAATTGCTATTTATCATATTTTCCTTATATAAATATAATATTTTATATTTTATAAAAATTTTATTTTAATAATAATTAATTAATTTTATTAATAATTTATTTGTAATTTTATAATTATATATATATACATATATATATATATATATATGGGCAGTGATAGCTCAGTTAAGCACCCTCAATTGCTCATCGTGTTCAGCTCATTGTGTAAGTCACTTTGGATATAAGCGTCTGCTAAATGCTGAAAATGTAAATGTAAATATATCTGTACAAAACAAATCGTTAGAATACGAAATCTAGAGCTCAAAAGACAACATTATATTATATTATATATATACCGTATATATTATATTGTAATATAGAGTATATACAGTATATATATATATATATATATGTATATATATATATATATATATATATATATATATATATATATATATATATATTACATTATATTATATATTACATTATTATATACAAAGTGCATTATATACAAAGTGCATTACAAGAATCTCTAACAAACCACGCTGGTAGCACAGGATATAAATAAATAATTACTTCAATAAATAATTGCTCACTAAAACACAAAGAAGCGCAAAAGTGTGCCAAATAATTATAAAAGAAATTCACCTAAGTTTCCTTTCAGACTGCAGGTTTGTGTGTGTGTGTGTGTGTATGTCTGCCTGCAATGCGATGGACTGGCGTCTCGTCCAGGGTGTTATTGTGTGCCTTGCGTCCATCGAAAAGCTGGGACAGGTTCCAGCACTCCCGCGACCCTAATTGGCAGAAATAATCGGAAAAGAAAATGAATGAATGAATATAGAAGCTTGTAGTGTATGTTGCCGGCGCCAGGTCTAGGGGTTTCTGGGCCAGCAGCAAGGGATACACAGACTGAGCAGCACTGTGTATCCTGAGAAATAACTGTATCTGGAAGTCTGGAAGTCAATAGAGAACACAAAGCAGTAAACAGCTTGTTCGAAGCCAGCGCGAGTTTATTTCTGAACTGCGCATGCTCAGACCTCGAATTTTAGTGTTTTCTCCGTGCGACTCACTGGGATGAAGCGCCATCTAGCGGTTGAGTGGTGTAACACCATGTAAAACAAGTAGGAATGGCTTGAAAAGCTTTTAGAATGGTTCTGATTATTAAAATAATATAAACAAAATAAAAAATAAGTGGGGGGTGTCTGTTTTAATAAAACTTCAGATGGAGGCAGTTTTCTAACCCTCTACATGTACAATATAAAGCTGGAATTCATTATTAATTGTGGCTTAAATAAGATTTTGTCACCAAACTTAGTGTTAGGCTTTCTTAATAGGGTTAAATCAAGTTCTATTTTTAGCTTTACTTTTTGTTACTCTGTATTTAATGCTTTGACCAAAGTACCTGCAAATAGTTTTCATATCTAGTACAAAGCACGTCCTGTAACTTGGGTATTATCACAGTTTTAAAGTGCAATAAGAGATTGCACTTTTCAGGTGTACAGTACATGTTCTTGTAATTGTATGACTCATTTTATTATCATCAGCACATTAGATTGTTAAAACAACAGTCAGATGTATAAGAAATTTGTTGACCAGTTAGTTCAAACATTTTTTACAAACAATTAATAACCCATCGCTTTGTGAAATCATTTGGTACAGGGTGTTCCTAAAGGTGTGTCTGGACACATAGGAAATATCACAATTAACTATGTTTGCTAAAATACACACACATACATAAAACAGTGAAAAACACATTGAATATGTTATTGATTAATATGAAATAAAATGTTGTTGAAAGATTTATTGAAATGTATTGAAAATATGCATTTGCCTATGTGTCCAGACTTTAGGGACACCCTGTGTGTTAAAACCTGTCCATACATAGAACAAATTAAAATAAGGTCAAAGAACCATGTGAATCACAGGATAGAAAATAGGAAATAGAGTAAACATACGGCCAAGCTTAGTTCTGTCCATCATAATGTGGGCTCTAGTACTCCCAACTTGCATTGCAGAATATGTACAGAATTATCTAAATACAAATATGCTACACATGCCCAATCACACTGCTTAACATTTGAATTACATAACTGACACTTACGGTATTGTTTAATAGCAACCAGTGATGGCTCAAACAGTTACTATACAAGAAGTGAATGCTTGTTGCTGTTTCAGTGGTATTAGATTCTTAACTAAGAAACTGTATTTTAAATGTCTGACTCAAACATAAAGTTCCTGATTAAAGAATTCTCAGTTTGAGATGTGTTATGTGAAAAAGTAGGGATGAATTGTCAGAGGTTATTTCAACTTGTCAAACACCACCGCCTAGAGTATGTTTCTATTGTTACACTTCAGTCTCTTACTCCCCATAATGAAGATTTTTTTTGTGAATAATTAAAAATCAATAACTAAAAGACGATGATGCAGTGGTCCAAAACGCTCTCTCACCAGTGTTGGGGATATTGGAGGTTGGATGGGGATTCTCCTTGCTGTCGGGTATGCAATCTTACTATGGGAAAGAGTAGTGGGGGATTCACACAGAAAATAGCATAGACACTCCATATGGAATAGGGATCTGTGTGTAAAAGCTTGACTGAAAAACTAAACTGAGATGAAAGGTAAAATACCAAACCTAAATACTAAAATGCTCAGCACAGAAACAAACATTCACAGGTATACATTTACACAGACAAACAAATTTAAATTTAAAAATTTAAATATTTATATCTATCTGCTACACATTAATATATGTTTATTGATAAATGATTAGAAAATGTTATTTAACAACAGAAAACAAGTACAAATTTGATGTCTCTCTGGACTGTAAAATCAATGTACAATATTACTTCTTGCAAAATCCAACGTCACTTTTTTTCACAAATTAATTCAGAAATCTTAATTAAATTAGATTAATTATTTAAATGAACACATCTATACTACTTTATCTATATTTCTGTGTATAGAAGATAAGTGTATGTTCTCAGAAGGTTAGCACATAATAATGCCTTTATATTTAAGTATAACAAAGTCATTAAAACATGCATTGTTCAAGCATAAGTTTGAACACAAGAAGGACCATGTTTTGGGTATATTTTTTCTGTATCACACAATCTTCTTGCTGAGATTCCAAGCAATAGTATCACCATATTTTTGATAAATTGCATCATTCAGCTGTAACACAAGAAAACAAAGATCATTTTGGTTAAACCATTATAAAGATGCATATAGTTACAAATATACGTTTTGTTTTACAGTACATTTATATAACTTTCTAGATTCCCCGAAGGACATGCATTTTTATTACAAAGCAAATCATCACACACCATCGGTGATATAAATGGCATTAAAATTGCATACACACAGCAGGTTTTTAGGATAAGATTAATATGTAAAATGGTTTTGCTACACCCTACGACATAACATTTATGCCTAAATCATAGTTGTACTTGTATCCATTAATACCTTATATGTTTCTTTTAAAAAACCATCTGCATTCTCTGCATTAAGATAACATATTACTTCTGACAGAGCCAAATAAATATCCTATTGAAGAACCCTTTAATCCTGCTGTCAGTGATTAATATATTTATACTGTTTAACAGAACATAAAGACAAAATATAAATTAGAGAAATGCTTTTAGCAGATGTAAAACACAAAAATGCTGAAGCTGAATAATTAAAACAACAATGTCTCTGTATTACATAGTTGGTTTGAATCGTCACCTACCGATTTTTGAAAGCTCGTCTTGGTTGTAGAGTTCATGCAAAGAAGAGTAGTTGCAGAGCTGCACAGCATTGTAAGGGTTAAATTTTTACCCTTGGAAGCTGAAATGTATAAAGACAAGGACTACAGTTAAGATATGTACACAGGATTAAACAATTTCTAACATAAAAAGTAATTGCTCCCTAACTTAATAACTTGTTGAGCCACCTTGAGCAGCAGTGACTGCAAATTAGCACAGAAATGCTTTAAATCAGATTTTCAGACATTAACTGTTTATTTCAGATTTCAACTCTAACTGGGTTCTCTAACTGGGATGTTGAATATTTTTGTATATATAATCATCCTTATACAGAATGTTAAATGATCTGAGATCATAAATTGTGAATACATAGTTTCACCATATTCACTTTACTACAAAGGTGTCATGATTTAGTTTTTTGGCCAACAAGATAAAATTCTTCTCACTGTTCTGTTCATGTTTTCTTCTGGTACATATAATGCCCCACTACTGTTTGCAGAGGAGCAGCCCTATATTATGAGGCTCCATACTTCACTCTGAGTTAGGTGTTTTGGGGATTTTAAACATTTAAACATAAGCTAAATTATGGCCAAAAATTTTCATTTGCCTACTGGCTTGATTTGTCCTTTGTACTATAATAAAACTAGATACTACACTGCTCACAAAAATTAGGGGATATTTCAAAATGAATATGAAGTGATAAAAAAAAAAGAAGCATTTGATTTTTTTTTTAAAACAAGAACATCAGAAAAGCAAACGAAAAGTCAAAGAAAGTTGTTCGATTATGCAAACCTTTTATTTCATTGGTGAAAATGCACTATAAAAAAGGCAAGGATCTCACAAGAACTGCTGGACAATCTGATTCTGTCCATGCCCCATCGCTGTCAGTGTGTTTTGGCAGTGTTGGGTGACCATACACCCTACTGAACAGTCAATGTGTGGCACTCTTGACCAGTTTGACATGCTTCTGTTCACCCCCACCAATATGTCACTTGCTACTCAATCACAATAATTGAGTTTGCATCTCATTTGTATAATCGAACAACTTTCTTTGACTTGTCCTTTGCTTTTCTGATGTTCTTGTTTAATAAAAAAAAAAAATCAAATGCTTCTTTTTTTTTATCGTTTCATACTCATTTGGAAATATCCCCTAATTTTTGTGAGCAGTATATTTGCACAAGATTATTTGGTATTATTATTATCATTGTGGTTTTTAGTATTATTATTATTATTTTATTAGTACTTTGCAACAGTACTGGAACTTATATTTTATGCCATCTTTATATATACACTGGATTCAGAAACTATTACATTTTTGCACTTTTTATTTTGTTGTGTATTTGATTTAGATTTTAAGACAATGTGAAAACATGCCATTGGAGCTTTTCAAAAAGTAATCAAAATAGAAAAAAATACTTAAATCTTTTATTCACAAACAAATCTAGACCTTTTGCTGCATCACTCCAAATTGGGGTCAATCTGAACTGATTGGACATAGTTTGAAAAGACACACATCTACAACTATAAGGGCCCAAAATTTACACTTCATTGTCAGGACATAAACCAAACCACTGTGTTAAGACAAAGATCAGTGCAGGAATATAAAACAATATATAAGACTGAGTGTTCCTAGGACAACAGTGGCCTTAATAATTTTGACATAAAACAAGCTTGGCACAATGACAAAGACCTGAAGTATACAGGCAAAACAATATTGAAGTGGATTTGGGGCAAGTATGTGTCCACTCAATGCATGAAAATATGCCTCCTGTAATATACTACATGAAAAACAAATAACATGTTTGGAATGCCAGATGCTTGCAAAGCATCCATTAAAAATGATAATCATAATCAAAATCAAGATTTTCATAAATCAAAACTTAACTGGCAGGGCAGTGTACATCACCTTTTCTGTGAACTAAAAATAAATAGAACAGAACACTTATACTAACAGTTAACCTTGATATGGGCATGGTTTTTTTACTGCTTTGTTAGAGTTCAGTGACAATGTCATCTTGGTGTTTGTAACACTTTACAGTCTATGACGGGACAAGGGGGCGGACAGACGGAATATACAAGACAAGACCGATACAAACACATGTAACCTATACTAAGGTAAATGCTAACTAATCATGAACAAAGCTAAATGCTAAAGCTAACAATGCTAAACAAACAAACAAAGCTAAATGCTAATAAATTTAATCTAAACATACTAGAAACCTAACCCTAAGCTAAACGAGAAATAGACGGGAATAAACAGACAGGCTCAGACATCCCAAGTCTCCCGGAAGTTCCGGGAGTCTCCCACATATACATAGCGGCTCCCTGATGCCCGCAAGTCAGATAAAATCTCCCTAAATCTTGAACGAGCGGCCAGGAGCGCACACACAAGCGCACGCGTATTAAATCCGTTATCTGATATACAATCTAGCGCACTGTGTAGGGAACATAAATCAGTTGTCTAATATACTGTCTAGTGCACTACGTAGGGAACATAAATCCGTTATCTGATATACAATTTAGTGCACTATGTAGGGAACATAATTAATTATGTAATACACTATCTAGTGCACTATGTAAGGAACACAAATCATCATCTAGTTATACTTTCTAGTGCACTATGTAGTGAACATGAATGTTATCTAATACACTATCTAGTGCACTGTGTAGGGAACATAAACCAATTGTCTTATTCACTATCTAGTGCACTATGTAGGAAACATAAATTCATATCTAAAATACTATCTAGTGCACAATGTAGGGAACATAAATCCGTTATCTGATATACAATTTAGTGCACTATGTAGGGAACCAAAATCCATTAACTAATACGCTACCTAAAGCATTATGTAAGAAACATAAGTCTATTATCTAGTACCTGTTGATGCACGCTCAATAATCCAGGTACACAAATCCACAAAGTTGAATCAGTTCATCTGGTCACAAGTTTGTTGTAGAGATTCGTCACTCAATCCGAATGACTTCTTCAGTCTGAGCTGGTGTTTAATACCCCCAGCTCAGATTCAACTTTGTGGAACTATTATCTAATACACTATCTAGTGCAGTAAGTAAGGAACATAAATTATTTTCTAATATACAAACTAATGCACTATGTAGGGAACATAAATCTATTATCTTTCACACTATCTAGTGCACTATGTAGTACACATTAATGTGTTTGTGACGCGAACAGTTAGCTTAGTAATTAGTAGGGTTTTTTTTGGGCTTGGGGGGGTCGGGTCGGGGTCGAGGTCCGGCTCCAGGGGTACCTCCCTGAAATGAGTTTTTGCAACTTGGGATGTCTGGACAGGAGCAAAGGCAAATGCAAATTTAATCAAATCAAAATCTAAACAGCGTGCAATAGCACAAGCAAGGCAAACCAGATCAAATCCAAAATAGTCTCTTAATTACCCTCAGATGAGGGGCTGCTGGAGCTAATTAGCCAAGGGAACCAATCATACTAAGGGGACATGGCAGGAGACCGAGAGTGCGCCAAGAGAGAGGGGTGTGGCACGAAGGAGCACAGAAGCTCCAGCAGAAGCACATACAGGCTGGATTCTTGACAGCGTTACTGGTTACACGCTGGTTGAACTATTCATTATTTGTGTTGGTACACAAAAACCTGCAGCAATGGTTCAGAAAAGGACATATTAAAATATATTTTCATTCATTTATTTTCTCTACCCAAGTTGTCTTGGTAAGGGTCACAGCCAGCCCAAAACCAATCCCAGGACAGAAATAGACTTTGGACTTTTGCCAAACTATCAAAAACATCCCAATAAGATCGGTCATATATATTTTAAATTCAGTGGATGACTGAGTGGTGGGAGAAAAATGCTTATAGGAACAGAAAAGAACCACAGGTTCCTGCAGCTGTGTACCATCAACAATAATGTTAAGTCACAGTACTTCAAGCAGTTCAGTACAAAGTTAGTAAATGCACTTGAAACTAACCACATTTGGGTCAATAAAAGTAAACGAAGTAACTGCCCATATTGTAGAACCATTGCCACCAGTACCATCCCCGTTATAGCACAGCCACCTGTTGTCTTCTATGCTACATGTGACTTTTCCCTCAACCACACAAGTGCCCACACCAGAACTTGAGCTCTGAATGTAAAAATAATACCTTACCTGTTATTACACTAATTTCTGAGGGAAGACTCTCAGATGTATTAGCCAAAACAGTGATTAAAAAGTCATATTTTGTTCCAGAGTTTAATCCAGTAATATTGATAGCATTTTTTGTTACTTTAGAGATGTTAGTAGTATTCCAAAACTTGGAAGAGTAAGTTACTTTGTAGATTATATTCAAGACGCCATCTGAATTTGATGGGACATCCCAACATAATTGTATATCAGTACGGTTCTTGAATGTTACAGTTGCTTTACCAGGTGGATTAGGTACTGAAAACAAATAAAAAAAAACCAGCAGGTTAGACATTTATTTAACTACAGTATGACCAAGCATAAAATAGATTTAAATTATGTACGTCAACTAATTTTTTATTAAAGTAAAATTTAATTTAGTTGTTTTTGTAAGATTTCACATCACAGCAAGAATGTCCTGGGTTTGATTTTCAAGTAGAGCAATCTGGGTCCATTCTGTGTGAAAAAACATGAAGTAATGCCAATTGGAGCTACTAAATACTGCCCTAGGTATGAGTGTGTGCGTTTGCCCTGTGATGGACTGGCAACCTGTCCGGGTTGAATTGGAACCACTGCGATCCTGAATAGCATAAAGCAGTGGTAAAACAGACAATGAATAAATGAATGTTTTGTAAGAACAGAAATTAGATGGTGGAAAATCGACTGCTCCCATTAGGGGTCGCCACAGCAGACCATTTGTCCACACTGTTTTAATGCAGGATGCCTGTCCTGACTCAACATTTCCTCTTTATTCAGGCTTGAGACTGGCACCAAAGGCGCACTATCTGTAGTCCTAATGGCCTTGTTCACATCCACAAACCTGCTGTATTTTTTAACTCAGCATTGGATTAAAACCCCCAGACCTCACGCTCTGCTGTTGCCAACAGTACCATTTTATAACTTTATTATTTGGATTTATGAAAAAGGCAAACTTACAGGTATAAATTGATGCAGTGGCTAACTGGCTTCGAGGCACTTTTTCATTCACAAAAGTGGCAACAGTAACGCTGTACAATTCTGCAGATTTCAGATTCCGAAATATGTGGTTTAAAGAAGTTACATTTACTGCGATTTCTACATGTTTGCTCCCATTAGAGTTGCTAAAGAGTTCAAGAACAAACCAAGTATAACTGCCATTTGGCTTGTTCCAGTTTGCAGTGATGTTTATTTCTGTACTGCTCAGAGAAAGATTTTCCACAGTCATTGGTGCTACACATTGAAGAAAAAGAGAATTAATTAAACACACAGATACTGACAGGATGGCTGACTTGTACAGGTTTAAATGAGAAAACAATATGAAAAACATGGAAAAAGATACAAATGAGAGGTTGTTTCTGACTCACTAGTGTAGGCAGTGATACTGAATGCTTCTCCTTCCACTGAGCTGTTTACCAGTGCTGATACTATCAGGGTGTACCCAGTACCTGATTCTAAGCCAGACACTTCTACAGTAAGACTGCTTGAAAAATTATGATAGACTTCTTCCGTCTCATTCTTCATTAGAAAAACTTTATAGCTGTAGTAAGTGCTGTTATGATCAGATGAACTCCACAAAGCTTTTATCATGTCACTTTTGTTGTTGTAAGAAATAAGATTCTTAACCACAGAAGGCTCTGCAAAATGAGGTTG
Organism: Trichomycterus rosablanca; assembly: GCF_030014385.1. Lineage (NCBI taxonomy): Eukaryota > Metazoa > Chordata > Actinopteri > Siluriformes > Trichomycteridae > Trichomycterus > Trichomycterus rosablanca. The sequence goes on along the minus strand of NC_085991.1, from coordinate 28,081,571 downwards.
GACAGGTAGACAATGCATTAAAACTAACCTTCAATATTGGGGTTCCATGTGAAGATTCTATTTTGATTTATGCCAATCATTTGTAGATTTGTATGAAATGATGAGCAAACATGAGCAATGACTGATCAGAAACATTGTATCTGAACTATTTGTATGTTGAGACTCAACCCTAAAAGAGTCCAGGAAAGAGTCAGGCATTTGGTGCCACGATTATGTGCACATTTATGGGCATCATATGCTTTTTTCTGTATTAAATCATAATGTTCAGATTGAAGGGATGCATACAAAGACTATCTGTATATGACGTGTGTGTGTGTGTGTGCGTGCGTGCGTGCGTGGACTGGAGACCTGTCCGGAATGTTTCCTGCCTTTCACCCGATGAATCAGACCCATCGCGGTCCAGGATAAAGTGGTGGTAAAACAGATGTAGATTAATGTTTGTACTCATATAACCAAGGAACCTCTGTCATGACTCAAAAGTGAGTACAAGAAAACAGGAATGTTGTGCCGCCATATATGTTAAATCTGTTATTAAATACAACATTTAACCAACCTTTTCCAATACAGACTGTAAATGTTTATTCAGTGTATTCAATAATGACATTGAAATTACTAAACTATGTGTGATTTAACTATTGGAGAATGTGTTTATTGTAAGTTTAACCCTTTTGTTCTGTTGACATCAACTTCACTGCCTTGTTCTTTGGGGTCCCGCAGAGACACCAGTTTTGTGTGGGTAAAATAACATTACACTGAATTTAAAGTAACCAAATTTATAAAATGAACCAGAGAAAGAAAGGGGTGGGAGATTTTGTGGTGTGTGTGTGTGTGTGTGTGTAAAGGAGTCAGTGGTACCCTTAACACCAAACAAAAACTAAAAACCATATGAAATTGTATTGCCTTTAATCATGTACTTGGGGTCTCTGAGACATCAACCAGAAGTGTATAAATTAGGGGGTGTTTGGAACACAAAATGAACATAAAAATATTGTTTATTTGCAGTTTACATAAAAGCAGGTGACCTCATGAAGTATCAAGCTGATTTTAAAAAGGCTAAGGATATTTTGTGAGCTGTTAAAGAGGTTTTGAGATTTCAGGGACCTCAAACTAAATGTGAGAGTTAATGAAAAACAGAAGAACTTCATTTGATTTGTACATGTTGTCCATGTTTTAGGAATGTTGCCCATTTTTTCTCAATTGTGAATGCAAACTCTTTAAATAAATGTTTTATCATTTAATAGGGTAAATGCATAACTGGAATTTAACTGATTTTAGAGATGTCACTTACTGGTGTAAGCCTCAATGATGCCTGGTCCTCCAAAGAGAGTCTCGTTTACCACAGCCCTCACTTCAAAACGGTATAGCTGTCCTGGTTCAAGATCAGTTATACTGCATGGTTCAGTATGGCAAATTGTTTTATTTGATCCGTAAGTCACAGCTACTGAGTCATACCCTCCTGCATATAGGCTCCAGTTCAGGATAACTGCATTTGTTGTCATATTTACTATCCTCACATTGCTGATGTTCTCTGGCACTAAAAGAAAGACAGTAAAAGAGTTATCTGTATACATATGTCTGCCCATGGTTTTCATATACAAGCTACACAGTAAAGAAAATATATTCATTGATTAGAAAATATCAAATCCCAGAAGCAGCAGGAATGTATGATATAAATCTAAGCTGAGATAACAACTGTAAAGTTGTGACACATTTATTCTTATTTCAAAAACATACCACCAAATGATAAATTTAAATGTCTCCTAGTAAGGAGAGAACAAAACTTCAATTTTTGCATATTATGTATACAAAGACTGTATACATCATTGTCATAATCATCAAACTATTCAATAATCCCTTATGTCTTGTGACTGGGAGCATTTTTAAGAGAGATCACTTTAATAAAAATATAACTAATGGTAATCAGTCAGAAAAACAACTATGAAGGGACTTCCTCTACAGTGCATAATATCATTAAACCATTCAAGGAATCGGAAGGAATTTCTGTGCATAAAGTCCAAGGGTGCAAGGGTGCCATGTGTGGAGAATTCTGAAACGAAAAAAGTGACAACGATGACCCCGTACTGTTGCACATCTTAAGACGTGTTTGCAGGAAGAATGGGACAAAATAAAGGCTGAAACATTAAATCACTTAGTATCATCGGTGCCAAAAAGACTTTTAAGTGTGGTGAAAAGGAATGGCAACATTACAAAGTGATAAATGCTTTACTGCCCCAACTTTTTTTGGAATGTGTTGCAGGCCTGAAGTGCAGGAATGGATGTTTATTAATAAATGAAATAAAATTGAACAGACAAAACATGAAATATCTCAGGTTTATATTGTCTTTGTTTGTGTTTATTGCCATTCCAGCTCAATTAGGCTATGTACATGGCATTAGAGGTGGGTTCAAAACCAAGTTTAAGCTAAGTAAAAGTTAATGTACTATATTTGGCTTTTAATCTTTAGGTAATTCAAAAAATTAGGATTAGGTTATTGCGTTCGAAGAGGTCTTTCATATTAGTGTCTCTGTAAAATATTTTTCTGGTATCTTGAATGGCTTGGCATTTTGTTTATACTGTCTGTGATCAAATAAAAGTCAAAGTAAATGTAAGATTTTTTTTTATTTTCATTATCCATGCTGTCCCAAACCTTTTCTGATTTGGGGTTGTATTCAACTCTTTAAAAGAATATTAGCTTTTTACTCACATGTGTAAAAGGAGAAATTCTGAGGGTTGAGCGTCCGACCACATCTCACTGGGACTACCTGCCCCTTATAGAGCCATCCTGGCACCAGATCTTTAATAGTTTTATTCAAGATGCTCTCATTTTCTAGTGGGTCATTTAGCTCTTCCTCTCTGCTACACATAACTGATGCTTGTCCTGTAGAGTTCATTCCTGCCACAGGGTTCTGTATAGTGCAGTTACTCTCACTAGCAGATTTTTCCCAACTAATCTTTACTTTGTAAAGACTGATGTTCTGGCCTGGTGGCCTGCTCCAGCGAAGAGTACCATCCTTTAGTGTCACATTGGAAATATACACATCCCCATAAAATCGATCTGTAGACAATTTAATGCAGAATTTTAAAAATTTAATAAAATGATCAAAACAATTTTGGTAACTGGACAAAGTTTTGATAATGATAATAATAACTTCCAGGTTGTTTAGGGCCAAGCAAAATCACAAGCAGGAAGTATAAAGAAAGAAATGTGTGTGCCAGAGCCAAATAAAAACTCTGTTGTTTCCTCTTTAACTTCGCTGCATTTATTTGCACTGCAGCATTTTACTGTGGAAAATTAGGACAATTCTGATTGCTTGGCTTTACTTGTGTTAGAATATGCTGCTATTTTTAAATAGAGGTGCAACTGGAGAACTGCAAAAATGTCAAATGTGCTTACGCATTAAGCCTCATCACATCTTCAACTGCCCTTTAATGCCAAGTTCACACAACATGACTTTCCAGGTCAGGTCGCTGTACAGCTCACACTACACAACTGGATCTCTTGTAATCGGGAGTCTTTTAAGTCGGTGTGGCTTTCACACTACACAGATGTATTCTGATATAAACTATACAATAAGACACCTCCTCAACAGCAACAAAATATTGTAGACATGCCATAAAAACCTTAAAATTGCTTCTAGACAAAAAAATTGCCAACCCCCACTGCTAAGTATGCTATAATTAGGCCATATTACTGCAAATGATTTTAAATGATTTCTTTTTTTAAAAAAAAACATTTTGGAATACATGTCATTGTGTACTCTATGACATACTATGTGAGTTTAAATAAAAAATCTTGCTCTCTGCCAAGAAGCAAAAACTAGGTAATGATTAGATAATAATCTAAAATGTGTCCAAATTCACACACAATGTTTCAATATTCACAAAATCAAATATTTACTTTTGCCATCCCAATCCTTACATCTGAGGGGTCAGTCTACTATAAAAGCTATTAAAGTAATAAAAAAGCTCTTTGAGAGCTTCTGTTTTGAAGTGTGCTCACAGATTCTACAGTTTTATCAAGCAGTACAGTGGAACACTCAAAGCTGTTATGTTAGGAAAGGTTATCCAAACTAATAAATGCAGGAGAGACAATAACTTAAAAATTCAAATTAATTACAAAAAAAATTGTAATATTTGTCTTTTTGTTTGAGCTTTTTTTTTTTTTTTCAATGCAATCAATGCAAGCTAACAATTCTAAAGCTGACTGTATTAATGCATGCATTTCCTTCACTCACTAAAAATACAATTGAACTTCAAATCAGTCAAGAGTCTATGGTTTCTCTGTGAGAGCATTGCTTCACTAGTCATTTATTACCAGGGAAAATTAGTCAGCTATAGACTTAAACAGAAAAACTGCAGTTCTTACCATCATAGCAGATGAAGGGCAGGACTGTACTGCAGTCTTTTTCTTTCCACATGCCAAAGTTGAGCAGGGCCACACAGGAATCCTCGATATATTCAGGCTCTAGTTCATTACTGACTGTACTCAAAGGAATGGTGGTAGGCGTGCTGGTAAGCACAGTGGTAGGCAAGCTGGTACCAAATGTTGTAGCAAAACTGGTCATAATAGTTGTGTCTTGTGTTGTGTAGTCTGTTAAATTTAGACAAGCAAGGATTTCCTCTGGACACTGTGCTAGATCATTATTTGCGCTTGTAGAAGTTGGCTTTGGACATGGCGTTGGAGTTGGAGCTGGAGTTGGAGTTGGTACTGGCTTTTTCTTCAGAACAGGATGACCAGGATACCAGTTTTGGTAGACAACAGGTGCACCGTTGGTCCATTGAGACCAAGGCACAGAACCGTTGAAGTTCTGGCGGAGGCCTATCCAAAAATCTAAAGTATGGTTCTTGTTGATGAGCTGGGTGAGGTGCTGCGCATTTGCCAGAGTGACTGTTGTTAAATCTTTGTAACAGACCTGACAGTGTTGCCTAGCTGACTCCCATGAAGCATTTTGCTGGAGAAAATACTCCTCTTCTGCCCAGATAGCAGAGACTGCTAAAAAAGCAACAGGCCAGACATAATGACAGTATACAGAGATGCAAAAGACACACCATTGAATGTTAATATGTTGATCTAGAGCAGGGGTGGGCAAACTTTTCGGCTCAAGGGCCACACTGGGTTTTAAAAATTGACAGACGGGCCGGGTGGGTGCGGGGGTTTGGAACTAATATAAGTTCACATTTAAACCTTTATTTTTGTGATTAAAGGATGAATTTTTGAATATAAATGAAACACCAGACTCATCCTTTTATGTGCACATTTACACATGCATGAATGTGATTTTTTTTAATGCTTTTTAAAAAAAATTTTTTTATCTTTGTTTCCACTTGGTGTATCGCCGTCTAAACAAAACCAATTCAGCCTTTAAAGCAGCACTTTCAACATAAGTTAATGGTTTATGTGTAACATTTTAAACCAGTCAAGTGGTTTGATCATGCTGGGGTGATAGAAGGGTTGCCAACTGTCCCGTAAAATACGGAATCCTTCCTTATTTGGAAACTAAAGGCTGCGTTCCGTATTGAACTGATATGGGACGCACTTTATTCCGTATTTTTTATCAATGGTAGAGAAATGCAGCAGATGAGACAGAGACGGGACGATCTGTATGAAACAGAAGGAAACTGCTGCTACCGTGGGAATTAGAAAGCGTTTGGTTTTTATTCTTAGTGTTCACGTTTAGTCTCAGTAACGCCATGTATGCGCAGGAATATCAGCGTAACAGCCTGTTCATTACACTGCTGTTTGAGTAGCGCAGTGGGCAGAGCGCGTGGCTCATGTTTTTCCGCCCTAGGTTCGAATTATGTAAAAATGTTGTTGCACTATGGTTACATGATTACATGATGTTCTTTATGGATGTTGGTTTGCCTAAAACATGGTTCTACAGCAGAATCCATGTTCCTATGACGGTGTGAGACACGTTATATATTTCATAACATAACCGCCTGGCGTGCGCCATCTAGTGGAATCAATTAAAACGCAAGTTTAGTGCAGGAAAAAGATTTAAATTAATGCGGTTTTAGGACAGTTTTGTAAATACTCAGTGGGCCGGATTAAACAGCCTAACGGGCCGCATGTGGCCCGCGGGCCGTAGTTTGCCCACCACTGATCTAGAGAGTAACTATATGGCCACTAGCATGTGGACATATAGTTTAGTCAAATCAAGGGCAAATCAAGGGCAATTAAAAAGAATACAGTTGTAATCTGAAATACTCAAACCACCCTCCACAAAAGCCAGAAGAGCATAATACCAAAAGGTTACATGGTAAGTTTGAGACTACTAAAAAGTATTTATTAATGTATAAACCATTTCATTCATACAAATCATTTGACAATTTAAGCATCCAGGACCTGTAGACATTAATTAAATCAAACCATGTTTAGGATTTTTTAAATTATTAAAAGTAGTGTAGTCACAGTCCTGTTTTACGTAAACATATAAGAATCCCAATACAAATTAATGTTCACTTATGCCCTCACTTTGTTTATGTGTCCTTTAAGTATGATGGCCACCAAAGTTCTAAACTTCTGAAATCACTAATTGAAATGTATTTGGGTGGCTTATAGTGACTTTAAACAGAACATTTTTTTTTTACTTCTCCTTGCTTTACCTTACTCCACTTTAGTACCTTAGTATGAAAAACACATACAAATATTTTATAGATTAGTCTGCATCCATATGCAAAGTACAGGGTAACCAGTTCCTGGAAACAACAAATAAAATGTTTTTACAGCAACGATACAGTTCCAGGTAAACAGAACTGTTAAACAACAACATTGTAATCTGAAATACTCTCTATCTATCTATCTATCTATCTATCTATCTATCTATCTATCTATCTATCTATCTATCTAATCAATATATACACACACAAATGAAGTGGGGCTGTGTTTTAATACATTAGTATAGTTTTAATTAATGTAGCTTATTTATTATGAATTAATTATTTATTAGGATTTTAACATCATGTTTTACACACTTTTGGTTACATTCATGACTAGGTAGTTACTCATTATACAAGATTCAACAGTTCACAAGTTTAATATCAAACTCAGTCACGGACAATTTTGTATCTCCAAGTCACCTCACTTGCATGTCTTTGAACTTTGGGAGGAAACCAGAGCTCCCGGAGGAAACCCATGAAGACACGGGGAGAACATGCAAACTCCACACAGAAAGGACCCAGACCGCCCCACCTGAAGATCGAACCCAGGACCTTCTTGCTGTGAGGCGACAGTGCCACCAATGTAGATTATAAATTCAAAAAATTGTGAATGTTGGCTTTAATTGTTTTTTTTTTTCCCTTTTGATGCAGTATGTTGATTAAAAGATTCACTTGACAAACAAACAAAATTGTTTAGTTTGGGATGTCTATTCAGATGTTGCATGCGATTAAAACAGGTGGGTAAAGAAGTAGAAAACTTTACAGGCATTAAAAAGTTACAGTTGAATAAGGTGAATAATAACTAAAGTAATTTATAGTAAATACTATTAATAATAGTAAAATAATGTCTTAGTATAAGTTAATATTAAAAGTGTCGAGCCTCAGCTTTGTTTGTCATATTTTGACAAAATGATTAACAGCGATTAATTATAATTAACTATTATTATTAACTATTTGAAAAGCTAATTCTACAAAAAAGTTCAAACTTACCAGTTAGGAGCATAAAAGGCAGCAGCAGCATCTTACAACGCATCTGAGATTGTTTAAAATAACAGTCACAAGATATCATAACCTGCATCTAGCTGGTTAAAGAAGCAATAGGTTAAGTTAAATTCTTCATAAAATAAATCAGCTAAACACTCAATATTAATAGGTTTAAAGATAAAGCGACCTCACCCAGTAGAACATGCTGTTTGTGCGATGCTGCCGAGTTCAAGCCCCAGTACTGAGGGTGATAAAATGTACAGGGAAATAGTCTTCAATAAATTTGCATTAAGCTCAACAAAAGGTCCAATATACACCGCTGGTAGAACAAGCAACCTATTTTTAAAATGTGGAGAAAGTGTTCAGCATTCAGAGTCATAAAATAACTAAACAAGTTGTGACCAACCTCTTTTTTAAAAGGAACCTTTATTCGTGTTTTTGTTCAGATCATAAAAAACTCGGACAAGTATCAAAGGTTTTTGCCATAAAAATGGCATCTGGAATGCTCCAATAACAAACAAAATATAAAAACATGAAAAAATACTCTTTACTGTTGTGTTAACTAAACAAATCCCCAACAACTGACCTGGGATTGAGGTGTTAGCACAGTACAGTGATAACCACCTCACCATTGTAGCAAATATAATCCATTTTCTTTTTTTAGCACAGAAAAAAAAAAACTTTACAGGTTTTATATAAGAATCAGGGACAAACATTGTGAAACACTTTTACATAGTACTATGATTCAGTAGGGAAGTGAAGATGCAGTACAGAATGTCCCTGAAAACATAGAACACTAACAAAACTGGCTCGTTTTCAGTCAGTGTCACTCTTCTCTTCCTTGCGGACCAGCTTTTTCCCAGTGCTCGGCTGTCCGAGGTCCATGCCACAATTTTTGAAGTTCTTGGATGCACTAAAGAGAAGAAGACAGCCGTTATTCAAAAATTACCAAGTTCTCTTTTCTAAAAGTAGGATTATGCTTGGATTGCTAAGTCTGTGACACAAAGTCCATGAGGCACAAACACAGGTGAGCAGGTAGCCTGAAACTAGCCATTAATTAAACATGGGGTTAAGGTCCGATTTGCATTCACCCATTTTCTCCAAAAGGTTTGTTTTCATTGTATTCAATTACTAACACTCACTCATTCACTCACTTAAACGCTTATCCAATTAGGGTCGCGGGGGTAGCTGGAACCTATCTCAGCTTTTCAATGGACGCAAGGCACACCGTAGCACCCTGGACGGGGCGCCAGTCCATCGCAGGGCAGACACTTATACACACACCCATTCACCTATAGGGCAATTCAGTGTCTCCAATTAACCTGACTGCATGTTTTTGGACTGGAAACTGAGTACAGAAAAGACCCGGATCGCCCCGCCTGGGGATTGAACCCAGGACCTTCTTGCTGTGAGGCTCATTAACTAACACTAGCAAAATGTTATTTATTTTTGCAAAATGGCATAAAGACATTAACTTTACCCTTTCATGCATGTTATATATTATATTATACTGTATATTGTTATATATTATATAATATTATATATGTTATATATTTCAGGTTATAAAGACTTAGCTAAAGTGAAGTACTGGTGGTAAAGTGCAAAACTGCACTTGGCAGTTGTAGCCTAGTGGTCAAGGAACTTGAATGATCATCAGTTTAAGCCCCACCACTGCCAGGTTGCCACTGTTGGGCCCTTAAGCAAGGCCCTTAATTCTTAATTGCTTAGACAGAGTACTGTCATAGTAATGTAAGTTGCTTTGGATAAAGCCATCTTGTGGCACATCAACATATGATGTGAACACTGACTGATCCTAACATTACACAAAGCTATTAAGTGAAATATGCTGTAAATTATTGACATTTTTACATCAGTATATTGGAGGGGGGGCTGTGTTTGAATATATTTACACGTTACTATAGTTTAATTGAATGTAAATTATAAATTCAAAAAATTGTGCATGATTGCTAAATTTTTTTCTTTTGATGCAGTGGTAATCTAAATCTAATTTCACTTGAATACCAAATTTGTTTTCTGTTTGGCATATCTATTCAAATGTTGCATGTCATTAAAAGAGGTGGATAGGGAAGTAGAAAACTACAGGCATTAAAACGTTACAGTAAGGTAAGGTAAATACTATGTAAATACTAGGTAAAGGATAGTAAATACTATGAATAATAGTAAAACAATGCTATAGTATACATTGGTAAAAAAAAGACAAACAGTGCTGGCAGTGATTTTTTCACATCATAAAATGCCTCCAAAAAAAGGAATATGCACCCTTTCTGCCTGTATTTGTCCTTGTCCGCTGCAGGCATTATGTCCATCAGCTCCAAACTGTCATTTATTGTTTTTAACATATTGAATCTCTCTTTCCCACGAACCTGAGGGGAACAAACAGGAAAATAAGAATTTTAAAAAAACAAAAAACAAAAAAAACAAAAAAAACATTTGAATGGATTAGCTCCTTCAATAAGAAGTTTGTTTTAATAAATAAGTCTCCACTAAATAATCACGAGTTTTTTTTTATACACTTTCTACCCTTTTTCCTCCCAATTCAGCGCACTCAATTTTTGTCTTTCGTTGCTGAGAGATACCAGATTGCATCCAAGAAGAGCACGTCACTGTACACGCCTCTTCCGACACGTGTACAGCCCTCCTCTTCTCGCCCCTGTATTATGCACAGGCGTCTCTTCGGCCAATCAGGGTCCTTATACAGCGTATGAAGACCCACCCACACATATCCGGCTCCCACCCTGCAGATACGGTGGCCAATTAGTATCTGCTGCAGGCACTGACAATTATGCCCACCAGATGGCACCCAGCCGACCGGTGGCAACACCTAGTTTCGAAAGGAGGAGTTCAGAAACTCAGTGCTGGTGTGCTAGCTAACCTGGGCGCCCATAATCACGAGGTTTTAAACTATAAAGGCAGACACTCGAGTTTGAGAAAGGCTGATTAAGATTTATAACTTACATGCAGAACAAAGACCTCCTCCTCAGAACTGGAATCAAACTTAATCTTTTTATTAGATTCAGCAGAAGCAGGGGGCTGTGAATCCAAGGCAGTAGACTCTGCAGTGAAAAGGGAAGGAAAACTTGATAAATACAATTTATTAATTTGATATGGTCGTTTGGCACAGTGGTCTATTAGGCTAGCCATTACCACTGAGATCTGGGGCCAACCAGGCACCAACAAGGCACAACTGGCTATGTTTGATGGGGGAGTCCTATCTAGGGTATTTTTGCCCAGTGGACCTGAACCCAACATGACACTAACCAGGAAAGTGTGTCTGATGGCAAGGGAAAAAAAACAAAAAAAAAAAAACACACATACTCAATGTTCTAGTATGAGAAAAGCCCCCACATAATCTCAAACCCACACATATGTAAAATATGTAACCTGTAGGACACACTTCACTATGAAAATAAACAGCAATAGGTTAACCTAAAAATATCCATACCAACCCCCCTTTTTATATTCAATTAACAGTCCCATTTATTTCCCTTATTTTATAAGCTCTTACTTCGCTTAGTTCCCATTTTCAACGTCTTCTTGATCAGGTTCTTCTCTTCAGTTACTCGGTCACGGCCAGGGCAGGCACACACACGCACCTCAAAACAACACCTGCCTAAAACGTGCCCACTGAAAAAGCATTTAACAGATCAATATACCAGCCCTATTTTCAGTAAAATTGGGACATTTTGCAAGATACAATAAAAACTAAGAACTGAAGTTTGTTAAATCGCTTGAACCTTTATTTAAGCGAAAAAAGTAAAAGAAACATGTGACGACTGCAACACATTCAAAAAAATTGGGACACGTATATATGAGGGAACATGAGATCATTAAGACTGTGTGTAAAAGGAACATCCACCAAAGGTTTAGTGTTTGTAAGCAAAGATGGGCCATGATTTACCATTTTGTGCCAAACTTCAGTTTAAAGACGTTTCCTAGCGCAAGCTTGCAAAGAATTCAAGTATTTAACCACCTACAGTTCATAATATTATGAAAAGGTACAGGGAGTCAGGGGGAAAATCGTGATGCATAAAGGCCATAGGTGAAAACCGCTGCTAAATGAGCTGGAAAAACATCGTCAAATAACACAGTCCACCACTGCATCAAGAAATGCAACCTGAAACTGTGCTATGCAAAGAGGACTCAATATATAAATTTTGCACAGAAATGCTGGCGAGTTCTCTGAGTTAAAAGTTATCTATGGGCCAAAAGGTCCATGTTTCAGCGAATCTAAGACCACCCAGATAGTTACCAATAAAAGAAAGTGCAAAAACCAGCATCTGTGCCATCCGCATTGGTAATCTGCACATATGTAAGACTGTACGGACCATTCTAAATTTGTTTATATTTAACAAAAAAAAATAAGTTGCATTAAGTCATTAAGAAACTATAATATTATTTGTCCTTTTGTCTGTCACACTTTTGAGTGAATTAAGAAATTACAGATTTCAGTTTTTATTGCATTGAAGATCAGTAAGGAGTAAAGCAGGACTTACTCATGCGTCTCCAATGTCACAATGGTGAGAATGGGTCGACGGTTCATACCTCCCATACAGCTGCTGTTGCACATGTAGTTCAGCAGTACAGTTGTGCCCTCAGAACCAAGCTGCAGGCACATGAAGAAATGCAAGTAATTTATTTATTTCTTTATATTCTATGCAAATCCAACATGATTTGAGTAAAAAGAGAAAAAAACTCTACAGTAAAGAGAACCAGGTAATGAATATTTTGTTAATATAATTCCAATATACTGACCCTTTTGAATCGTACACATAACGTATTTCAACTTTGTAGCCAATCTGATGCACTGTGTTTTTTTATTAACCCCCTATGAAAGGGGAGTACCACAAACCTCTGACATAGTGGTAATGACATGGTAGTTAGAGTGTGTGTTCTGGTAGGAGTATCAGGTGCAGTAGTGTACAATGCAGATCAATGTACACTGATCAACCATAACAGTAAAACCACCTCATTGTTTCTACACTCACTGTCCATTTTATCAGCTCCACTTACCATATAGGAACACTTTGTAGTTCTACAATTACTGACTGTAGTCCATCTATTTCTCTGCATACTTTTTTAGCCTGATTTCACTCTGTTCTTCAATGGTCAGGACCCCCCCCCCCACCCCCACCCCACAGGACCACCACAGAGCAGGTATTATTTAGGTAGTGGATCATTCTCAGCACTGCAGTGAAACTGACATGGTGGTGGTGTGTTAGTGTGTGTTGTGCTGGTATGAGTGGACCAGACACAGCAGTGCTGCTGGAGTTTTTAAATACCATGTCCACTCACTGTCCACTTTATTAGACACTCCTACCTAGATGGTCCACCTTGTAGATGTAAAGTCAGAGATGATCGCTCATCTATTGCTGCTGTTTAAGTTGGTCATCTTCTAGACCTTCATCAGTGGTCACAGGACACTGCCCACAGGCCGCTGTTGGCTGGATATTTTTGGTTGGTGGACTATTCTCAGTCCAGAAGTGACAGTGAGGTGTTTTAAAAACTCCATCAGTGCTGCTGTTTTTATCCACTCATGCCAGCCCAACACAAACACAACACCACCATGTCAGTGTCACTGCAGTTCTTGCAGTTGCACTGCAATTCTGCAGAATGATCCACCACCTAAATAATACTTACTCTGTAGTGGTCCTGGAACAGTCCTGACCATTGAAGAACAGCATGAAAGGGGGCTAACAAAGCATGCAGAGAAACAGATGGACTACAGTCAGTAATTGTAGAACTACAAAGTGCTTCTATATGGTAAGTGGAGCTGATAAAATGGACAGTGAGAGTAGAAACAAGGAGGTGGTTTTAATGTTATGGCTGATCAGTGTAAATGCTGGAAGAAGAGTAAGTGTCCACTGATAAAAGACTAACCATGCATTGTGCATGGAACAAGAAAACAGGTATAGTCTAACTGTACACCTATAACAAGTGCTAATGAGGTATGTATTCCTAATAAACAGCCCAGTATGTTTATACAGTATTTACAGTCCCGAAACATGCTAGTGCATATGACACACTCATACAGTACAACACTCACCACCAAGTACCCACCATGTTAGTGTTATTGCACTGCTAAGAATGGTCCAAAACATTTTGGTTAGTTTGGGTACTGTGAGGGGAAAAGGGGTGGTAACAACAAGTGTATGGAACATCAGATCGCCTACAGATTTGTAACTCTATGTGTACAAGCGGAACTCGATGGTAGGTATAGTTCATAAAATAATCAATACTTGCACGTAAAAATAAACTTAATAAAGGGGCCACTGAGTGTTTTCTCAGTCTGTATATTTTAATAACACAAAGCTAGTCATCACATTCTTTGAAACACAACTAAGGAAAGGCACGTCTAAGGCAGTTTAAGATTCAGCTTTGGAGGTAGGTCAGAGAAATGTGTGTGTGTGTGTGTGTGTGTGATATACAGTGAGATATGCATGAAGATACTGAGTGATCTGTGATGATAATGGAACAGGACAAACAGGTTTGTGTTGTTAGTGATAAAATATGAGGCAGTTTATTAAACATTACACTAGCTTGACTTTATTTTGTGTTCGTTTTAAAGCAATTTATATTGTTAGGCGATCGAATAGTGCTATCGTGAAGGCAGTCAGGCCTACATGATTGGCTATGTCTGGGAAGGCCAGAGGGGAGGACCAAAGCCCTGCCATAATTTGGCCCGCTGTTTAGGGTTTTCCTGCCTGCGCCCAGTGTTTTCCAGTAGAACCAGTCCCAAAGCAACTCTGACCAGGATAAATCAGTTAAGTACAATGAAATAAATATTTGTGTGTTATATTGTCCTTATTCCTTATTTTAGCACACAGTCCTTGAGTTCATCAAATTTTTTTACAGTAATTTGAGTTTCTTGAATTATACCTGTGGTCACACATTCAGAAGCTGCATTTAGCACAGAAATGTTTTGTAAATAAGTAAACGGACAAAGATTAATACCATCATGCCAATCAAAACAGACCTGATAGACACAGTTGAATATAAAGCCAACCACCACCATTATCAATTACGCAACTGTTTCTATTTTTTAAATTAATTGTAATTATTAATAAACCACCTGAGGGGCCTCATAGGGAACCGTAACACTCTGCCTCTTAGTGCTGGGGTCCACCAGATACTGAGCCCTCTGATTGCACTCCACACGGATTAGATGACTACGATGGGCGACGTCTGTGTAGAAAGAGGGAAAAAAAAAAAAAAAAAAAAAAGTAATCATACATATTGTCCATGCTGGTATACAGTTGATTTAAGGCTTTTTTTAGGATCACACAAAACTCATACAATGAAGGAACAAGACGATCTAATACAGTAGCCCAACTTTCAAAAACCAGAACAGCCTGGTCAGACTCTTTACAGACACAACTGGCTGAGTCTGAGGGAGGAAAAGCCGAATGCAAAACCAACTCCTACTGCTGAAGGCATGGGTACAGGTGGCAGAGGAATACAAATAGCATAACATGCTCATTTGTATGTGTTAAAAGCTCTTTTCAAGAATCCTTGGCTGGTCGGTTAAAAGCAGCTGTCTGTGACTTTACACCTGATGAAGGACTCTCATTCTCATTACAGCGGCTAAGTACATCAGGCAATTGGATATACAGCAGTACCTTCTAACTAGACGTCCCCTAAACTCGAAATATTTGAAAGTCGACACCCTTCGAGAAGAAATTTGCACCCTTAAACTCGACATTCCCTTAAATTCGATGTGTTCAGAATTAAAATATATATTTATTTAATTCAAATTAACAATAAACAGCCGGTTTGTTTTGTTCAGCGCTCGACTTTAGCGGTATAGTGAAACGTCGTCAAAGTGTGAATAAAAAATGAATAACAATCAAATCCACTCGGTGTTTAGCTGTACAGTACTTTCCTCACTGTATCACTTATAAACTTGTGTTACAGTGGGGGCTTCTAAGAAATTGTGAGAATCAGCTTTTCAAGGTCTAAAATGCTTATTGTAAAAAAATAAATAAAGCTTAATGTGGAATAATGTATTATTGTTTGTTTGTTTATTCTGATTTTTAACTTCACTTTTCATGTAAATGCATCTTTACTGAACGAAATACAAAGATCAAGCATCCACAATTAGGAAGTGTAAGAAAACAATAAAGAAGTGCAGTTTTTATTGAATTTTTATATTGATTTTGAACTGTTTTTCGGTTGTATTTTAGTGTTTTTTTTATATTATACTTTATACCATAAGTGTCAAAAACAACTCCATTATTTTACATTAGCCTAAAATATATGCAGTTCCACAGGACCATAGAACGCATTAAGGTTTTCCATACATCCTTATGGGAAAAAATACCCTTAAACGCAACGTTTTTTTAAACTCAACGCCACTCCCAGAACCAACTGACGTCAAGTTTCAAGGTACCACTGTATATTCAAATTGGAGCCAAAAAAAGGAAAACAAAAGAAAAGCAGTCTGATCAGTAGTCATGAGACCCATCAGGTCAATGCAACATGAAACTCATCCCTAGTACAGCGAGCTAAGCAACACACAGATACAGATATAGACTGAAGTGCCCTTCTGTATAACAAGTTAGCCATCAAATGCATGTATATGGTTGAGTTAAAAGAAAGATTGGAGTGTAAAACATGCAATAAATACCTTCATTGCTCTCAGCAATGTTTTGGTGATGAGGGCAGCGCATCACCACCACCGAGACATGCTCAGGTTTCTTATAGATGGCAGTGGCCCGAAGGATTGCTCCATGAGGTGGTTCCTTCTCCACCAACACATTAACCGGGCATGTCTTTGCCAGCTGGCAATACAGTTTGTTCAAGGTTGTAGAATACTGCAAGGAATAGAGGGAATGAGTGTAAGTGTGTAGTTGTGTCCCATAAACTTGACTTCAATTTCAATTAATTTTACATATTAAATATGTAGTTCAGAAAATTGAATTTAGTTATTGGTTAGTCATGAACACTAACAGTGGGGCCAAAAAGTATTTAGTCAGCCACTGATTGTGCAAGTTCTCCTACTTAGAAAGATGAGAGAGGTCTGTAATTTTCATCATAGGTACACTTCAACTATGAGAGACAAAATGAGAAAAAAAAATAATAATTCCAGGAAATCACATTGTAGGATTTGTAAAGAATTTATTTGTAAATTATGGTGGAAAATAAGTATTTGGTCACCCACAAACAAGTAAGATTTCTGGCTCTCACAGACCTGTAACTTTTTCTTTAAGAAGCTCTTCTGTCCTCCACACGTAACCTGTATTAATGGCACCTGTTTGACCTCGTTATCTGTATAAAAGACACCTGTCCACAGCCTCAAACAGTCAGACTCCAAACTCAACCATGGCCAAGACCCAAGAGCTGTCGAATGACACCAGGAAGAAAATTGTAGACCTGCACCAGGCTGGGAAGAGTGAATCTACAATACGCAAGCAGGTTGGTGTGAATAAATCAACTGTGGGAGCAATTGTAAGAAAATGGAAGACATACAAGACCATTGATAATCTCCCTCGATCTGGGGCCCCACGCAAGATCTCATCCCGTGGGGTCAAAATGATCATGAGAACGGTGAGCAAAAATCCCAGAACTACACGGAGGGACCTGATGAATGACCTGCAGAGAGCTGGGACCAAAGTAACAAAGGCTACCATCAGTAACACACTACGCCGAGAGGGACTCAAATCCTGCAGTGCCAGGCGTGTCCCCCTGCTTAAGCCAGTACATGTCCAGGCCCGTCTGAAGTTTGCCAGAGAGCATATGGATGATCCAGAAGAGGATTGGTCAGATGAATATCATGTGGTCAGATGAAACCAAAACTGAACTTTTTGGTAAAAACTCAACTTGTCGTGTTTGGAGGAAGAAGAATGCTGAGTTGCAGCCCAAGAACACCATACCTACTGTGAAGCATGGGGGTGGAAACATCATGCTTTGGGGCTGTTTTTCTACAAAGGGGACAGGACGACTGATCCGTGTTAAGGGAAGAATGAACGGGGCCATGTATCGTGAGATTTTAAGCCAAAACCTCCTTCCATCAGTGAGAGCATTGAAGATGGAACGTGGCTGGGTCTTCCAGCATGAAAATGATCCCAAACACACCGCTCGGGCAACGAAGGAGTGGCTCCGTAAAAAGCATTTCAAGGTCATGGAGTGGCCTAGCCAGTCTCCAGACCTCAACCCCATAGAAAATTTGTGGAGGGAGTTGAAAGTCCGTGTTGCCCAGCGACAGCCCCAAAACATCACTGCTCTAGAGGAGATCTGCATGGAGGAATGGGCCAAAATACCAGCTACAGTATGTGCAAACCTGGTGAAGACTTACAGGAAACGTTTGACCTCTGTCATTGCCAACAAAGGTTATGTTACAAAGTATTGAGCTGAACTTTTGTTATTGACCAAATACTTATTTTCCACCATAATTTACAAATAAATTCTTTACAAATCCTACAATGTGATTTCCTGGATTTTTTTTTCTCATTTTGTCTCTCATAGTTGAAGTGTACCTATGATGAAAATTACAGACCTCTCTCATCTTTCTAAGTAGGAGAACTTGCACAGTTGCATCAGTGGCTGACTAAATACTTTTTGGCCCCACTGTATCAAGTCATTGATTAATGCTGTTGGTTAAAATTTTTATTTAAATTCATTTTAAATGTGTGTTCTGAAAAGGTAGTATTTTATTTATTCCTTTTATTAGGATTTTGTGTCATGTTTTACACACTTTGGTTACATTCATGACAGGACAGGTAGTTTACTGGTTACACAAGACTCATTAGTTCAAGTTTTTAATTTCAAACACAGTCACAGACAATTTTGTATCTGCAATTCACCTCACTTGCATGTCTTTGGACTGTAGGAGGAAACCGGAGCTCCTGGAGAACATGGGAGACACAGGGAGAACATGCAAACTTCACACAGAACGGATACAGACCGCTTCACCTGGGAATCGAACCCAGGACCTTCTTGCTGTGAGATGACAGTGCTACCCACCAAGCCACGGTGTAGCCCGAAATGGCAGTTAAGCTACAGATCTCTAGAATTTGGGCTTCAATGGTTTCAAGGTAATCTACAGTAGCAGATTGTGGTTTTCCTTTGTAATTACACAAAGATGCTAGTTTTTAGCACAGAAGTCTGCCATGTTTTCATTTATGAGCTAGCACAGCTTTGTTTTGTTTTTAATAATCCCACTGTCAATAATCACACTGATTTCATTGTGTTCTTTAGATATATTCAATTGTTGATGAAGGTCAACGAGTGCACTTTTTAGTAAACATACATATTGCAAACCATTTCATGGCTTGTAATTACTGTCTACATTTATCTGAATTTTGTTGTCATCAAAAGTTGCTTTCCAAATACTGAAGGTTAAAAACTACTAAGCAAAATATTATTGGCAAAGCCAGCAATTCCATTGCAAGCACCAGTGTCCTTCATTAAGAAACTAAGGTTTTATGCTTTATTTGCTGTCAGACAGACAGGACTGTGGTACCAATTCAACTTTAAATGCCCCAGTACATTTAAAAAGAAAAAAATGTCTTGGTATGGAATCAAGTTAGTAGTTTAGATAAACCTTCCAGGAAATGCTGGATGCTATGAATAGCAAAATAGGCTGAAATAGGTATAAAAACTCCAGACATATGGTTACCGAAACTGCTTTGTTAACAGTAATTTCATTATTAATAATCATTAAAAAAGACTTTGGGTAAGAATCTGAACTGACCGTAGAGATGACAGACTTGGTGGTGCTGGACTGGTTAAAGCGAAGCTGGAAGCCGTATTCTCCAGGGTAGTCATTGGTAGATGGTACTCCTGCAGCTGGAGGGGGCAGACGGTCCATGGATGGAGACATCTGAGCAGCTAAACCAGGATCCTCAGTGGCCTCGGGGAGCTCCACTTCATCAATGGTGCCATTGGGCAAAGCCTAACAAATTCGGGATCAATGTTAGATTTGTTGATAAAACCCAAGACAAAATAGTCGAAAAAGTAAAATGAAAGTATGAGGGTGAGTTTTATTTAGTAAAGTACTACTTTAAGCTAATTAAGCTTTTAAAATGGCAAACATTGTCAGTTGTACAGAGATACAGCTCAGATTTATGTTTTTGCCACATAATATTCCAACACAACAACTTGGGTAAAACACCTTTTGTAAAACTAGAGACAGTAAAGCAACCACCATCATTATATCCATGTAAAAAGTATTAGGCTTTTTAATCAGGTGCAACACCATTAACAGCAATAAATCCAACAATGTTATATACAGTGAATCACAAAAGTGAGTACACCCCTCACATTTCTGCAGATATTTAAGTATATCTTTTCATGGGACAACACTGACAAAATGACACTTTGACACAATGAAAAGTAGTCTGTGTGCAGCTTATATAACAGTGTAAATTTATTCTTCCCTCAAAATAACTCAATATACAGCCATTAATGTCTAAACCACCGGCAACAAAAGTGAGTACACCCCTTAGTGAAAGTTCCTGAAGTGTCAATATTTTGTGTGGCCACCATTATTTCCCAGAACTGCCTTAACTCTCCTGGGCATGGAGTTTACCAGAGCTTCACAGGTTGCCACTGGAATGCTTTTCCACTCCTCCATGACGACATCACGGAGCTGGCGGATATTCGAGACTTTGCGCTCCTCCACCTTCCGCTTGAGGATGCCCCAAAGATGTTCTATTGGGTTTAGGTCTGGAGACATGCTTGGCCGGTCCATCACCTTTACCCTCAGCCTCTTCAATAAAGCAGTGGTCATCTTAGAGGTGTGTTTGGGGTCATTATCATGCTGGAACACTGCCCTGCGACCCAGTTTCCAGAGGGAGGGGATCATGCTCTGCTTCAGTATTTCACAGTACATATTGGAGTTCATGTGTCCCTCAATGAAATGTAACTCCCCAACACCTGCTGCACTCATGCAGCCCCAGACCATGGCATTCCCACCACCATGCTTGACTGTAGGCATGACACACTTATCTTTGTACTCCTCACCTGATTGCTGCCACACATGCTTAAGACCATCTGAACCAAACAAATTAATCTTGGTCTCATCAGACCATAGGACATGGTTCCAGTAATCCATGTCCTTTGTTGACATGTCTTCAGCAAACTGTTTGCGGGCTTTCTTGTGTAGAGACTTCAGAAGAGGCTTCTTTCTGGGGTGACAGCCATGCAGACCAATTTGATGTAGTGTGCGGCGTATGGTCTGAGCACTGACAGGCTGACCCCCCACCTTTTCAATCTCTGCAGCAATGCTGACAGCACTCCTGCGCCTATCTTTCAAAAACAGCAGTTGGATGTGACGCTGAGCACGTGCACTCAGCTTCTTTGGACGATCAACGCGAGGTCTGTTCTGAGTGGACCCTGCTCTTTTAAAACGCTGGATGATCTTGGCCACTGTGCTGCAGCTCAGTTTCTTCTTGTAGCCTTGGCCATCTTCATGTAGTGCAACAATTCGTCTTTTAAGATCCTCAGAGAGTTCTTTGCCATGAGGTGCCATGTTGGAACTTTCAGTGACCAGTATGAGAGTGTGAGAGCTGTACTACTAAATTGAACACACCTGCTCCCTATGCACACCTGAGACCTAGTAACACTAACGAGTCACATGACATTTTGGAGGGAAAATGACAAGCAGTGCTCAATTTGGACATTTAGGGGTGTAGTCTCTTAGGGGTGTACTCACTTTTGTTGCCGGTGGTTTAGACATTAATGGCTGTATATTGAGTTATTTTGAGGGAAGAATAAATTTACACTGTTATATAAGCTGCACACAGACTACTTTTCATTGTGTCAAAGTGTCATTTTGTCAGTGTTGTCCCATGAAAAGATATACTTAAATATCTGCAGAAATGTGAGGGGTGTACTCACTTTTGTGATACACTGTATATAAGGCCCTACTTAATTCACGGCTGTGAAAACTGCATCAAGGACAGTGAAATGAGACTTTTCCCATTTAATATGCAATTTTCTCTGCAATTCAAATTTTAAGGTTTGAGTTTAGTAATTTAACGTTTTTCATTCGGGTAGCGGTTACTGGTTAATTTGCATTATTAGGCAGTCCTATTTTAACAGAGCATCTTTAGCTTGCTGAGTTTATAAAGTAAGAAATAAGCTGTATATAGACAAACTATCGGAAGCATAATCAGTTACTGGCATGTTCTTGACTATAGAGAGATGATCACGTGTGTAGAGAAGCACACATTTCCACTGACTATGGAATCCCAGGGACAAAGGGACAAAATGCACTCAATACGTAAACACATACATCAAACATTGTCAGCACACTACACCACAGAAAAGTCTGTTACACTAGCAATTCTACGGCAAGTCAGTTAGCGATGCGTTGGTCAAAATGTCCAAGATGTCGAAGTCTAAAGCAGCTTAAAAAACTACTTGTGGAACTGAGTTTCGAAAAAAAACACAACTGGTGTCAAAACACAGATGAGTATTTTCAGATTTGAGACCATCACTGGATGTTCTACTTTACATTCAGCTATTAAGCTGTGTTGCGTATTGTAGCTTCCATTTATTCCATCATTCAATTTATGAGTGTTATTTTTTCTGTACAAATCTGTCAAAACTGTGAGTTTTTGAAAAACAATGTCCATGAAATTAAGCACATTTTCCCATAAATTTAGTAGGGCCCTAATTATACAACTGAATACAAGTCTTTCACTTAGCTGTACAGACACACTGCTACATTTTTAGGCATGAATTGCTTGGTTGACTAGGCCATACAAATATTAATTCTGTTCAATTGTATCCAATCAGATATGGACTTCCTTTTGCACCTTGGATGGTAGTTATGCTGCATATGTCAATTTTGCTTTAGCTACTGGACAGATTATTCTGACAAGAAAAATGGTGAACCCACACCATTCCAATAACATTACCATACTTGAAAGTTGGTATAATGTTTCTACTATTAAATGCTGTATTTGATTTTTACCAAGAATAAAGAAATCCATGTTTAAACATGTTAAAGTCTGCACAAAGATATACACCCAAAGAGGTTGGGAATAATCCATAGTCTGTTTTGTTAATGCTTCTCCTCGTTTGCAGCGGCTTCGTTCTTTACCATATCAATTACATTTTTAGAAAGTTGTTATGGAATCATTAACACTAAACCTATCTCTGAAACAAAAAATAGAATCTTAAAATATCTGCAGTGTCTAGCTAAGTCTTAGCAAGTCAGCTACTCCTAGGTCCTGGAGCCTCAGAAATGGCTGGGTAACCTTTTCCAGAACAAAACCTTTTCTAACTCATTTACAAGTGTGATGAGAATTGATATGTGTTCATTAAATAAATGAAGTCTTGCTTTACAAAACATGTGGTTCAAGTGTTTTGTTTGGTGACTTAATTAAGTGTGATGAAATAACAGAGGAGAATGTCTAGTGAGCAGAGATTTTCACAAGTCACAAAATACGAGTCCGAGTCGCATCACCAGTCTTTAGACTAGAGTCCGAGTCAAGTCACGAGTCAATATAATATACACAAAACATATATTGGAAATGTAGCATAGCAATAAACAAATAATATGTAAGTTCAGATTAAATACAACAACAGATTAGCAGCTGTAGTTTGCCGTTTTACTTAGTGCCTTTACTTTCCTAGGTACCAGTTAGAAGCTTAAACTGATAAATTACGGCACAGCGGCCAAACCCAGCACAAAAGTCCATAACCACTGCTTACCTTAACTTCTGTACTTCCAGATGCTATTATATTTATAACCGTGTGTTGTCCCAGGAAAATAATCTGTTATTTTGTAAATGTGTGCTTAAATTTAAAAACCTCCAAACTTTTCCCAGTTGTGAAGAAAAACACAAACCCGTTAGAATGCCAATCAAGCATTTCATCAACACATCATCTGTGTGAAGCTGCAAACCAAATAAATACAAATAACAGAATTTCTTACTAAAAGATTACAATCAGAAGGTCTGATTGGTTCAGAAAGCGGTCTTTCAACCAATAGTGCCAATTCTGTAGGAGCATTCCATTCACACCAGCTGTTCCTCTGAAGTGCACTACGTAAGGTATTCCACCATTTTAAGTGAGATTCAAATTCAAAAGAGGGAGTAGGGAGCGACGCTTCATCACTATGCCGGAAGCTGGCTGAAACATTTACCCACTGTGTGCATTGCGGGTTAAGACAGCCGTTAAGACAGCCGGAGCATTATTAGAGAGCAGAAATGAGACGATCAGAATGATGTCGAATCATATATATTATATATTATATATACACTGTATCACAAAAGTGAGTACACCCCTCACATTTCTGCATACATTTCAGTATATCTTTTCATGGGACAACACTGACAAAATGACACTTTGACACAATGAAAAGTAGTCTGTGTGCAGCTTATATAACAGTGTCAATTTATTCTTCCCTCAAAATAACTCAATATACAGCCATTAATGTCTAAACCACCGGCAACAAAAGTGAGTACACCCCTAAGAGACTACACCCCTAAATGTCCAAATTGAGCACTGCTTGTCATTTTCCCTCCAAAATGTCATGTGACTCGTTAGTGTTACTAGGTCTCAGGTGTGCATAGGGAGCAGGTGTGTTCAATTTAGTAGTACAGCTCTCACACTCTCTCATACTGGTCACTGAAAGTTCCAACATGGCACCTCATGGCAAAGAACTCTCTGAGGATCTTAAAAGACGAATTGTTGCGCTACATGAAGATGGCCAAGGCTACAAGAAGATTGCCAACACCCTGAAACTGAGCTGCAGCACAGTGGCCAAGATCATCCAGCGTTTTAAAAGAGCAGGGTCCACTCAGAACAGACCTCGCGTTGGTCGTCCAAAGAAGCTGAGTGCACGTGCTCAGCGTCACATCCAACTGCTGTCTTTGAAAGATAGGTGCAGGAGTGCTGTCAGCATTGCTGCAGAGATTGAAAAAGGGGGGTCAGCCTGTCAGTACTCAGACCATATGCCGCACACTACATCAAATTGGTCTGCATGGCTGTCACCCCAGAAGGAAGCCTCTTCTGAAGTCTCTACACAAGAAAGCCCGCAAACAGTTTGCTGAAGACATGTCAACAAAGGACATGGATTACTGGAACCATGTCCTATGGTCTGATGAGACCAAGATTAATTTGTTTGGTTCAGATGGTCTCAAGCATGTGTGGCGGCAATCAGGTGAGGAGTACAAAGATAAGTGTGTCATGCCTACAGTCAAGCATGGTGGTGGGAATGCCATGGTCTGGGGCTGCATGAGTGCAGCAGGTGTTGGGGAGTTACATTTCATTAAGGGACACATGAACTCCAATATGTACTGTGAAATACTGAAGCAGAGCATGATCCCCTCCCTCCGGAAACTGGGTCGCAGGGCAGTGTTCCAGCATGATAATGACCCCAAACACACCTCTAAGACGACCACTGCTTTATTGAAGAGGTTGAGGGTAAAGGTGATGGACCGGCCAAGCATGTCTCCAGACCTAAACCCAATAGAACATCTTTGGGGCATCCTCAAGCGGAAGGTGGAGGAGCGCAAAGTCTCGAATATCCGCCAGCTCCGTGATGTCGTCATGGAGGAGTGGAAAAGCATTCCAGTGGCAACCTGTGAAGCTCTGGTAAACTTCATGCCCAGGAGAGTTAAGGCAGTTCTGGGAAATAATGGCGGCCACACAAAATATTGACACTTCAGGAACTTTCACTAAGGGGTGTACTCACTTTTGTTGCCGGTGGTTTAGACATTAATGGCTGTATATTGAGTTATTTTGAGGGAAGAATAAATTTACACTGTTATATAAGCTGCACACAGACTACTTTTCATTGTGTCAAAGTGTCATTTTGTCAGTGTTGTCCCATGAAAAGATATACTTAAATATCTGCAGAAATGTGAGGGGTGTACTCACTTTTGTGATACACTGTATATATATATATATATATATATATAAATTGTCATACATAACTAATGTTAACACATGCTGTGTTTTATTGTCTACTAGTCATTTTTTGCGAGTCATGAGTCGAATCAGAGTCATTTGAAACGAGTCTGAGTCAAGTCTGAAGTCGCTGCGTGTGCGACTCTGCTAGGGAGTGATTACTTTTGTAACATGTCAACTGTGGATGCTAGTAAACCCCCCAAAAATAATAATAATTCATTATGAAAATAATAATATAGCACTACTATTTAAGATGAGTAAAACATACATTATTGAGCCAGGCATCACTGTTAGATCTCGGCAAGTTTTCAAAGAGTTGTTTTCTGTATAAAAACACACGAAAAAAGAGCAAGAAATTATTTTTTAATTAGCTCAATCTTAAACAAATCTTAAACAAAGATTGCAAATGAATTTAGTAAAAATCTTTACAAATAAAAAGTTAACAAAACCACATCACAATTATTGACATGCCAGCATTTAATACTTTACACACTATACCGATCAGGCATAACATTATGACCACCTCCTTGTTTCTACACTTACTATCCATTTTATCAGCTCCACTTACCATATAGAAGCACTTTGTAGTTCTACAATTACTAACTGTAGTCCATCTGTTTCTCTACATACTTTTTAGCCTGCTTTCACCCTGTTCTACAATGGTCAGGACCCCCACATTACCACTACAGAGTAGATATTATTCCGGTGGTGGATCATTCTCAGCACTGCAGTGACACTGACATGGTGGTGGTGTGTTAGTGTGTGTTATGCTGGTATGAGTGGATAAGACACAGCAATGCTGATGTTTTTAAACACCTCACGGTCACTGCTGGACTGAGAATAGTCCACCAACCTAAAACATCCAGCCAACAGCGTCCTGTGGGCAGCATCCTGTGACCACTGATGAAGGTCTAGAAGATGACCAACTCAAACAGCAGCAATAGACGAGCAATCATCTCTGACTTTACATCTGCATGGTGGACCAACTAGGTAGGAGTGTCTAATAGAGTGGACAGCGAGTGGACACGGTATTTAAAAACTCCAGCAGCACTGCTGTGTCTTATCCACTCATACCATCACAACACACACTAACACATCACCACCATGTCAGTGTCACTGCAGTGCTGAGAATGATCCACCACCCAAATAATATCTGCTCTGTGGTGGTCCTGACCTTTACAGAACAGGGTGAAAGCAGGCTAAAAAAGTATGTAGAGAAACAGATGGACTACAGTCAGTAATTGTAGGACTACAAAGTGCTTCTATATGGTAAGTGAAGCTGATAAAATAGACAGTGAGTGTAGAAAAAGGGGGAGGTTTAATGTTATGTTTGATCGGTGTATCGGTGTATAACTAGTTTTCTTATGTTCTATAACGAGATTGAAAAGTACAAAGCATGGAATCTACGAGCTCCCTTCAATGTTGATCTTTCCAGACTTTCTGCTAAATCTAAATTCAGTCAATCTATTTCTACATGCAATTGATGTTTATTTTAGATCTCTGTCCAGCCTGATGTTTCAAGGCCAGTTTCTAGCTTTGACTAAAATAAAGATAATTAACTTCTGCCTGGTCTTGTTACCATCAGTTTCTAAGGAACAATTTACATTCAGTACAATACATTAAACCCATAACTAGGCTCTTTTACAATACATTATATTACAATCACTTAATTTTCTAGTTTTATTTTTGTGATTCAGCTAAGCATGGCTCTGCGTATGAGATACGACTCTGCACGAGAACCAAACACTGGCAGGTTATAAGAAGCGGCCACAGATAGGACACGTCAGAGGCGGCGTGTGGTGATCTAAATCTACTTGTTTAGATCAGGGGTTGTGAAGCTGGATAAATGCTGTATGTAACTCACAAATCCATGTCATCCCAGAGCTGCTCAAAAGTGTCCTGACTCATGGGCAGTGCCATCATCTCATGTTCACTCATTGTTGATTTCTGTCACGGCAGATCTAAGTTTAGAAAGAAAACTGTGCTGGGAGGCGATACCTGGGAAAGAAGACAGTCATGCAAATTGGTAGTTAGAAGACCATGTGGGCAAAATTTTAATAAATTGAAACATTACAACACACATTTACATAATCTATAATTGTGTGTAATATTTCATTTTGTCTGTTCAATGTTACCCAATTTGCAGTTTGTATTCATGCATTCAATTCTAGACACAAGACAAATACAAGTCCATTTAAATGTTCCAGGAACTTAAAATTATTTAGACAAACAAGTAAAATGAAAGAAGTGAAAAAAAAAAAAAAACTAAGGCTTTTAAACAAAGACTTAACTTCTGAATGTTAAATGTAAGACTACACATTGAATTACATCCCTTGTGACAAAAAAAGGATTTGAAACTAATCATTTAAAAACATAGCCATTAGAAATATACATAGTTACATCAAAATAATAATGGATTGTTTTTATGTAAGCCTTTGAGGTATTCTCCCTTCAAACCCAATCATGATCAACTCCCCTGCTTATTGTGGAATATTTTAAAATAGTGTACCTTTCACACCCATCTCCCCAAATACACAGTAAAGGTAGATGGGCTTATCTAAATTGCCCCCTAGGTATACAACTGTATCTTGCCTTGTAATGGGATAATGTCCTGTCCAGGGCTTTTCCTAACTTACACCCAGGGTTTTCAGGTGCTGCCAGAACCACCACAACTGAGTGTCACTTTTTTACAGTTAAGTGGTAAAAGTTACTTTTTGCAAGTCAGTGCTGGTGCCAGTATTCAGAAGAATTTAATGTTAATATTGTTAATATTTCCAGACTTTCTACAAAATCTAGATTCAGTGCTGATCAATCTATTTTTATGTGCACTTGATGTTTATTTTGGATCTCTGTACAGCTTGATGTTTTAATGCCAGTTTCTGCCGATGGAGGCAGTGTAAATTTTTTTTTTACAAATTTTATGTAACAAATTGATTTCAATAAGAGGTTAGCTTTGACTAATGCTATTTTCCTTATTCCACACATACTTTTTGCAAATCAGTGCTGGTGCCACAACATTAAAAGTAAATATTCTTTCACGTCATTAGAAGTAGTATTCAGAAGAATTCAATGTTAATATTGTTAATATGTCCAGACTTTCTGCAAAATCTAAATTCAGTGCTGATGAATCTATTTTTGTGCACTTGATGTTCATTTTGGATCTCTGTCCAGCTTGATGTTTCAGGGCCAGTTTCTATGCAGATGGAGGCAGTGTAAAAAAAAATACAACATTATGTAACAAATTGATTCAATAAAAGGTTATCTTTGACTAATGCTATTTTCCTTATTCCACACATACTTTTTGCAAATCAGTGCTGGTGCCACAGCATTAAAAGTAAATATTCTTCAATAAAAGCAAGAAGAATTGATTTAACAATGGTATTAACACCCATTGCCACAATGTGATAATCAGGCCTTTAATGACACCACAACCAGGGCCTACAATAACAAAGAGCCTAGTAACTCACACTAACCACAATATCTCAAATAAAATACAAGAAGTAAAAGATTTGATGAAGGAAAAACCCATTAAGACAGGTTGGGTTCGTTTGTTTATCTTATCTGGCTATTTGCATAACGAAAATAATTTAAACAACAGACACGCCATATATCATGCTGACCAGATTCACTTCCTAGTTTGCAAACTACATGCGGTCTTTGGGCGCTTTCCTAGACAGTAAGAAAACATTACCTCGCGTCCCAAATAAGTGAATGTCCAGTGATTTAGATGCTTTTGACGTCCTACGTTTCGATCAGAAAAGTTGAGAATATAAAACACAGTTAGCGAGAGGCCTTGCAGCACTCTTCAGCACTAAACAATAACAACATCAGCACGGTCAGTTACAAGCGTGCTCACTTTCAAACAAGTGGGTGGGGCTTAAAGGCGGGACTTATGCTGCCTACAATGCAGCCTATCAGTGGTCCGTGGCTGATAAAACTGTGGATGTGTCTGAAATCACTCTTCATTTCCTATTCCCTAGAGACTATTATGTGTATTATGGACGTTCACTATTGCCATAACATATACCACTGCCACACTCATTTACTGGAAAGCTTTGTTTTAGATGTTTTAGATTTAATCCATATTAAACTTTCACGTTAGACATACAATTAAAAACATGTATAGCTAGTGCACTATATAGTGAACAGTGTGGATTGAGACTGACGCTGTTTTTGAAATAGAGAAGAAGCTCTCGGAATGAATCAGAGGAGTTTAGACTGAGAGACGTTTGGTTCTGGACGGGAGCGCAGCCTAATTTCTGTGCTTGCCACAAACAATTGGGATGAAGTGATGAATTCAGATTTTCTGCTCAAAAACGACTTTTGTAGGCTGTTTATATCTAATTAGATCTACCCGCATGCGCAGAACTTTAGCTGAACATTTGTTTTGTTAATATTAGTGCAGTCAAGACAAATGTTCTATTTTCAGTACTATTAATGTTCTTAATATTTGCTGAAATGCTGTTAAAAAGAATGTAATTTTGTATTTCTCTTTTTTGTTTATTATACAACATCTACAATATGTGTGATGTTTTCCAGAGAGAAAGAAAGTCTTAAATACAAGGGTTACAAAGCTGTTTCTAAGGCTTTGAGTTCTTATCTTAAAATATTACTTATCTTGAAAAGGAGAAAACAGGGGAAAGTAGTAAATCTTCCCAAAAGTGGCTGGCCTATGAAAACTTCAAGGGCATGATGAAAGCTTTGGCCAAGTTCACACTACATGACTTTCGGATCTGTCAGAGGGCCGGCGCTAGGGGGGGGGCTGAGGGGGGCATTGCCCCCCCAAATTGTGTCTTTGCCCCCCCAAGCACAATGCAAGCAACGGCTATTTTTAAAATTATCTCTGAACCAATCACAAAAATGCATTTTGTTTTACAGTGTGAAGATATTTCCTTGCTTATTCCTGATTGGCTCTTTGAGTCATATAAAAATGGGCAGACTGCCCCAAACAGTTCAGTTCGGCAGTATATGTTCTGTTAGTGTGAGCGAGAGGCAGGTATACTGGTAAACACTCTTCTGAGTTTAAACTGACTTCCACATGGTAATATTTGCTTAACTGTGGTTTTTCGTTGCTTTAATGTTACTTACCTCTTACATAGGTGTTGCTTAAATTATTTTATTAGCCGTTAGCGGTTAGGCTAATGAACTAATGGCAATTTAATTAAGGGGGCGTATTAAAATGAAATACAATTAGATAATCTTTTTTCTCCATTTACATAATCAACATGTATTTTTTAATCATTGGGTTTTAAGTTTAAGTTCAAAAACATGCATTTTTATTTCTTTACCTCATACATCACTTTAAGCCAGTATCAATAGCTTGGCTGTCATCATTCATGCACAAATCAAGCCTTGAATATATTTCTGGCTTCAAAAACATGACTATCAGCATGCCCCCTCATTAGGTTTTACTGCCCCCCCAAGCAAAGCAGTCCAGAACCGGGGCTGGTCAGATCGCTGTACAGTTCACACTACACAACTGGATCTCTTGCAATCGGGAGTCTTTTAAATAATTGTGGATTTCACACTACACGACTGATCGGTGATAGGGGGTCACACACTACACAATCTACCATCAGGAGGAATCACAGATGAGACAGTCTCAAGGTTTCTTCCTGTAATTTTCAGGGAGTTTTTCCTTGCCACAGTCGCCCTCGGCTTGCTCAACAGGGGTTTTTGTATCTGTTGGTCCTGGATTTTGTAAAGTTGCTTTGAGATAATGTCTATTGTAAAAAGCGCTATATAAATAAAGTTGACTTGACTTGACTTGACAGTCTGGTCTTCCAAACTACGTTTTGTCATGAAAACACATGCAAGAAGTCACGAGGGGTTCAGTAATACCACATCCAAAAATGTACGTCAACAATAGGTAAACGATCAAAGTTGTTTGTGTGCTGATTTGCAGCGTAAAAACAAGTATGCATAATGCATTTAATGCATTTTCTCCCCTTTTTCTCCCTTTTTTTTAGCGCGTCCAATTGCCCAATTGCATCATGCTTCCTCTCTGCCTATGCCGATCCCTGCTCTGACCGAGGAGATCAAAGCTAACCCACGCCCCCTCCGACACGTGGGCAGCAAGCTGCGTGCATCTTATCACCCACACATTGACGAGTGTTGTGCCACCTAGCGTTGTGTACGGAGAGACACACCCTTCCTCATCTCTGTGCAGGTGCTTCTAATCAGCCAGCAGAGGTCATAATTGCACCAGTCTAACAGAGAGAGACCCTATCCAGCTTAGTCCCGCCCACCTGAACAACCGGCCAATTGTTGTTCATGTGGCCACTCAGCCTTCAGCCGGCAAGGCAGAGCTGAGATTCGATACAATGTATTCGAGATCCCAGCCTGGTTGCAGCGTGTGTTTTTACCGCTGCGCCACCTGAGCGGCCCTGGTCCAGATATTTAACCGCTCGGATCGAGTCGTTGAACAGTTCACACATAGCGATCGAGAGTCGAGTTTAGATCTCCGAGCAAATGGCAAGTTGTTTTCTGAGCTGCCACATCTAGTGGCGACCAGTCTGCGAGCAAAAATCAGGGCAAAAATCGTGTATTGTGAACTAGGCCGTCACCAATGAACCTAGTCAAACAGCTCAGCTCAGAGGCCAGAGTCTATTATTTCACTATTAAAAACAAATTGGGGGATTTGCTACGCAGAACCACTGCTAACCAAGAAGCATGTAAGAACTTTGCAGATGAGAAAAAGCTCCTTAATGACTCCCGAATCTTTCAGGATATTGTTTGTGGACTGATTGGTCTAAAGTGAAACCTTTTGGATGAAATTGGTCTTATTAGGGGTAGAGTGAAGTTTACTCAGCAATTCGCAATAAGAACA
Organism: Trichomycterus rosablanca; assembly: GCF_030014385.1. NCBI lineage: Eukaryota > Metazoa > Chordata > Actinopteri > Siluriformes > Trichomycteridae > Trichomycterus > Trichomycterus rosablanca. The sequence goes on along the minus strand of NC_085991.1, from coordinate 28,049,215 downwards.
ACACACAAGTCAAGCATGGGGTGGTAATACAGAGGTCTATGGATGGCTTGCCGCTTTAGGTGACTTGCCATATTTGACATAAACTATTAATATTGCTCTATTAAAAACCTTGAAGGAGAATTTGAGGTTATTTGTCAATAATGTGAATTCACTTCAAGACAACAATCTCAAGAGGTGCCCATTTGAGGTGCTGTAGCAAGGACTTATACATGTAGTTTATGCAAAATACCTCTAATGTAGCAGACTAAAAGCAATTCTGCAAAGATAAATGGGCAAAAATGTCTCCAGTACAATGTGAAGGACTAAGCTTCAGTTATATGCAGTGGATTCAGAAAGTACACTACTGACTGTTTTCACACTTTATTGTGTTGTGAATTTGACACTAAAAGTACAGTATAGTAAAATAATAAAAACAATACATATTTTGACAGTAAACATTTAATTTTTAGTCATTGTTTAATCATTATTTAAAATTATTTATAATTTTATAAATTTTAACAATAAATACAATTATACAGTATTATAAATAAACTAAATGCATTTCTATCACCTGACTAAAGTAGTCTGTTTTGTCAGTCACGTGGCTTCTTTGTTTTCCCAGGCAAGTAAGTGTATAAGGCAGAATGTGTGTGTATATAAAGTGGATAAAATTACATTTCTCTCACTGTTTGACATTTTATTCAAAAACCTTTTTGATTTATACCACAATGGCATAAAGTCTTTATTATATAACTGTAGATGTTTTGTACTTTACCTGATGTACATTGTCTCTTTCATTTCTTATACTACATATCTTTTCTGTATTGAGCTTTGAAACTTGTCATTGCTTTGGTGGCTATGTATTGAGTTGCTCTTGGTTTAGGGAGTGAGGCCCACATGATGCTGGCTGGGGCCTTTGCATCAGCTGACTGGTGTCAGGTTCAGTCACTCCTTCTCAATCCAGAAACACTGAACAGTGATACAGGAAGAAGGACAGGAAATAGAAAACAAACAGAGAAAAATTGGTATGAGGTGAGGGCATGTACTGGGTAGTAAGGGAGGTGAGCACATAAACAGAATAGACATATTTCACCACTGCTAACCTTCTCTTTATCGACACCCTTACTGAGCCCATCCTCCTAAATGACCCCCCTACTTTGAAACCAAAGTGGTATGACCCATGTTTGCAGAACACCTGTTATGTGAGGAGGATTAATCGTCATTTTTCATGTGGTATTGGAGTGAGTTGGGGGTAGGGGGCTGGCTCAGTGTGTGACCCCTTTGGCATGTGTTCTAAAATAGTAAGGGATTTATGTGCAATGAAAGACGGACAATGGCAAACCGGTCAGCTGTCAAGTGCCTTTGGCTTGAAGTCCTAACCATACTTCATCCAGAGCAATGGCAGATTAGAAAAGTTTAACACAGATGGCTTTGAAAGAATTAAATGCTTATGTGGAGAGTTGTTGGAAACAATATATCACAGTATGGCCAAAACTAATCAACCTTTTTGCATATACACTCACCCAGCACTTTATTAGGAACACCTATCTATTACATACATTTATTGTTTTATAAGCTGCACCTATCATACATATTAACTTTATGAGTATAGAATTTTTGATTGTCTGTTGCTTTGCACACTTTGTCACTGCCTGTACACCATTATCAATGACAGAAAAAGACCATCACAGGACAGACTACCAGAGGAAGATAACCTTACATTGCACATATAGGAAAAGATAGCCTGCTGTACACTGTACAAGGGTGTGTTTCTGACAGGAAGACCATTAAGTTTAAACAGTACTTAAAATCCCAACAACACTGCTGCATCTGATACTCTCAAACCAAAACAACACACTACCATGTCATTAACATGTTAGTGTCATTGTAAGGCTGAGAATTTCCACCACTTAAACATGGTCAGTGGGATTCCTATGAGGGTCCCTTTCAACTGATAAATGGGGTATAGAGGGTGACAAAGTGTCAGTAACTGTATAACCACAAAATTCATCAGTTTGATAGGCATAGCTTAATTTACAAAAATATTAATGTACAGTACATGCACCAGATAGGTGTACCTAATAAAGTGTTTCTGTAACACCAGTTGCCAATTGTTTTACTTGTAAAAGTGTTTTTATCCCATTTTTGATTGATAAAATACTTTAACTGTTGAATAGTCTGGAGTCTCCATTATCATATTGTATGATTTATAAAGTGCCATATGTGAGACAGATATGTAATGCAGGCTGGCCAGTTAAGCACCTTTGAAGCCACACTGTTGTAACATGCTGAATTAGGTTTGGCATTGTCTTGCTGAATCAAGCATCCCTCAAAAAGATGTCACTTGATTGCAACCTATGTTGCTCCAAAATGCAGATACATCCCTTAGCATTACTGGCACCTTTACAGATGTGCAAGTAACCCAGGCCATTGTCACCTCCATAATGTGACAGACTGGCTTTTAAACCTTGGACTGATTTTTATCTCCTTGGCCCAGAGAACGCAACATTCATTACAGTATTTCCAAAAACAATATGAGACCTGTCAGACAACAGCACACATTTTATTTTGTATTAGTCCATCTAAGATAAGGTTATGTCTGGAGTAGAAGAGTTTTTGATCATTTGTACAAACTATTCAGTCTGTTATTGCCAAGGCCAAACTTTTTGTTGCATGTATCCAATTAGGAATGAGCATGTATTTTAGAAAAAGATGCTTTCTGTATTTGTTTGCATTTTACTTACTGTCCAAACATTTTGGAAATGGAGTTGTACAATAATTACATTGTTTTAAATAACATTTTGTGTTAATCATGTAGTCAGGAGTCACTCTTACTCCTAAAGCATTTTGACATTTAAACCTACTTCACTCTTCTATTTTAACCACAATGCTTGAAAAAAGCAAGTCTCATGTTCTACTCCAAATGTTATTAATTTTCTTATACTGGTCGGGACCACTGTGGGTTTAAAACCATTCAGAAACACTGGGTACAAGGTGTGAATATATCCTGGACAGGGTACCAAATTACTGTATGGTATTGCACAATTATTCATTTACTTACTGAGATCTAAGGGCAATTAAATATAGCCAATTAAATATAGGCAAACATTTGCATGCTGTCTAGGTAAAGAAAAACCTAAGAGTATTTTTCTCAGTATAAACATACACTTCATGGTAAACAGGATGATAAGCTTGCTGAACATCCAGTTCCAAAAATATGGGCATTAATATGGAATTGCCTTCCTATTTGTGACAGTTTTTTGGAAAGGTCAAAAATTATGCCCATTTATTAAAAAGGTATTGAGGAGGTCTGGCTTGCAACTCACATTCCAAAATCTATCCCAGTGATTTGTAGAAGAATCTAAACCACCAAACACATAAAATCCATGTTTTATTTTAGTGCACTGGTTTAGCTGGTCCACCAACTTATGGTGGGCAACCTATATGGTCTTTGCTGGTTGTTATTTAGCTTGTCTATCTTAATGGTTTGGCTAGTTAAGCAGCATAACCAGTTTGACCAAGGTCAGCAACCAGCCTGACCAAGCTGATCAACCAGCCTTGATCAAGATGGTAGATGTTTAAGTAAGCCATTAGCATAACCAGCATTGATACATCTTAAAATGTATTACAAGCAGCTGTGACCAGTTAGCATTATTCATTTATTCGTATATTGTCCATTATAAAACGGATAGTTCCGGTCCTAAAATCTGATTGGCTGAGCCGCGTTCGAAGCCGCTGTAAAATCACCGATATACGCACACCTATGACCACCTCACATCATTACATATTAATACGCCACTGAAAAGGAAAAGTACAAACTTAGTTGAACACTATTTTAAGTCATGTACTATACATGGAAATGTCCAGATTAATATAAACAGTAATCCTAATCATTAAGCGGGTGTTTCATCCAAGAAATAGTGTAATAGTGTTTGTTGAGGAATGTTTATTGCGAATGTTATGTTCGCCCTCATGTTGCCTAGCAACACTGTTAACGGACTACCTGATTTCGCGGAAGAATGCTTTTTGTAAGTGTTTTTTGTAAATAAAAACATTTATAAATTGAACATTGTTGTATTTTATTATATTTTATGTTTTATATTTTATTATATTTTATGTTTTATAAAAGCAATAAGCCACTCGAGACTGTGCGTTACTGCTATGATTTTATCACGGGGAAAGACGTTTTAAGCACTCCGTTTCCCGTCGTGCCAAAACATCCTTCCCTGTGATAAAATCGCAGTAACGCACGTTCTCTTGTGGCTTATTGCTTTATTTTACAACCACTTTATCCCATTTGGGGTTGCGGTGGGTACAATTCACAGGGCGAAAGTTAGGAAACACCCCGGACAGGTCGCCAGTCCATGGCGGGACAGAGTTACCATTATAAACTGGGGGAATTGTTTCAGCTGGGTAATTATCTACTGTTGTAACGGTCTACTACTGTCCAGCAAGATGCTTATAACAGTATATTGTCTCCTAATTTCCCAAAGCACTGCAGCTTTGATTAGTTTGAGATGAGTTTTAAAGGAAACCTTTATTTTATATCGACTATGGCTGCTCGTCACGCAAGGAGGAATAAAACAGCTAACGGTAAGTGGTGCTAGCGGTTAAAAAAAAACAGGTCTTCTCAGCTCTACTGCTCCCGGTGCTGTGAGCGCACATAAGCGCACATAACTTCAGCCAATGACAGAGAAGGTCAGAAAGGCTCTCTGTAAGAAAATCACCTCTAACAGCAGTGAAGATGAATGAATAGAAGTTCTTGCTGTGACATTATTAGGCTATAGTGTGTAGATCTGCTCCCAGAGCGCGCCAGAGGAACAGCAGATCCACGCCACCGGTATACGTCTGGATATTAAAAAGTTCTTAAAACTTTTTTGTTATCATTTTAAAAGTATTCCTTGGTAAGCAGTTTGCTATTAGAGGGTTTAAACCCTTTAGGACTAAATCCCCCCCACGTGGACCGTGTGTTGGGAAAGTAAGCTCTGGAAACAAGACACAAAAAGTGATTTGGAACTGGCAACCATGCCGCCTGGCTTCCAGCAGCTTGGAGGAGAGGTAATGGAAATATGACAAGTTAAAGTTTAATTATTACTGTCGTTTTCTTTTCTTTTTTTCTATTATTGTTAGTATTGATCTAACCTATTATATTTAAATAAACAGTAATGACATATGTTAGTAACTTCTAGTAACAGTAATAGTTGTTTTAATCGAAAAATATTCGTTTAAATGTGCTCACAAAGGTACAGTGCTTTAAACTTTTTGTCACTTTACATTTCACAACATATTAAGCTTAAACCCTAATAGTTGTGATATTATAAATAATGTTCTTACAATTTCTGTACTGTAATTTTCAGCAACAGAACAAGCCCGCCCCCTTACCCTGCCATTCACCTACTGGCATTTACACTAGGATTTTCTCAAATATGTGTACATTAATGAACCACTATTTAATAATTTCATTACAGTACCAGCTTAAGTTGCTTTTAAAATGAGTAATCATATGTGCACATTATTTGATATGTGTACACCCAGCTCTAAACATGTCAGGTCCCATTTAGTTCATAGAAATGACCTTCACAAGGAGAGCAAGCTTGTAATACTGGTCAGTGCGGTTCTAAATATCCGCTGGTATCTACAGTATTTATCCTCATGCTGCAATATGACATTTAGAAATGTACATATTTATTTCTGTCCGTTTACCAGAACCTGTGAAACACAGATTACAAGGATTAAGTAAACTTGAAATCAACTTTACCAACATGAATCTCTATTTGCCTAGAAAAAGTGGAGACGTTAAATTGGTTTACATTGGTGCATATATACAGAATTATTTTATGTTTGGTAAAAACTGTTTATTACAAGGATAAAATATACGTATATGAATGCACTGTAAACTTTAATAATTTGATTTTGGCTAAAAACACTAAGAAAATGATCTTGGATTGGATTAACTGTAACTAACCGCTGTTCAATTAGTGTAGTAAGATCTTAGCCATAAGATTTTATTACCACTTTTTACGATTTTTTTCCAGTTTCATTTGGGCAGCAGGGTTGCTCAGTGGGTAGCATTGTCGCCTCACAGCAAGACGGTCCTTGGTTCGATCTCCAGGTGGTGTGGTTCGTGTCCTTTCTGTGTGGAGTTTGCATGTTCTCCACATGTCTGCGTGGGTTTCCTCCGGGAGCTCTGGTTTCCTCCCACAGTCCAAAGACATGCAAGTGAGGTGAATTGGAGATACTAAATTGTCCAAGACTGTGTGTTCGATATAACCTTGTGAACTGATGAATCTTGTGTAACGAGTAACTACCGTTCCTGTCATGAATGTAACCAAAGTGTAAAACATGACGTTAAAATACAAATAAACAAACAAACATTTACATTTGTGGCATTTAGCAGATGCTTTTATCCAAAGTGACTTGCCCTGAATCCCAGTTGCAGTGGGCTAGCCTGATTTAGGGTTGTGCAACCCTAACATCCTTTTTAAGTAAACATTTATCTTAACTTAAATGTATTATTTCTATCTACCTGTCAAACCATTGTGTCCATGAATGAAGTCAGTGGTTCACAAACTTTTTCTGCAGTGCCCCCTTTTGTAAATTAAAATATTTTTGATCTCCCCACTCTGAAACACACACACACATCCACATACTTCATCTATCTAATATGGCGCTTGGGTGGCACAGGGTTTATTAAACTAGCCGACCACTGCTTAGATCTGAGTTCTTAGATTTCTTGCGACTCTAGAGAGTGCAGATTATAAAATTCCCAGAATATTAGCAGTTTCTGATTAAATTTTATATTTGTATTTATTACATAATTCAACAATTTAATAATTTTGCATAAAGGTTTCAAATAAAAAAGCATCTCTATTGGGATAAAGAATTTCATTGTACTGTACATCTGTTCTTGTATATATGACAAATAAAGGATATCTTATCTAATTTGGGATATAATGTCACTCTCTACGACCCCATTTATCAGTCAAAGGGAATAGCCAATAGCAGTTCCGATGACCAGATTATAATGACATGGCAATGTGTGTTGTACTGGTATGCGTGTAGTAGGTCCAGCAGTGTTGTTGGGCTTTGTAAATATTGTCTAAATTTACTGGACTTTTTATTAGGAACACATACTCATTGTAGACTTAGTTAGAAACTAGAGCTACTTTCCTGCACAATGTGTGTAATCATCCTCAAGTCTTTTATTAGTGGACACTGTTTGATGAGATTATGTGGTTTGCTTTAGGAATACCCTCATATCAATTTCACTCTTTATTTTTTTGGGCAAAACTCTGACTGATTTAATGAACAGTGTTTAAACATGTCCCTCCTGTCTGAAATTCTGGTCAGAAATTTTAACACATTCTCTGAGGACCACTGGAATTCCTTTTAAACCATCTGCTGTTACAACAATTGTTGGAATTCCTTCTCCCTCTTTACGGTTACCTAAATGTGAAGCAGATTTTGGTTAGGTGACCAAATTTTTGGTAAATCCCACCATCCCACCATCTTTTTTCTTGTGGCTTAGGGAGAGTTTTTATTTTCTTAAATATAAAGCTCCCTGTCTACATTTAGGAACACTTAGAAGCTATCTTGTATATGTGGAACACCTCAGTCTGTTAATTATCCAAAGTATCATCTTCATTCTCTGGTTTGGGCTCATCTTGATCTAGATGTAGTCTTTTGCCTTTTATCCTTTCTTATTATCAGTAAGGTTTTTGTAATCTGGTTGATATACTGGTGAGGTTTCTTTATGGTGGTGGGTAATTTTCTTGTTCTGTGTGTATCTATTGTTATCTCTTAAGTTGAACCCTGAGGGGAAATGCAGTTGATTTGGATCTTTATATTTAACTTTTTCTGTTCTATTCTACAACAAATACAAACTGCTGAAATATGTAAACTGAATTATTATTTCTGTATGGTGTGAAAAAGCTAATGAAACTGAGAGCAAAAAAACTATTATCCCAAAGTTGTTAGTCTTTAATAAACTCTTTCATAGATTTCTATGTTGTTTAAATGCTTATTTTTGTTCCTAGTGGTGGAACCAGTGCAACTGACTGAGGCAGCATTCTAAATGACAAAGTTTACCACAAAAACTGAAATATTTTTTTGTTACAGCAGCAGGAACTAATGAAATTTCTTGTTTGCATATCGCAGCTTGTTTAGAAGCTGGGGTAAAAGAGTGCAGGGTCAGCTATTGTAAGGCATCCCTGCAGCAGAGAGGGTTAAGAACCTTGATCAAGGACACAACAGTGGCTGAATGGCAGAGCTGGGATTTGAACTCTCAACCTTTCAGTTGATTGCCCAAAGCTGTACCCACTATGCTACCACTAATACATATTTATATATATTACATATAAATATATAATGAATATGTAACATATATTAGTATACACAGTAGGGCTGGGCGATATGGATAAAAAATTATATCTCGATATTTTTTTCTGAATGGCGATATACGATATATATCTCGATATTTTTTTATCCCATAAGGTAATAACAAAAGACACTTCTGAGACAAAGCTACATGTTCCAATTTTTTTACAGGCACTTTTATTAATATTCATGCTGGGGAAGCTTCACACAAGAACTATTTTTCCTTAAAAAAAAAAAAAAAAGAGCTATTCTAAGAAAAAAAAAAGTTGTTTTCTAAGGCATCTCCTGTCGTCTAATGTGAATTACAAATATATTGTCTGGCCCTTTAAGAATGTTAAGTGTACTATAGGGCGCAGGGAGCGAGTGTGTAGGGAAGATGGCTGAGCTTGTGTGACATTAGTAAAACCGCGTTAAAGTAAACCCCTCGTTAACTCCCCACCCCCCCCATGTTTGGACTTTATACATTATTTTATGTATATGTCGCCACAACATTAACATTTACATTAATATTTTATTTTACTGTATAGAACTCAGTTCTGTAATACAGGCAGAACTAATCGTTCATGTTACTGTGTAACTATTACAACATTTAATGCATTTTAATCAGCGTTCTGCTTCATGCACTTTATTATTATTTAACAGCTTTATTTGTTGTTTAATTGCTGTTTGCTCCTTGTTTACTGCAGAGTTAGTTCATGCAATTTAATAATGTTTGGTTGTTAATTGGCCGACAACAAGAAATACTATAATAGAAGATAAATAAATAAATGACGTTTCGGACGTCGGGCGATCGTCCAGTATAAACTAACACAACCACGTACAACATCCAGTACAGAAATCCCCATAATGTTTGTTTTTACAGATAGAGCAAATATATGCACATCACATATACAAACACAAGAGTCAGAACAACAGGAGACGCACCGCTACGTTATTATTACTTTCTCAACACTTAATGTGAAGTAAATACGTGCATGTCAGCGCGTGCATGCGCTTGTGTTGGTTTTTAAAACAAATAACGACTCGTTTTCTTGTTTTTTAACTTTGGGATTTGAAGTGAAAACGAATGAAGGTACACGGAGCTGGAACCTTTTGTCTGGACTTGTTTTCGGCATTCTCTACAGAATACATTATTCTGCTGCTCATCTGACACTTTGAATTCGAACCATCTCCAAATAATTCCAAAAAGAGTCATTATTTTTCTTTTTAGTAAGCAGCTCCTCTTCGATAGCTTCTGTCATGTCTTTATCCGTCTCCATGCTACCGCTGCCTGCAGGAATTACTGGTGAAGCGGTGGGGAGGGGCGAGTTGTGTTCAGTGAGGGAGAGGGGCGGGGCAGTGAGGGAGAGGGGCGGGGCAGTGAGGGAGAGGGGCGGGGCAGGTGAACATGTGCAGAGACAAACTGGGAGAAGAGAAAGACGAACTGTCGGATCTAACTGGAACGTAACATCTATATCAATATACGCGATATTGTCTTATCTTATATCGCGTATGAAAATATATCGATATTTTATAAAATCTCGATATATCGCCCAGCCCTAATACACAGTAATATTTAGTAGTATATCCCTGTTTTTTTAAGATGTGTGTAGAATTTTATTGGAGTCCACCTGTTGCCATTTCAATTACTGTACATAGTTTGGAAATGCGGTCCTAAGGGGCCTACAGTCTACACTCCATTGCCCAGACAAAAGCCAAGCCATGAAGTCCAGGGGATCGTCTGTGGATCTCTTTGATTCAGTTGTTGTAAGACATAGATCAGGAAATGATACGAAACAATATGGTATTGAGAGGAGTAGTCCCAGGACCACAGTAGCCTTAATAACTGTGAAATGTAAGAAGCTTGGCACCATCGTGATTCTTCCTAGAGATGGCAGTCCAGCCAGAAATACTGGATATGAGGAAATACCTGTAGATTCCCTGGTCTGATAAAATAAAAAATTTTTTTTTTGCTAATGCAGCTTTTAAATCATTATTTTATTAATTGAGAATAAAATCCAGATGAGTCCCAGATTCATAGCATTGGTTTTGTAATTGTTTCCATACTGGTAGATTTCAGTGCCTTTGTTTGGCATCTGTATTTGAGAATGTGGCATCATGTGCTGGTTTTTGATTCCTTGCTTCATTCATTCTAGTCAAGTGATGTTTAGATTTAACAGGCCCAGCAGTGATCATGAATGGGCGTTGCTGGTGAATTTGAACCCAGGTGACATTTACATTTGGTTAACTGGTTGATTAAGCAGCAACTAGGGTCTTTACTTTCTCACATTTTTTTCATGTTTTATGATCTAAAACATATAAGTGACTAGGCAAAAGTAGAAGAAATTGGGAAGGGGGGGAAATACTTTTCCACTGTAGCACTGTAGGTTTGAATCCAATAAAACTTGAAGGTGTAATTGCTTCCAAGGGGGCATCCAAAAAGTATAAAATAAAGGGTCTGAATGTTTATGTGAAAAGAGATTTTCTGTTAATGAATAATTATTAAAAAACTTGTATGCTTTTAATGATGACCTAATTAATAAAACTAATTAGATTAACATAATCAAAGTATGTTGTATACATTTTAAAATGACAGTTGTCAGCACCTATGTTTGCCAACATATTAGTACTGTCTTTTTCTATAATGCTGGGCTGCTGGAGAAGTGCCAGTGGTGTAGGGGTTCTGCATGTGCATGACCAAACTGGTAGGTTCTGAGGGCTCCCTATCTTTCCTTTTTCCAAGCGCTGGCTTGTTGCAGACAAGCTTACAATATAAGCAGCCTGTCATATTGTGACATCATTTTCAGTTCTGCGCTATTCTTGTTCTGTTCACTTTCTTTGTTGCGGTCTGTGAATGTTTGTCTGTCTTTCATTTGTTACTATGTTTCAATGAATTTGGCAAAGTCTTCATTTTCAGTCATTTCTGTTTTATAAGTGCCGTTTATTGTTCTACCTTGATTAAACATTTGCATCTGGGCTCTTTTCCATTTGTGCAGGTGTGTGGATCCATCTCGCGATTTTATAGCAATGCGTGTCCTGCCCAGTTACAGTTGTCTAAGCTCTGTTGAGGCACAGCCAGCAGGGTTCAAATAAAAAAAGGAAATAAAGACAGGACCATCAAACTCTGGGCAGAAATCAGTGTTAGTGGGAGGGAGCTGATTTGGCCTGAAGCTATGACATGTTGATCTTGCAGCCCAGCCATCAATGTGTCAAGGTGAACTGGAATATTTTTCCTGGCAAGAATGGTAACCCCCTGGCTTAGAAAGAGAAAGAGGATCGAAATACTGTGGACTTGGCTTTAAACTCATACTAATGCATGAATCAATGTGTCTCTATTAGAAATATTATGTCTGCTTTAAGTGATTTTAGATGAGAAACCTGGAAGAGATATTTTTCTCGGATTAATGTTCCCTGAATTTTGGCCCAGTGTGGTGTTGTATTGCGATCTTTATGGTCTGTTGCAGCAAGGCCTGGACATGCCTTGTACACAGGGCCAATTTCTTTTTTTCAGCAGCCTTGATAGTTGAACTGATTTTTGGAACCATCCTGAAGTGTTAACCATCGTTTAACAAATAACCAGTATTAAATACACAAAATGACAGGACTTAAATGGGTAAAGTATTGAATGGCAGAAAATGTATGCAGTCTAGTCTGGAGCCGATTTCTCAAACACATGTACTGTATCTGGTGCACTGGAAATCTTGACTGGTATTACAGAAATACCAAGGCATTCTCAGTAGGAATATTATGCCTTCTCTGATGAAACTGAACCTTGGAACCTTGCTCTTAAACGTCTTTCATTTATGTTAAATTTTTACAGTCATGTTTGTATCACCTGTGTAAAGTATACCAAATCAGGAGGTTTTGATCATTTCCAGGCTTTTGCCCCTGTCCCAACTATTTTAGACTGTGTTGCAGGCATCAGAGCAAGAATGAGCAAAAACAGATTAATTAAGCTGATAGGGTAAAATAAAGCAATAAGACATGAGAGGCCGTGCGTTACTGCGATTTTATCACAGGGAAGGATGTTTTGGCACGACGGGAAACGGAGTGCCTAAAACGTCTTTCCTCGTGATAAAATCATAGCAGTAACGCACGGTCTCGAGTGGCTTATTGCTTTTATAAAACGGCGGTCAACATAAAATTTAATAAAATACAACAATGTTCAATTCATAAATGTTTTTATTTACAAAAACACTTACAAAAAGCATTCTTCCGAGAAATCAGGTAGTCCGTTAACAGTGTTGCTAGGCAACATGAGGGCGAACATAACATTCCTCCACAAACACTATTACACTATTTATTGGATGAAACACCCGCTTAATGATTAGGATTACTGTTTATATTAATCTGGACATTTCCATGTATAGTTCATGACTTAAAATAGTGTTCAACCAAGTTTGTGCTTTTTCTTTTCAGTGGCGTATTAATATGGAATGATGTGAGGTGGTCATAGGTGTGCGTATATCTGTGATTTTACAACGGCTTCGAACGCGGCTCAGCCAATCAGATTTTAGGACCGGAACTATCCGTTTTATAACATTAAATATAAAGTGTATCACAAAAGTGAGTACACCCCTCACATTTCTGCAAATATTTCATTATACCTTTTCATGGGACAACACTATAGACATGAAACTTGGATATAACTTAGAGTAGTCAGTGTACAACTTGTATAGCAGTGTAGATTTACTGTCTTCTGAAAATAACTCAACACACAGCCATTAATGTCTAAATGGCTGGCAACATAAGTGAGTACACCCCACAGTGAACACAACCAAATTGTGCCCAAAGTGTCAATATTTTGTGTGACCACCATTATTATCCAGCACTGCCTTAACCCTCCTGGGCATGGAATTCACCAGAGCTGCACAGGTTGCTACTGGAATCCTCTTCCACTCCTCCATGATGACATCACGGAGCTGGTGGATGTTAGACACCTTGAACTCCTCCACCTTCCACTTGAGGATGCGCCACAGGTGCTCAATTGGGTTTAGTCCATCACCTTTACCTTCAGCTTCCTCAGCAAGGCAGTTGTCATCTTGGAGGTTGTGTTTGGGGTCGTTATCCTGTTGGAAAACTGCCATGAGGCCCAGTTTTCGAAGGGAGGGGATCATGCTCTGTTTCAGAATGTCACAGTACATGTTGGAATTCATGTTTCCCTCAATGAACCGCAGCTCCCCAGTGCCAGCAACACTCATGCAGCCCAAGACCATGATGCTACCACCACCATGCTTGACTGTAGGCAAGATACAGTTGTCTTGGTACTTCTCACCAGGGCGCCGCCACACATGCTGGACACCATCTGAGCCAAACAAGTTTATCTTGGTCTCGTCAGACCACAGGGCATTCCAGTAATCCATGTTCTTGGACTGCTTGTCTTCAGCAAACTGTTTGCTGGCTTTCTTGTGCGTCAGCTTCCTTCTGGGATGACGACCATGCAGACCGAGTTGATGCAGTGTGCGGCGTATGGTCTGAGCACTGACAGGCTGACCTCCCACGTCTTCAACCTCTGCAGCAATGCTGGCAGCACTCATGTGTCTATTTTTTAAAGCCAACCTCTGGATATGACGCCGAACACGTGGACTCAACTTCTTTGGTCGACCCTGGCGAAGCCTGTTCCGAGTGGAACCTGTCCTGGAAAACCGCTGTATGACCTTGGCCACTATGCTGTAGCTCAGTTTCAGGGTGTTAGCAATCTTCTTATAGCCCAGGCCATCTTTGTGGAGAGCAACAATTCTATTTCTCACATCCTCAGAGAGTTCTTTGCCATGAGGTGCCATGTTGAATATCCAGTGGCCAGTATGAGAGAATTGTACCCAAAACACCAAATTTAACAGCCCTGCTCCCCATTTACACCTGGGACCTTGACACATGACACCAGGTAGGGACAACGACACATTTGGGCACAATTTGGACATGTTCACTGTGGGGTGTACTCACTTATGTTGCCAGCTATTTAGACATTAATGGCTGTGTGTTGAGTTATTTTCAGAAGACAGTAAATCTGCACTGCTATACAAGTTGTACACTGACTACTCTAAGTTATATCCAAGTTTCATGTCTATAGTGTTGTCCCATGAAAAGATATAATGAAATATTTGCAGAAATGTGAGGGGTTCACTATTGTGATACACTGTACACCGATCAGCCATAACATTAAAACCACCTCCTTGTTTCTACACTCACTGTCCATGTTATCAGCTCCACTTACCATATAGAAGCACTTTGTAGTTCTACAATTACTGACTGTAGTCCATCTGTTTCTCTGCATGCTTTGTTAGCCCCCTTTCATGCTGTTCAGGACTTTCCCAGGACCACTACAGAGTAGGTATTATTTGGGTGGTGGATCATTCTCAGCACTGCAGTGACACTGACATGGTGCTGGTGTGTTAGTGTGTGTTGTGCTGGTATGAGTGGATCAGACACAGCAATGCCGAGAAAGTTTTTAAACACCTCACTGTCACTGCTGGACTGAGAATAGTCCACCAACAAAAATATCCAGCCAATAGCGCCCTGTGGGCAGCGTTCTGTGACCACTGATGAAGGTCTAGAAGATGACCAACTCAAAAAGCAACAATAGAAGAGCGATCGTCTTTGACTTTATATCTACAAGGTGGACCAACTAGGTAGGAGTGTCTAACAGAGTGGACAGTGAGTGGACACGGTATTTACAAACTTCAGCAGCACTGCTGTGTCTGATCCACCCATGCCAGCACAACACACACTACCACATCACCACCATGCCATTGTCACTGAATGATCCACCGCTAAAAAGTATGTAGTAGAGCAAGTAATTGTAGAACTACAACGTGCTTCTATATGGTAACTGGAGCTGATAAAATGGACAGTGAGTGTAGAAACAAGGAGGTGGTTTTAATGTTATGGCTGATCAGTGTATATTCTCCTATATTGTTTATAATCACATGGAATTGGGACTGTACATAAAACTGACATTTGAATGGTTATCTACGTAGTTAAGAGACTGGTTTAATGGTGTATCATGTTATTATGATGACATGATGTACTAAAAACTTCATTTTAACATATTTTGTAGTCAGAAACAGTTTGTAGGATGCTTCTCAAATATATTTCTGAAAATACAATAATGATTGAATCGAGTAAGACCACTTATGTAGTTTTTTACATTTCAGAATGTTTTGTTGTATTCCATCATATAATGTCCTAATCTCTTTCTCTCTCTCTCTCTTTCTCTCTCTCTCTCGCTCTGTATTTGCTTGTTTTACAGAGAATAACAGGAACTCTTGCCCTATCGGTGTTCACAGCAGTGTTGGGCTCTCTTCAGTTTGGATACAATATTGGAGTTATTAATTCTCCTCAAAAGGTAAAGGTTATGATGTACAAACATGATTCATTTTATGCAGAAGAGCTACATGTTGTCCATGATTTCTTAGTGATTAAAATGAGAGAAGTATAAATTATTATTTCTTTTTATGTATGATGTTTAACTTGAAGCGATATTGATTGTGTCAGCATGTGATGGCATGTAATGTAATGGTGCCTTGTCAACTTGTTCACTTCCACCCTGTGTCTAGTGTTTCCTAGTAAGCAACAGATCAGCTATGACTATAAACAGGATTAAGTGGTTACTAAAGATAAATTAATTTGTCTTTACATGCATTATGCTACTGTTATAGGCATGGCCATATTGGCTTGGAGCCGAATTTATCAGAGATGGACCAAAAGATTGTGGAAATGTGTTTGTGAGTCTTTTGGGAAAAACAGCAACTTTGATGGCATGGGGGTGCACTATTGCCCATGGCATAGGTGATCTGTATATATATATACATATATACTGTATATATATATACTGTATATATATATATATACAGTGTATCACAAAAGTGAGTACACCCCTCACATTTCTGCAGATATTTAAGTATATCTTTTCATGGGACAACACTGACAAAATGACACTTTGACACAATGAAAAGTAGTCTGTGTGCAGCTTATATAACAGTGTAAATTTATTCTTCCCTCAAAATAACTCAATATACAGCCATTAATGTCTAAACCACCGGCAACAAAAGTGAGTACACCCCTAAGAGACTACACCCCTAAATGTCCAAATTGAGCACTGCTTGTCATTTTCCCTCCAAAATGTCATGTGATTTGTTAGTGTTACTAGGTCTCAGGTGTGCATAGGGAGCAGGTGTGTTCAATTTAGTAGTACAGCTCTCACACTCTCTCATACTGGTCACTGAAAGTTCCAACATGGCACCTCATGGCAAAGAACTCTCTGAGGATCTTAAAAGATGAATTGTTGTGCTACATGAAGATGGCCAAGGCTACAAGAAGATTGCCAACACCCTGAAACTGAGCTGCAGCACAGTGGCCAAGATCATCCAGCGTTTTAAAAGAGCAGGGTCCACTCAGAACAGACCTCGCGTTGGTCGTCCAAAGAAGCTGAGTGCACGTGCTCAGCGTCACATCCAACTGCTGTCTTTGAAAGATAGGCGCAGGAGTGCTGTCAGCATTGCTGCAGAGATTGAAAAGGTGGGGGGTCAGCCTGTCAGTGCTCAGACCATACGCCGCACACTACATCAAATTGGTCTGCATGGCTGTCACCCCAGAAGGAAGCCTCTTCTGAAGTCTCTACACAAAAAAGCCCGCAAACAGTTTGCTGAAGACATGTCAACAAAGGACATGGATTACTGGAACCATGTCCTATGGTCTGATGAGACCAAGATTAATTTATTTAGTTCAGATGGTCTCAAGCATGTGTGGCGGCAATCAGGTGAGGAGTACAAAGATAAGTGTGTCATGCCTACAGTCAAGCATGGTGGTGGGAATGCCATGGTCTGGGGCTGCATGAGTGCAGCAGGTGTTGGGGAGTTACATTTCATTGAGGGACACATGAACTCCAATATGTACTGTGAAATACTGAAGCAGAGCATGATCCCCTCCCTCCGGAAACTGGGTCGCAGGGCAGTGTTCCAGCATGATAATGACCCCAAACACACCTCTAAGACGACCACTGCTTTATTGAAGAGGCTGAGGGTAAAGGTGATGGACTGGCCAAGCATGTCTCCAGACCTAAACCCAATAGAACATCTTTGGGGCATCCTCAAGCGGAAGGTGGAGGAGCGCAAAGTCTCGAATATCCGCCAGCTCCGTGATGTCGTCATGGAGGAGTGGAAAAGCATTCCAGTGGCAACCTGTGAAGCTCTGGTAAACTCCATGCCCAGGAGAGTTAAGGCAGTTCTGGGAAATAATGGTGGCCACACAAAATATTGACACTTCAGGAACTTTCACTAAGGGGTGTACTCACTTTTGTTGCCGGTGGTTTAGACATTAATGGCTGTATATTGAGTTATTTTGAGGGAAGAATAAATTTACACTGTTATATAAGCTGCAAACAGACTACTTTTCATTGTGTCAAAGTGTCATTTTGTCAGTGTTGTCCCATGAAAAGATATACTTAAATATCTGCAGAAATGTGAGGGGTGTACTCACTTTTGTGATACACTGTATATACAGTGTATCACAAAAGTGAGTACACCCCTCACATTTCTGCAGATATTTAAGTATATCTTTTCATGGGACAACACTGACAAAATGACACTTTGACACAATGAAAAGTAGTCTGTGTGCAGCTTATATAACAGTGTAAATTTATTCTTCCCTCAAAATAACTCAATATACAGCCATTAATGTCTAAACCACCGGCAACAAAAGTGAGTACACCCCTTAGTGAAAGTTCCTGAAGTGTCAATATTTTGTGTGGCCACCATTATTTCCCAGAACTGCCTTAACTCTCCTGGGCATGGAGTTTACCAGAGCTTCACAGGTTGCCACTGGAATGCTTTTCCACTCTTCCATGACGACATCACGGAGCTGGCGGATATTCGAGACTTTGCGCTCCTCCACCTTCCGCTTGAGGATGCCCCAAAGATGTTCTATTGGGTTTAGGTCTGGAGACATGCTTGGCCAGTCCATCACCTTTACCCTCAGCCTCTTCAATAAAGCAGTGGTCGTCTTAGAGGTGTGTTTGGGGTCATTATCATGCTGGAACACTGCCCTGCGACCCAGTTTCCGGAGGGAGGGGATCATGCTCTGCTTCAGTATTTCACAGTACATATTGGAGTTCATGTGTCCCTCAATGAAATGTAACTCCCCAACACCTGCTGCACTCATGCAGCCCCAGACCATGGCATTCCCACCACCATGCTTGACTGTAGGCATGACACACTTATCTTTGTACTCCTCACCTGATTGCCGCCACACATGCTTGAGACCATCTGAACCAAACAAATTAATCTTGGTCTCATCAGACCATAGAACATGGTTCCAGTAATCCATGTCCTTTGTTGACATGTCTTCAGCAAACTGTTTGCGGGCTTTCTTGTGTAGAGACTTCAGAAGAGGCTTTCTTCTGGGGTGACAGCCATGCAGACCAATTTGATGTAGTGTGCGGCGTATGGTCTGAGCACTGACAGGCTGACCCCCCACCTTTTCAATCTCTGCAGCAATGCTGACAGCACTCCTTCGCCTATCTTTCAAAGACAGCAGTTGGATGTGACGCTGAGCACGTGCACTCAGCTTCTTTGGACGACCAACGCGAGGTCTTTTCTGAGTGGACCCTGCTCTTTAAAAACGCTGGATGATCTTGGCCACTGTGCTGCAGCTCAGTTTCAGGGTGTTGGCAATCTTCTTGTAGCCTTGGCCATCTTCATGTAGCGCAACAATTCGTCTTTTAAGATCCTCAGAAAGTTCTTTGCCATGAGGTGCCATGTTGGAACTTTCAGTGACCGGTATGAGAGAGTGTGAGAGCTGTACTACTAAATTGAACACACCTGCTCCCTATGCACACCTGAGACCTAGTAACACTAACAAATCACATGACATTTTGGAGGGAAAATGACAAGCAGTGCTCAATTTGGACATTTAGGGGTGTAGTCTCTTAGGGGTGTACTCATTTTTGTTGCCGGTGGTTTAGACATTAATGGCTGTATATTGAGTTATTTTGAGGGAAGAATAAATTTACACTGTTATATAAGCTGCACACAGACTACTTTTCATTGTGTCAAAGTGTCATTTTGTCAGTGTTGTCCCATGAAAAGATATACTTAAATATCTGCAGAAATGTGAGGGGTGTACTCACTTTTGTGATACACTGTATATGAAGGTACCATTAATGCAGGGGCTTATATTGATATTTTAGAGAGACATTTGCAGCCATCAAAACGCTGTTTTCCCAGACTCCATGTTAATTTCAACAGGACAATGCCGTGCCTAATTCTGCACAAGTTAAAACAGCGTGGTTTGAGTGCATAGAGTGCATGTGTTTGACTGGCCTGCCTGCAGTCCAGATCTGTGCAAATTCCACTTGCACAACAATTAGTATCTTCCGTTTCCAAACGATTAAAAAGTATAATAGGAAAAGGCGATGTGACCCAGTGGTAAACATTCCTTTTTTGAATGTGATGCAGTAATTTCTAAATGTGTTTTTTTAGAATTAATTAGAATTAAGTTTCTCTTTGAAAGCACTAAAAGTTTTTTTTTTTTTGTCTATTAAGTGTCCCAACTTTATACTAAATTTAATATATGACCTAACCTAAGCATAAATTACAGTTAAAACAGTTTTAAATTCCAGCAAAGGCTCAAGTGGTGTCGAAAATGCTAGTAATTGGAACAATGTTAGAAGGAAGAAAATTGTAGCAAAGACTGAAGGGAAATTTATTATAAATATAAATCTGGACACATTTAATTTCTAATGCTCTGGGACTTCAGCTTAGCACTGCTGAAAACATTATTTTGAAGAAAAGAGGAGATTCTGTAGCAGGAACTTAAATAGGCAGTTGATGCTTAAAAGAACAGCAATAGCCGTGTAAATGAAAGGGAGGTGCAGGCAGACTAGCATGTCAGCAGCCTCAATCCCAAGGCTGTCACAGCATCATCGATTGTTTGGCATGTAAAAATTTTATTGGCTTGTTGGTACAAGATTTATTTTACGTTCCATTCTTGCAGTTCATGTGTAGAAACTATGTTGATAAAGTGACTTGTTAATAATCTGTTATTAAGAAAACATACACATCAATCTTTTGGTGACTGCTTCTTCAGCATATAGCAGTTTATCCAGCCAGTTATGAGGACATTGCCCAAGAGTTTAGTATAGATCAGTATACTTGTATTTCAGGGGTCAAATTTGAGTGAGATGTATTATTTAAAGGTCACCTTCAATTTTATGGTCACTTCAAACAGTGAGGACTTAAAGTGTTTCCATTGATGCCATTATTAAAGTATGCTCATGTAACTGGCAGGGACGTAGTGTGCCTCAGTTTACATGCAAAGGCAAGCAAATTACATTTTGTACAGGACACAGGGACAAAAAATAGTTACACAAGATATTAACTGAGCCTAATTTTTATATATAAAACACTAAACATAAATGTATGTGACATAATTGCTATAACTGAGGTTGTTGGTCCAATGTGCACAAATTAAATATTAAATTAAATGTGTTGTTTCATGTTTGTTACATGAATGCTTAGACACACTTCTGTGACTAAACAATTAGAACACATACCACTGTGTCCTAAAAACGTTGATGAATCTGATCTACTTCGTAAGTATATTTTGAATGACAAAATCTGCGAAATAAAAAAACCAATTCAGATTAATTTAGATTTTAATTTAGTAATCAATTCAGCATCCATTAGACTGAGCCTTAAGCATTAAAAGTCATTGGAACAGATCTTAGAAAGCAGATCATTTATTTTAAGTCAGAAATGTCACTTGGAGTTATTCTTGGGACCATTCTGATGCAGGGCGTCAGGATCATATGTACAGCCCTGAAAATCACACAGTCAAGCATGAGTCCCCAATGAGTTTACAGGCCGTTATGAATGACGAAAATTACCGCCTTAAAGCTTAACTAAAGTCAAACACAAAAAACTTCTAGAGGAGAGTTTTATATTAAGACAAAACAAAATAGTTTTGGTGGCTTGAAATGAGTTAAATTAGGCAAACATTAAGCTTTTGAAATGACCTTTCAAAGTCATGACCTTAATCCTATGAAGAATATGTGAAAAAGTCAAGACTATACCCAAAAACCCAACAAATTTGGTTGAACTTTACCAATTAAACCAAGCAGAGTCATACAGAAATACAAATAAGGATGTAAAGCTTTTGTCATATGTTATGAAAACCCACAACATTCTTTTCCTTGGTGTGTGTCTACATTAGGAAAGTATGACCAGAAAAAAAGAAAAAGTGCAAAAATTCCCTTACAAGTATTAAAAGAATTAAACTTCAACTCTATGTATACACTGATCAGCCAAAACATTAAAGCCACCTCCTTGTTTCTACACTCACTGTCCATTTTCATGCTGTTCTTCAATGGTCAGGACCCCCACAGGACCACCACAGAGCAGGTATTATTTGGGTGGTGGATCATTCTCAGCACTGCAGTGACACTGACATGGTGGTGGTGTGTTAGTGTGTGTTATGCTGGTATAAGTGGATAAGACATAGCAGTGCTGATGGAGTTTTTAAACCCCTCACTGTCACAGCTGGACTGAGAATAGTCCACCAACCAAAAGTATCCAGCCAACAGGATGAAGGTCTAGAAGATGACCAACTTAAACAGCAGCAATAGATATGCGATCGTCTCTGACTACATCTACAAGGTGGATTAACTAGGTAGGAGTGTCTAATAGAGTGGACAGTAAGTGGACACAGTATTTAAAAACTTCAGCAACACTGCTGTGTCTGATCCACTCATACCAGCACAACATACACTAACACATCACCACCATGTCAGTGTCACTACAGTGCTGAGAATGATCCACCACCTCAATTATACCTACTTTGTAATGGTCCTGTGGGGCTCCTGGCCATTAAAGAACAGGGTGAAAGCAGGCAAAAGAAGTATGTAGAGTAACAGATGGACTACAGTCAGTAATTGTAGAACTACAAAGTGCTTCTATATGGTAAGTGGAGCTGATAAAATGGACAATGAGTGTAGAAACAAGGAGGTTGTTTTAATGTTATGGCTGATCAGTGTATTTCAGATAATCTTGCTAGTCAATGATTAAAATGATTAGAGCAATAATATGAAACATCTTGATGGTAAAATAAAGCATAAAGTAAACTGTATTAAAAATGTGTTAATTTAGATCTGATACCAATTCAGTTCTTTAGGTCAGCATTAGGCCCAATATTTAATTAATCTAATGAATGATGATGATGATAAAGCTTATTATTATTAATATTATTACTATTGTAGTTTTGTTATTATAATTATTATCATCATCATGTTTAGCTCATTTACTTTATATTGTTTTATTAAGGACTGCTCTGCCCGTCAACTGTATTTTTAGATCATAAATCAACACACACACATTTGTTGCTCAAGCTCAGATGTCACTAAGCCATACTGTCATACTGTTGTAATTGGAAAGAACTCTTTCAGCTGACCAAGGGGTGTTGCATAAAGTTCATGCAGTGACAGACAGCAGGAGTAATGAATGCACTGAGACCAAAATGCTGGTGTTGGAGGGGCCGTTCACTAGCTCTCCTCTGCCAGCATGGGTGTAGTTCAAGCAACAGTGGTCTCCAGAGTGCATATGGAAAATTGGATATATCCATATGGGACGATGTAATAAAAAAAATAAAAAATAGCAACACATCTGAAAATGCCCGTAACAACTGTAAGAGCAATATACAGTGCCATCAGAAAGTATTCACACCCCATCACTTTTTCCACATTTTGTTACGTTACAGACATATTCAAAATCTGATTTGAGTATAGTTTTCTTTTAAAAAATCTACACAAAATAGCCCATAATGACAAAGTGAAAACATGTTTTCAGACATTTTTGTAAATATTTTAAAAATGTAAACATTTAAACATAATAGGTACATAAGTATTCACACCCTTTGCTATGACGCTCAAAATTGAGCTCAGGTGCATCCAGTTTACACTGATCATCCTAAGATGCTTCTACAACTTGATTGGAGACCACCTGTGGTAAATTCAGTTGATTGAACATAATTTGGAATGGCACACACTTGTCTATAAAAGGTCTCACAGATGACAGTGCATATCAGAGCAGAAACCAAGCAATGAAGTCAAAGGAATTGTCTTTAGACCTCCGAGACCGGATTGTGTAAGGATACAAAAACATTTTGGCAGCATTGAAGGTCCCGAAAAGCACTGTGGTCTCCATTATTCAGAAATGGAAGATGTTCCCTTGTGGAGATTTGAGTTTGCCAAAAAGCACCTTAAGGATTCTCTGGTCTGATGAAACCAAAATATAACTTTTTGGCCTGAACAACAAGCGTCATGTCTAGAGAAAAACAGGCACTGCTCATCGCCTGGCTAACACCATCCCTACTGTCAAGCATGGTGGTGGCAGCATCATGCTGTGGGGATGTTTTTCTGCGGCAGGAACTGGGCGACTAGTCCGCTTAGAGGGTAAGATGACAGCAGCCAAATATAGAGAGATTCTTCAAGAGTGCTCTGGAACTCAGACTAGGGCGACGATTCATCTTCCAACACGACAATGACCCAAAGCACACAGTCAGGATAACAAAGGAGTGGCTGCAGGAGCAGTCTGTGAATGTCCTTGAGTGGCCCAGCCAGAGCCCGGACTTGAATCCAATTGAACATCTCTGGAAAGACCTAAAAATGGCTGTCTACAGACGCTGCCCATCCAACCTGACTGAGCTTGAGAGGATCTGCAGAGAAGAATGGGAGAAAATGCCCAGAAACAGGTGTGCCAAGCTTGTACAGACATACCCAAGAAGACTTGAGGCTGTGATTGCTGCCAAAGGTGCTTCAACAAAATATTAAGCCATGGGTGTGAATACTTTTGTACTTATTATGTTTAAATGTTTACATTTTTAATACATTTACAAAAATGTCTGAAAACATGTTTTCACTTTGTCATTATGGGCTATTTCATGTAGATTTTTTATAAGAAAACTATACTCCAATCGGTTTTCAAATATGTCTGTAACGTAACAAAATGTGGAAAATGTGAAGGGGTGTGAATACTTTCTGATGGCACTGTATAAGACAAGTTAAACCATGAGCGTTCATTAATAATAATGAAATATGTGAAATTTTAGACCAAATGTTTAAATGTAAGATAAAATGCCACCTACATGCTGACAAACAATTTAGAAGACATGTCAGAAAAAGTTCTGTTTAACTACAAATGAATGTAATTTAAGTCCACTGAATGCCACTGGAATTGCATATGGTCAAAAAAGGGTACAAACATAAATCTAGTTTCCACTGCTTAGTGCGCGATATGGCTCAGTGGGACCCCAACACTGCCGCGTGATTGTGTCACAGGGGTTGTGTGGTGATCCAGCTCTCCTTGATCAGATCATGGCTTGTGTAAGCGGCAGCGGATTCTTAATAAATGTCATAGGTTAACATAAAATGTGGAGGCATAGCTGCACTATTTAAATATTATGTTTATTGTGAGCAGTTATCATTTGAGGGCATAATCTAATTTGAGTATCTCTATGCAATTATGAAAATGACAACAATGTAGCTGTTTATAGTCTTTAGTAAGATGCAAATTTTATTGCTGAATTCAGACTTTGTCATGTCCACTGACTGTAATAACATACACACCTTGACTATCGCAAGAACAATAATGACAAAGAATTTTCCCCTTATTTTCCTGTCATTTTTACCAGTTAGCAGAAGCCACAATTGCAGCAGCAATGAGGAACTCGTTTGACCATCCCCTACCCTACCTAAGACACAGCTGATCACAGTGGTGGTGGGCTAGTGCAATAGACCAGTGGTTCTCAGCCTTTTTCCTCTTAGACCCCCGTGTTAAAAAAAATCTGGCACCCCCTTGACACTTTCAGCGAGGATGACAAAACGTATTATGTTCTTGTTTATGGAAAATTTGATAAATAAGGGTAAATATCTTGGTATTGTTAAATTTTGGTTGATGTAGTGTAGTTTTCTTCTGGTGAACTGGTAGTGGGAGCTTACCTGGGTCTGCTTTAGCAGAGTCTGCATCACCGAATGAATCTGAATTATTTGTAGTTGCCGTCCATCAACCTTTGCACTTTTGTGGTGGGCAAATCAAATGTGTCAATTCTCGAAGAATCAACGTGGGCTATATGCAGTTTAAAACAGATTTATGACCACAAGATCTCCCATATGTTAATAGCTTATTGGTTTTCTGGTCACTCACTGAGGCCCCCTAGAGGCCCTCTGGCTAAGAACCACTGCGTTACACCACAATAATCTGTGCCACAGAACGCCCAGAATTCTGAACTAGACTTTTTCATATTTATTACTTATTTTATACATACACACACTTACAGTGTATCACAAAAGTGAGTACACCCCTCACATTTCTGCAGATATTTAAGTATATCTTTTCATGGGACAACACTGACAAAATGACACTTTGACACAATGAAAAGTAGTCTGTGTGCAGCTTATATAACAGTGTAAATTTATTCTTCCCTCAAAATAACTCAATATACAGCCATTAATGTCTAAACCACCGGCAACAAAAGTGAGTACACCCCTTAGTGAAAGTTCCTGAAGTGTCAATATTTTGTGTGGCCACCATTATTTCCCAGAACTGCCTTAACTCTCCTGGGCATGGAGTTTACCAGAGCTTCACAGGTTGCCACTGGAATGCTTTTCCACTCCTCCATGACGACATCACGGAGCTGGCGGATATTCGAGACTTTGCGCTCCTCCACCTTCCGCTTGAGGATGCCCCAAAGATGTTCTATTGGGTTTAGGTCTGGAGACATGCTTGGCCAGTCCATCACCTTTACCCTCAGCCTCTTCAATAAAGCAGTGGTCGTCTTAGAGGTGTGTTTGGGGTCATTATCATGCTGGAACACTGCCCTGCGACCCAGTTTCCGGAGGGAGGGGATCATGCTCTGCTTCAGTATTTCACAGTACATATTGGAGTTCATGTGTCCCTCAATGAAATGTAACTCCCCAACACCTGCTGCACTCATGCAGCCCCAGACCATGGCATTCCCACCACCATGCTTGACTGTAGGCATGACACACTTATCTTTGTACTCCTCACCTGATTGCCGCCACACATGCTTGAGACCATCTGAACCAAATAAATTAATCTTGGTCTCATCAGACCATAGGACATGGTTCCAGTAATCCATGTCCTTTGTTGACATGTCTTCAGCAAACTGTTTGCGGGCTTTTTTGTGTAGAGACTTCAGAAGAGGCTTCCTTCTGGGGTGACAGCCATGCAGACCAATTTGATGTAGTGTGCGGCGTATGGTCTGAGCACTGACAGGCTGACCCCCCACCTTTTCAATCTCTGCAGCAATGCTGACAGCACTCCTGCGCCTATCTTTCAAAGACAGCAGTTGGATGTGACGCTGAGCACGTGCCCTCAGCTTCTTTGGACAACCAACGCGAGGTCTGTTTTGAGTGGACCCTGCTCTTTTAAAACGCTGGATGATCTTGGCCACTGTGCTGCAGCTCAGTTTCAGGGTGTTGGCAATCTTCTTGTAGCCTTGGCCATCTTCATGTAGCACAACAATTCGTCTCTTAAGATCCTCAGAGAGTTTTTTGCCATGAGGTGCCATGTTGGAACTTTCAGTGACCAGTATGAGAGAGTTTGAGAGCTGTACTACTAAATTGAACACACCTGCTCCCTATGCACACCTGAGACCTAGTAACACTAACAAATCACATGACATTTTGGAGGGAAAATGACAAACAGTGCTCAATTTGGACATTTAGGGGTGTAGTCTCTTAGGGGTGTACTCACTTTTGTTGCCGGCTGTTTAGACATTAATGGCTGTATATTGAGTTATTTTGAGGGAAGAATAAATTTACACTGTTATATAAGCTGCACACAGACTACTTTTCATTGTGTCAAAGTGTCATTTTGTCAGTGTTGTCCCATGAAAAGATATACTTAAATATCTGCAGAAATGTGAGGGGTGTACTCACTTTTGTGATACACTGTATATGCACTTTTATCAATGTGTCTTTGAAGTTACTGTATGCTCTATTTGTCATATTGCACTGTGCTTTTATATTTAAATTATTTAATGAACTAATTAACTTATTGTAATAAACATTTTCTTTTTAAATCAGTTCTTTGTTAAGCATCTTAAATTGCCTGCTTTGTCTTTGCTTGGTGCATTGTATTAGTTTAAAAGTACCTTAAAAATTGTTTAAAAAATAACAATTTTGCCTTTCCATGCTCTCCTCTTTTCTGTCACAGATTATTGAGGAAGAATATAACTCAACATGGATACACCGCTACTCAGTGCCCATTCCCAGGTCCACACTTACCTCTCTCTGGTCTCTCTCTGTGGCCATCTTCTCCATCGGAGGCATGCTGTCCTCATTCTGTGTGGGCATCATCTCAGAATGGCTAGGCAGGTGAGAGGGTGACAGAAGATGTGACCTGTTTTGTGTTACAAATATATTGAAATGCTTCAATATTATTCTCTAGAACACATGTTTTATGCTTGTAATTTTTCAACAGAATAAAGAAAGTCATTGTGATTGAATACAATAATGTCTTAGCTAGTAAAAAATCGCTAGTATTTACCAAAGCCTGTAGCATAAAGCACTGCTGGGGAAATAGCAAGCGTTAACCCATCCCTCGTAACCTCATATACGAGGATTCTTCTTTTATATATTTTTTGGAAACGGTGAGGATGGGAGGAGTAGTAATTGGTCGTGTCTGAGAGACTAAGAGAGTTTATAGTCCGGATTTAGCACCATCTGATTTACACCTTTTTGGATGCTCAAAGAAGCTTTAAGGGAAAGAAAATTTTATGTGATGATGTGAAAGCAGTGGTGCATCAGTGGCTACACGCTCAACCAAAAACATTTTTTGCTGATGGCATTAAAAAGTTGGTACGATGTATTGGAAGGTGACTGTGTAGAAAAGTGATGTAATTTGTTTTTTAAATTCTTAATAAATAGAGTTTTAAAAAAGTGCAGACATTTTTTGAAGAACCCTTGTATAATAAAGCCTTTGCAGTCTATTTTAAACTGCAAAAATGACTGTTTACTGTGTTTTGTTGATCTGCCACATACTGTTTGTAATATTCATCTGCATTATGTGTGTTTTGACAGGAGGAAAGCAATGCTTATTAATAATCTCCTGGCATTTATTGGTGGAGGCTTGATGGCAATGTCCAAACTCAGTAAATCATTCGAGATGATGATTTTAGGACGGTTCATAATCGGTGCATACTGCGGTAAGTACTGCTGTGTAAAACCTAATGGAATTTATTGAGAAATTCTACAAAAATTATTTGAAATAAATAAAGAAATTAACCATTTGTTGTACATAGTGTACATGTACTGTATGTATGTACACTGACTGAACACTTGAGCAATTTAGGCCACACTTGGTCCTGAGAACACTCAAAAAATTAAATATTGTTTTATTGCCCTGCAGTAACCTATGTCTTGCTACAATATGATCACGGAAAGCCAGTGACAGTTACTTGGACTTCATGGCTCGGATTTTGTCCAAACAATTATTTTAGGTACACATATCTCATACTATAAAGTTAAACTGTACAATTTGTCACCTCACTGCACTTCAATTATCAATCGGGACCCTATAGGACCACCACTGACTGGCTGTTGTTTGGGTATTAGACCATTTTCAGCATTATAATGATACAAACATGGTTATGACATATTAGTGTGTGTTGTACTGGTATAGTTGTAGTTGGCTATGTCTGAGGAAGGTGGGGTGGCTGGCCAAACAGCCTAGCTATTGAGAGGAGCACTTGTCAGTACACTCTCAGTGCCAGTCTCAAGCCCGGATAAAAATAAGGAGGGTTGCACCAGGAAAGCTACCAAAAGCTATCATTTAAACCAGCCTATACAGTACAATAATGATATAGATTTGTTGGAATATTAACGTTAATATTTGTTATTAATCATCAGAATAATAATTCCAAACCAATTGGTTGAAATTGTTTGGAATTGGCTTGTTTATATTGAAAAATAAAATGTCATGTGTCTGACTGATTTTATTATAATACAAATTCGCATTATCAGATTAATAGATCCCATAGGAGTTTCTTTACAGTTTAAACACATTAGCTCAGGTCTGGTCAGATCACTGCCTTGTAAAACATTTCAGGCCAGGTTTTAAACTGGTTTATCTGGTCTGTATGATCCAGATTTGGCTCACACTGTTATACAGGATCACAAACATGTTTTTTTCAAAACAAAAGATATCATGCTGATCCTCATATAATGTTTTCCAAAACAGAATGTCAGAACGTCATTAAACTGGCTTTTTGATCCAGTGTGTCACTGTCATGGTTATTAGTAGATCTTTAAAAATTAGAAACTGATAGATTTTATCTTGCTGAAAGCTGTTGTGTTCTAACTGATCTCTTATTAGGACTGGCATCAGGGCTGGTTCCCATGTATATTGGTGAAATATCCCCCACCAGCCTGAGAGGAGCCCTGGGTACACTGCACCAGCTAGCCATTGTCACTGGTATTCTCATTGCCCAGGTACAATGTTTTACTTTTTATACAATTTTACATGTATAGATAGGAGCATTATTATATTTAGAACAATGTAATTTATTGTATATATTACTGGTTGTTTTTTCTGTAGATTTTAGGACTTGAGTCGTTGCTGGGCAGTGAGGAATTATGGCCTGTGTTGTTGGGCATTACAGTGATCCCTACAGTCCTACAGATGGCATTGTTGCCATTCTGCCCAGAAAGTCCTCGCTTTCTTTATATCATCCGCTGCCAGGAGCACCATGCCAAGAGTGGTGAGGTGACACACTATATACAGTTCTGTAAATAGGTCCCACTATCTTCGCTTTTTGCATATAATATAATTAGACTTCTTTTAATAATAAATATAACCCAAGTAACACAAAATACTTTCATTTATTGAAATTCATGAAAAATGCTGGCCCTATGTTAAAAAGTAATCGCCCCCTCATTTACTAATTCAAATAGTTCACCAAATTCAATTGACAACTGGGTTGATTTTCAATAGCTACACACAGGCATGATTACTGCCAGTCCTGTTAAATCTTTAAAAAAAAACTGTCTGGCAATCTGAAGCAGGCTAAAGGGTCTAAAGAGATTTAAAAACAGATGCCAAATGGTTTTCTCTGGGACTCCAGCAAACCACAACAGTGGTGAACCTACCCAGGGGTGGCCAGCCTACCCACAATAACCCACACAAAACCCCAAAGCTGCATTTAGTTTGATCTGAAACAGTTTAATGTTAAATCGGTTGAGGGCCACATACTTTTTCATAGCACTGTAAATCACACCGTGCTAAAAGTGAGTCTAAAAGAATCTGGGCCAAGCTAAATCTATGTGCAGAATGTTTTAATGCACACATTGTACTGGGCTATGCCAGACCACACTGATTCTGGTCAGGATAAAATGGTAAATGAAGATGAATGATTCAGTATATCTTAAAAATACAGTAAAATTGTATTAAAGCTAGTTACAAATAGACATTTATCCAGTAAATGCAAATTCAAAAAGAATGTTTTTCATCATGGGTGCAGTGTAGCACTGTTGCCTCACAGCAAGAAGGGCCTGGGTTAGATTCCCCGGCTGGACAGCCAGGCTTCCTTCTATGTGGAGTTTTAAATGTTCACCCTGTGTCTGTGTGGGTTTCCTCCGGCTGCTCCGGTTTCCTCCCACAAGTCCAAAGATATTAGAAATTGATGTAATTGACTGATGCAATTATGACCTCTGCTGGCTGACTGATGGCGCCTGCACAGAGACAGGCGAAAAATTTGATCAGGGTGTGGCTCTCCGTACACAAAGCTGGTCCACATATGAACCCGCCTTGTGCAGGTCAAAAGATGCAATCGGCTACTGCACATGTGTCAGGGGGGCATGTGTCAGTCACAGCTCTCCTCAGTCAGATCAGTAGAGAGGAAGCGTAATGCAATCGGGTAATTGAATAACTAGATTGAGAGGAAAAATGGGGGAAAACAAACACAAAAAAATGTTAAGTGCATTCTGATGCCTTGAATACACAATGTATCTTACCCAGGCTTGAGGCGGCTGACTGGGAGGCTGGATGTAAGTGAAGACTTGGCAGAAATGAAGGAAGAGAAGAGGAGGATGGACATGGAGAGAAAAGTTTCCATTGCTGAGCTCTTCCGCTCACCGCTGTACAGACAGCCCATTATCATTTCCATCCTGCTGCAGCTCTCCCAACAGCTGTCAGGCATCAATGCTGTGAGTATCAAAAACAAATCTGACAAATGTCCAGACTCTTTTAAAGTACAGTCCAGTCAAATTTGTTTGTCTTTTTTCTGATGGATGGCAATTAAACTGGATGCCCACTACCCTGCATAGTCTCCATCTTTCCTTGCTTTCAATACATATAACCCAAATGAGGAGAGGGGGCTTAATAGTTAGGGTGTGAGCTAAAACAGGTGTTTTGGGACTAGTTCTTCAGGGCAGTGGGCCTATAGAACTGATGTTTCGAGTTCCTGGTGCACAGGCACCTCAGTTTGCTAAGCAGGGTCCTTGAACAGCATTTGAAGAACCCACCCACTTAGTCCGGTCTTTTGCCACTCAGCAGACTCTGTGGCCAATTTTGTCTGCTGCAGGCACTTCCAATTGTGCCCGCTAGATGGTGCCCAGCTGACCGGTAGCAGAGCCGAGATTTTAACTGTGGAACTAGCGGAATATCACCTGGGCGCTTCTTTACTTTCATGTGGTATTTCCCTTTAGTAGATCTCAAACATGGTGCATGTCAATTGAGATGCTTTTTCTTCTGAACAGTGCCTTGCATAAACATTTTTGCATTTTTACATAAATTAATGTTTCTTTGTTTTCTACATGATACCACCACCATGCTTCACAGTAGAAACAGTCTTTTAAATGTGATTAGCTGTTTTGCTTTCTTGCTACTCAGGTCCAAAAAGTTTGTAGTTTTCTTTAAAATATCGTTCTCCCATAGACATTTTTCTCTGTTGTGGATCTTGTCAGTTACTACAGGCTTCTGATTGTTTTTTTTTTTTATTTGGGTCATCCTTATGCAGTCAAGTTTTCATTAATGTATTTATTTATTAGGATTTTAACATTCATGAAAGGACAGGTAGTTACTCATTACATAAAATTCATCAGTTCACAGGTTTAATATCAAACACAGTCATGGACAATTTAGTATCTCCAATTCACCTCACTTGCATGTTTTTGGACTGTGGGAGGAAACCGGAGCTCCCAGGGGAAACCCACACAGACAGGGAGAACATGCAAACTCCACACAGAAAGGACCCGGACCGCCTCACCTGGGGATCGAACCCTGAACCTTCTTGCTGTGAGGCGACAGTGCTACCCTCTGAGCCCCTAGTCATAGATGACCATCTCTAAAGTCTTGATATAATATCTGTTTACAAGTGCCCTAAAATTTTCAAAATGACCCAATACTTATCGACACATCAATGGTTTTTGCAATTCTGTTTGTTTATGTTTCGTCATTAATTGGCTCTCAGGAAGCCTCAGTTCATGACATCATTTCTAAAGGCAGTTAGTTGCATCAGAGCTGACAAAAGAGGTTAAACAGAGAATGATTTTTTATGCAAATCAGTGATATTAAATCCCAGTTACAATTCAGACAACACTTCAGTATTTACGAACATCAAGATTGAAGTAACAGAGTTTTCTTTTTTACAGATCTTCTACTACTCAACCAGTATATTTCAGAAGGCTGGGGTGGGGAGTCCAGTTTATGCCACCATAGGTGCCGGAGTTGTGAACTGTGCTTTCACTGCGGTCTCGGTACGGCCAGGAAACCCATTTCCTATTACTCTTTACATTGTTTTATCTAAGAACTAACAAGATAAGAAGGCAAAAAGCTAGGTCATGTCATTTTAATGCCAATGGGTATGAAATAAACAAAGGGCAATGTTAAATGCTTTAAACAAGTTTTTAGACCCTAATCAAAATGTAATGCCCAAATATATATTTACAGTAGTCGGGGCTTTTGAACCATATTTATACACTTAGTAGAAAATTTTGATTAGTCAGAGTAAACTGTGGTTATTAATACAGTGAAATTGTTGGGTAGGAATTAAGCTTGTTTTAAATATTGGATTGATTGTGCAAAGAAAACATGTGCCATGTTTAACATTTTTAGAGCAAATGCTGCATATTATTGTGTTTCTCATAAAAATTATTAGATCATTTTAACTGCAAGGTATAATATGTACAGTAGTGTTCAAAATAATAGCAGTCCAACACCATTAACTTGATAAATCACTGTTTTTAGTAGAAGTGTAATGAAAACAAAACAAACCCAACAATTAGGACATTTATCCCACTCATTCTGAGTAATCGAAGCATTGATTGAAAGGGGGTTGTTCAAAATAATAGCAGTGAGGAGTTCAATTGGTGAAGTCATTCATTCTGCAGAAGAACGGGTGTCAGTTTTGGCCCTTATTTAATGTAGGAGGGGGGCAAATGTTGCACAGGTTGGTCATAGCACATTTCCTTTTGAAATACTGGGGAACATGAGTTGTTCCAGACATTGTTCTGATGAACAGCGTACTTTGATTAAAAAGTTGATAGTAGAGGGAAAAAACATACAGAGAAGTGCAGCAAGTTATAGCCTGCTCAGCTAAAATGATCTCAAATGCCTTGAAGTGACAACCAAAACCTGAAAGATACGGAAGGAAGTGTGGAACTACTGTTCAATTGGATCGAAGATTAGCCAAAATAGCAAATACTCAGTCAATGATCACCTCCAGAAAGAATTAGGAACATCTGAAGTTACCAGTAAGTACAGAAGATGATTAAATGAAGCCAATTTACCAGCAAGAACTCCTTGCAAAGTCCCGTTGTTAAGAAAAAGACGTTTCCTGAATGGGTTAACATTTGCCAAGGAACACATTGACTGGTCCAAAGAGAAATGGCTCAACATTTTGTGGACTGGTGAAAGCAAACTTGATCCTTTTGGGTCTAGTGGCCGTAGACAGTATGTCAGACGACCCTCGAGCACTGAATTCAAGCCAAAGTTCACTGTGAAGGTAGTAAAGCACGGTGGTACAAAATGATGATATGGGATGTTTCTCATACCATGGTGTTACGCCTATTAATCGCATACGAGGGATCATGGATCAGTTTAAATATATCAGAATACTTGAGGAGATCATGTTGCCCTATGAAGAAGAAGAAATGTCCTTAAAATGGGTGTTTCAACATGACAATGACCCAAAACATCTTGGTTACAGACAAACAAGATTGAGGTAATAGAGTGACCAGCCCAATCCCCTGACTTCAATCCCATAGAGAACTTGTGGGCTGACGTCTGAAACACGTTTTTTTTAGGCAAAACCCAAAATTGCAGAAGAACTGTGGAATGTAGTGTAATCATGCTGGACTGGAATACCTGTTCAGAGGTGCCAGAAGTTGATCGACTCCATGCAACACAGATCTCAGAAACAATTGTTATGCCACTGAATATTAGTTCAGTAATTTAAAGTAAAGTAAAACCTCAAACATTTTTTTCAGTTTATAGATAATTTTTTTGAGTTTTTAAAGAAAAATGCTGGCACTGCTATTATTTTGAACAGCCTAATATTCATTTTTCTTAATTTTCTGTAAAGGATTAACACAAACTGGCTAAATTTAGTTAATGTTTTGATTTAGAATTGAAAGTGTAGTATTTTCAGTGCATTTGCATTTATGGAAATAAAAGTTATTATAATGATTTTGTGCTTTATTTGCTTTTTTAAAATCACTGCAATTTTTTTGAACATTACTGTACACAGATCAGCCATAACATTAAGACAACCTCCTTCTACACATACTGTCAATTTTATCAGTTCCACTTACCACATAGAAGCCATCAGTCCATCTGTTTCTCTACATACTTTTTTAACCTGCTTCTTCAATGGTCAGGACCCCCACAGGACCACCACAGAGCAGGTATTATTTAGGTGGTGGATCATTCTCAGCACTGCAGTGACAATGACATGGTGGTGGTGTGTTAGTGTGTGTTGTGCTGGTATGAGTGGATCAGACACAGCAGCGCTGCTGGAGTTTTTAAATACTGTGTCCACTTACCATCCACACCTCTATATGACATTAAGTTATTTCTTTATGTTGTTATGTGATATATTTCTGCCTGAATAATTTAATTGTATCTGATCTGAAATTTTAGTTTAAAACACCACCTTGATGGTACGCTGTTAAAATAATTTTAAAATGTTAAAATAATTGTTTCTGTTATATGTCAAGCCCCTTTGTATTTTACTGTACAGCTTTTTCTGGTGGAGAGGATGGGACGGCGGACACTTCATATGCTAGGACTGGCTGGAATGTGTGTGTGTGCAATTGTTATGACAGTCGCACTCAGCTTACTGGTTAGTGTCTGCAAATCATAGCATCTTCCAGGTCTTACTCTGTATTCTCAATCCCTTTTTTTTTTTTTTTTAAAGCAGAGCATCACCTATTCCCTAATTAATGTGTTTTTTTTTCCAGGAAACAGTTCCGTTGATGAGCTACATCAGTATGCTGTCCATCTTTGGCTTTGTGGCTTTCTTCGAGGTGGGACCAGGACCAATCCCCTGGTTCTTTGTGGCTGAGCTGTTTTCTCAGGGGCCTAGACCTGCAGCCATGGCTGTAGCTGGATTCTCCAACTGGACAGCAAACTTCATCATTGGGATGGGATTCCAGTACATTGCTGTAAGTAAAAATAAGATGATTAGAACTGTTTGCTGATGTAGCTGTTCATCAATGCTCCACTTAAAAGTCATTAAACTTTATTGTATTTTTTTCTTTTTTGTATAATGCAGGACCTATGTGGCCCATACGTTTTTCTTATCTTTGCGTCACTCCTCCTCTTTTTCTTGCTGTTCACATTCTTCCGAGTTCCGGAAACCAGAGGAAAAACATTCGACCAGATTTCTGCCACCTTCCAGCACCACACACCCAGCATGATGGAAATGGAATTAAACCAGGAGCTTGTAAAGCCAAGTACAGAGCTAGAGAATCTTGGTGCAGATGGTTTGGAACACTAAAAGACGTTAAGTAAAAGATCTGATGCAGTGAATGAGACCATACAGAGATGCCCCATGATGAGTTCCAGGGTGACAGTGGACAGTGTACATGTGTTTCTGAAAGACTTGGATAACTGCACTTTATCTTTACAAAGAAAGTTAAGATTTTAATGCCAGTTTTATTTATTTATATATTTCACTGACATGCTGGATAGTTCCATTATGTTGAGACTTATTCGGGATGCACATTTAGCATTTTAAAGATTTTCACAAGATCATTTGTCTGTAATACTTGACTGTTGTTAATTCAAGAATTACATTATATATATTTATATAGCATTCAGATGAATAGCCTTAATAGTTAAATAATGTAAAGAATAATTAGAAAGCTGTATTTTTATAATATATTTAAGGCAATTTTAAATTGTGTAGTGTTTTATGAGTCATATAGCACAGTATTTGTTTTCTTCAAACATAAGTAAAGGTTTTATTAATTTTGTTTATATACATTTATTAGATCACACATAGTAATTCAGTTGAAAAACAACACTGCTTACCAAAATTCTGGCCTACATGAAACTTTCTATAATTCTGTCACTGGAACAAACTTGATTGCTTAATGTGTATAGAGTCATTTAAAACTGAAAATTAGGGTCTCCATAATCATGGCTGTAGAATATTTACAGTATGTAAATGGAGAAAGCGGACCTATAATTGTAATATTTGTTAACATATATAATGTTAACATAATGTAATGTTAACATTTGTTAACATTCTGTGAGGTGTGGAGTGTATTTGTAATATACATAAAAGTTATTTAATAGAATTTAGATTTCAGTTTAATTTTTTTCATAGTATAATTATTTAAAAGGATAGGTATTGCACTGTATTTATTTTATTGCAAATAATTATACTATGAAAAAAAAATAGAGTGCAATACCTATCCTTTTAAATCATAAAGGCCTGTCTATTTTTGAGATTTGTGCTTGAGATCAACCTAGTCTCTTTGGGTTTGCACATATTCCAACGTTTTACTTTCTAGGTAACCTGCGTCAATAAAGCATCGACTCACCAAGACTTCTGAAGATGTTCTGTGGCACCTGGTATCATTCTGATCATTCTAATGCCATCTTTCACCGGTTAACCAGTAGAAATATCCAGATATCCCCATGGTCTAAGAGTAAGCACCCTTTGCAAAAACATTCTTTTCATTTATGTTTAAATGAATCAGTATTATGTGCAGTATAACATCAGCTTTCCGGCCGCCAGAGCTGACATAACTCAGCAGGCGGCTACATGAACAATGATTGGCTTGTTGTCCATACAGGGTGGGAAGCCGGAAGGAAACTCATAACTGATGCAATTACGACCTCTGCTGGCTGAATAATGGCTCCTGCACAGAGTCGGGGAATAATGTGTTGATAGGGGTGTGGCTCTCTGTACACAAAGCTGATCTGCATATGAACTCGCCTCGTGCAGGTGAAAAGATGCAGTCGGCTACTGCACACGTGTCGGAGGGGGCGTGTCAGTCTCGCTCTCCTAAATCAAGAGTGGAGATCAGCATCAGTAGAGATGAAAACCCAAATCTAAAATTTAGCATCAGAAGTATGCTATTTAACACATGCCTTGCCACATTTCAAAAATATTGGGACAATGTCAATAAAACTAGGGGGAAAAAAATTCCATTGTTACCTAGGCGATTTCAGTATTTGAAAGAAGCATTCATAAGTCTTTAAGTCCTGATTAAGAGATAAAGGATGAATCTAGGTTCATTAGGATTTTAACATCATGTTTTGCACTTTGGTTACATTCATGACAGGAATGGTAATTACTCTTTACACAAGATTCATCAGTTCACAAGGTTATACAGTGGTGTTCAAAAAAATAGCAGTCCAACACCATTAACCTGATAAATCACTGTTTTTAGTAGAAATGCTATTTCTACATAGCAAATAATTTACTTGAAAGTGTAGTAGAGTAATGAAAACAAAACAAACCCAACAATTAGGACATGCATGCCGTTCATTCTGAGTAATTGAAGCATTGATTGAAAGGGGCTTGTTCAAAATAATAGCAGTGAGGAGTTCAATTGGTGAAGTCATTCATTCTGCAGAACAACGTGTGTCAAATTTGGCCCTTATTTAATTTAGGAGGGGGGCAAATGTTGCACAGGTTGGTCATAGCACATTTCCTTTTGAAATACTGGGGAACATGAGTTGTTCCAGACATTGTTCTGATGAACAGCGTACTTTGATTAAAGAGTTGATAGTAGAGGGAAAAAACATACAGAGAAGTGCAGCAAATTATTGGCTGCTCAGCTAAAATGATCTCAAATGCCTTGAAGTGACAACCAAAACCTGAAAGACACAGAAGGAAGCGTGGAACTACTGTCCGAATGGATCAGAGAATAGCCAAAATGGCAAATACTCAGCCAATGATCACCTCCAGAAAGATCAAGGAACATCTGGAGTTACCAGTGAGTACAGAAGATGATTAAGTGAAGCCAATTTACCAGCAATAACTCCTTGCAAAGTTCCGTTGTTAAGAAAAAGACACGTCCTGAATGGGTTAACATTTGCCAAGAACACATTTACTGGTCCAAAGAGAAATGGCTCAACATTTTGTGGACTGGTGAAAGCAAAATTGTTCTTTTTGGGTCAAGTGGCTGTAGACAGTATGTCAGACGACCATCGAGCACTGAATTCAAGCCACAGTACACTGTGAAGGTAGTAAAGCATGGTGGTACAAAATGATGATATGAGGATGTTTTTCATACCATGGTGTTACGCCTATTTATCACATACGAGGGATCATGGATCAGTTTAAATATATCAGAATACTTGAGGAGATCATGTTGCCCTATGTCGAAGAAGAAATGTCCTTAAAATGGGTGTTTTAACATGACAATGACCCAAAACATCTTGGTTACAGACAAACAAGATTGAGGTAATAGAGTGACCAGCCCAATCCCCTGACATCAATCCCATAGAGAACTTGTGGGCTGAAATCTGAAGCGTGTTTTTTTTTTAGGCAAAACCCAAAATTGCAGAAGAACTGTGGAATGTAGTGTAATCATGCTGGACTGGAATACCTGTTCAGAGGTGCCAGAAGTTGATCGACTCCATGCAGCACAGATCTCGGAAACAATTGTTATGCCACTGAATATTAGTTCAGTAATTTAAAGTAAAGTAAAACCTCAAACATTTTTTCATGTTATAGATAAATTTTTTTGAGTTTTTAAAGAAAAATGCTGGCACTGCTATTATTTTGAACAGCCTAATATTCATTTTTCTTAATTTTCTGTAAAGGATTAACACTAACTGGCTAAATTTAGTTAATGTTTTGATTTAGAATTAAAAGTGTAGTATTTTCAGTGCATTTGCATTTATGGAAATAAAAGTTATTATAATGATTTTGTGCTTTATTCACTTTTTTAAAATCACTGCTATTTTTTTGAACACTACTGTATTTTACACAGTCTTAGACCATTTTTTTTTTATCACCAATTTCCCTCACTTTCATGTCTTTGGACTGTGGGAGGAAACCCATGTTCCCGGAGAAAACCCACACGGACACGGGGCGAACATGCAAACTCCACACAGAAAGGACCTGGACCACCCCACCTGGGGATCAAATCCAGGACCTTCTTGCTGCGAGGTGACCGTGCTACCCACTTTTTTTACCAGCCCTGGTTACTCCTGTAAGGTTTCACACAAAAATAAGAGAACTGAATAGTCTTGCAAGTATTTTATATACATTTACTTTAATTACATTGCACATAATCCCTTCCAAAGAAAACAAAAGAATTGAAAGAAAAACCCAAAAACAACAAAGCACAACCAGTTTGTATATTTTGAATAGGCCTTTAGCATTTCCCCCATAAGGCATCATTGGTAAAGGGATGTAGAGGTATACTCTATACACACCACCCCTCACTTTTCATTTCCAAACTTAAAGGGTCAAACTGGTTTTATTTTAACTGCTTACAACCCAGATCACTGAATTAAATGGAGACAATGTAAATATACTGGGCTTTCTGAGCAATCATTACAAGTGTTTTTTTTTTATCCCCCTATAGATATTTAAGTCCAAAATGTATCACCCCTCTTCCCTCCCTGTCACACAAGCGAAGGGTCCAAACTACAGTTCAGGTAAGATGTATGGGAGAAGGAAAGGTTGTGTTTGATGAGACAGACAAGGTCCAACCCCCCAGCTCACCCACCTGAGGACCTACATAAAACATAAGATTGAAAGACAGGGAGGGTTTGGTAGAAGGTAGACCAAGACAACAGAGGGAAAAGGTGAAGACAGTGGGGGACAAATAAATCAAGCAAAAGTTAGACAAAAAAATCCAAACAATTGTAGACATTACAATGAAACATTGTTGCACTAGAGTAGAGAAGAATTCAAAAGATTTTAGCTTAGCTCTGTGCAAATTCTTTGCACTCAGAACTTCTTGTGGTTTCTGACAATGACAGGTCAGTCACATAAGAGTTTAGTGCATCGTTTACTGCTGAGTGCATACTGTTGTTTACCACAGCACTTAAGCATTTCTGCATCTTTAGAACAGTCACTAAGAAGCAAGCTTAAACAATTGGCAGTGTATTCACAGGTAATTTTGTTTAAGATGTATTTTAGTTACAAGCAAAAAAAAGAGCTTGTTATTTATCTTGCATTTTTAAAAGTTCCACCAAAAAAATAAATAAATAAATAAAAATAAAGTACATTCATGAAACTAATCAAAAGGCAAGTCTAATGTTGTTAATGAGCTTTGAAGCCTTTATAGTGATTCCTGGGATACTTAGCTAGACAAAAACAAGTTTG
The DNA here is from genome assembly GCF_030014385.1 of Trichomycterus rosablanca. NCBI lineage: Eukaryota > Metazoa > Chordata > Actinopteri > Siluriformes > Trichomycteridae > Trichomycterus > Trichomycterus rosablanca. The sequence continues at coordinate 28,008,070 of NC_085991.1, read as the reverse complement.
GCATTTTATATGATACAATTTTAAAGCTGAATTAAACAGGTCAGGATTTAAATAGGGAATCTAAATTTTAATGTACTAGTCGCCAAGTGATCTCACCTCATGCAAAATATAGAGTTAAATTAAATAGAAAAACCCCAGCAATGTGGCAAATCTGCACAATACTTGTTAGTGCAGTGGCGAGGTAAGCACTAAAGCCTCACTTGCAAAGCAATTGGGGTGCATCATGTGAATGAAGTGTTGTGCCTTTTACCAGAGTCTGTGGGTGACCAAAGTCATTAAATTACATGTTTAAATGACCTTAACCACAATTGTGATACATTTACAAAAGCACATTGTGAAAATTGTCTTTAAAATGTGGAATTGTTTCTCTATTGTGAATAAATTCACATACAGCACTAAAACTAGTGGGACAAATGTGTTTTTGGTACTAAAGCTGCTAGTGCCTTTAATGTTATATAAAAAAAAAAAAAAAAAAAAAAAAAAAAAAAAAAAAAAAAAAAAAAAAAAAAAAGTGGCTATTTAACAATTGGACTAATAACTGCTTATTATTAACAAAATTAACTTCCATAATGTCACAAATATCAAGTAAGTATATTTGCATGCAATCTTTGAATATACTATTATTTTATTCTGCCAGTATAGCCAGTGTCTAGAGAAAGAATATTGTGCACATATATATGTGCATATATATATATATATGTGCATACAGTGTATCACAAAAGTGAGTACACCCCTCACATTTCTGCAGATATTTAAGTATATCTTTTCATGGGACAACACTGACAAAATGACACTTTGACACAATGAAAAGTAGTCTGTGTGCAGCTTATATAACAGTGTAAATTTATTCTTCCCTCAAAATAACTCAATATACAGCCATTAATGTCTAAACCACCGGCAACAAAAGTGAGTACACCCCTAAGAGACTACACCCCTAAATGTCCAAATTGAGCACTGCTTGTCATTTTCCCTCCAAAATGTCATGTGATTTGTTAGTGTTACTAGGTCTCAGGTGTGCATAGGGAGCAGGTGTGTTCAATTTAGTAGTACAGCTCTCACACTCTCTCATACTGGTCACTGAAAGTTCCAACATGGCACCTCATGGCAAAGAACTCTCTGAGGATCTTAAAAGACGAATTGTTGCGCTACATGAAGATGGCCAAGGCTACAAGAAGATTGCCAACACCCTGAAACTGAGCTGCAGCACAGTGGCCAAGATCATCCAGCGTTTTAAAAGAGCAGGGTCCACTCAGAACAGACCTCGCATTGGTCGTCCAAAGAAGCTGAGTGCACGTGCTCAGCGTCACATCCAACTGCTGTCTTTGAAAGATAGGCGCAGGAGTGCTGTCAGCATTGCTGCAGAGATTGAAAAGGTGGGGGGTCAGCCTGTCAGTGCTCAGACCATACGCCGCACACTACATCAAATTGGTCTGCATGGCTGTCACCCCAGAATGAAGCCTCTTCTGAAGTCTCTACACAAGAAAGCCCGCAAACAGTTTGCTGAAGACATGTCAACAAAGGACATGGATTACTGGAACCATGTCCTATGGTCTGATGAGACCAAGATTAATTTGTTTGGTTCAGATGGTCTCAAGCATGTGTGGCGGCAATCAGGTGAGGAGTACAAAGATAAGTGTGTCATGCCTACAGTCAAGCATGGTGGTGGGAATGCCATGGTCTGGGGCTGCATGAGTGCAGCAGGTGTTGGGGAGTTACATTTCATTGAGGGACACATGAACTCCAATATGTACTGTGAAATACTGAAGCAGAGCATGATCCCCTCCCTCCGGAAACTGGGTCGCAGGGCAGTGTTCCAGCATGATAATGACCCCAAACACACCTCTAAGACGACCACTGCTTTATTGAAGAGGCTGAGGGTAAAGGTGATGGACTGGCCAAGCATGTCTCCAGACCTAAACCCAATAGAACATCTTTGGGGCATCCTCAAGCGGAAGGTGGAGGAGCGCAAAGTCTCGAATATCCGCCAGCTCCGTGATGTCGTCATGGAGGAGTGGAAAAGCATTCCAGTGGCAACCTGTGAAGCTCTGGTAAACTCCATGCCCAGGAGAGTTAAGGCAGTTCTGGGAAATAATGGTGGCCACACAAAATATTGACACTTCAGGAACTTTCACTAAGGGGTGTACTCACTTTTGTTGCCGGTGGTTTAGACATTAATGGCTGTATATTGAGTTATTTTGAGGGAAGAATAAATTTACACTGTTATATAAGCTGCACACAGACTACTTTTCATTGTGTCAAAGTGTCATTTTGTCAGTGTTGTCCCATGAAAAGATATACTTAAATATCTGCAGAAATGTGAGGGGTGTACTCACTTTTGTGATACACTGTATATATATATATATATGTGCATATATATATATATATATATATATATATATATATATATATATATATATATATATATATATATATATATATATATATATATATATATATATATATATATATATACATACATATACACACACACATACATATAGGGGTTGGACAAAATAACTGAAACACCTGTCATTTTAGTGTGGGAGGTTTCATGGCTAAATTGGACCAGTCTGGTGGCCAATCTTCATTAATTGCACATTGCACCAGTAAGAGCAGAGTGTGAAGGTTCAATTAGCAGGGTAAGAGCACAGTTTTGCTCAAAATATTGCAATGCACACAACATTATGGGTGACATACCAGAGTTCAAAAGAGGACAAATTGTTGGTGCACGTCTTGCTGGCGCATCTGTGACCAAGACAGCAAGTCTTTGTGATGTATCAAGAGCCACGGTATCCAGGGTAATGTCAGTATACCACCAAGAAGGACAAACCACATCCAACAGGATTAACTGTGGACGCAAGAGGAAGCTGTCTGAAAGGGATGTTCGGGTGCTAACCCGGATTGTATCCAAAAAACATAAAACCACGGCTGCCCAAATCACGGCAGAATTAAATGTGCACCTCAACTCTCCTGTTTCCACCAGAACTGTCCGTCGGGAGCTCCACAGGGTCAATATACACGGCCGGGCTGCTATAGCCAAACCTTTGGTCACTCGTGCCAATGCCAAACGTCGGTTTCAATGGTGCAAGGAGCGCAAATCTTGGGCTGTGGACAATGTGAAACATGTATTGTTCTCTGATGAGTCCACCTTTACTGTTTTCCCCACATCCGGGAGAGTTACGGTGTGAAGAAGCCCCAAAGAAGCGTACCACCCAGACTGTTGCATGCCCAGAGTGAAGCATGGGGGTGGATCAGTGATGGTTTGGGCTGCCATATCATGGCATTCCCTTGGCCCAATACTTGTGCTAGATGGGCGCGTCACTGCCAAGGACTACCGAACCATTCTGGAGGACCATGTGCATCCAATGGCGGTGCCGTGTATCAGGATGACAATGCACCAATACACACAGCAAGACTGGTGAAAGATTGTTTTGATGAACATGAAAGTGAAGTTGAACATCTCCCATGGCCTGCACAGTCACCAGATCTAAATATTATTGAGCCACTTTGGGGTGTTTTGGAGAAGCGAGTCAGGAAACGTTTTCCTCCACCAGCATCACGTAGTGACCTGGCCACTATCTTGCAAGAAGAATGGCTTAAAATCCCTCTGACCACTGTGCAGGACTTGTATATGTCATTTCCAAGACGAATTGACGCTGTATTGGCCGCAAAAGGAGGCCCTACACCATACTAATAAATTATTGTGGTCTAAAACCAGGTGTTTCAGTTATTTTGTCCAACCCCTGTGTATATACAGTGTATCACAAAAGTGAGTACACCCCTCACATTTCTGCAGATATTTAAGTATATCTTTTCATGGGACAACACTGACAGAATGACACTTTGACACAATGAAAAGTAGTCTGTGTGCAGCTTATATAAAAGTGTAAATTTATTCTTCCCTCAAAATAACTCAATATACAGCCATTAATGTCTAAACCACCGGCAACAAAAGTGAGTACACCCCTAAGAGACTACATCCCTAAATGTCCAAATTGAGCACTGCTTGTCATTTTCCCTCCAAAATGTCATGTGATTTGTTAGTGTTACTAGGTCTCAGGTGTGCATAGGGAGCAGGTGTGTTCAATTTAGTAGTACAGCTCTCACACTCTCTCATACTGGTCACTGAAAGTTCCAACATGGCACCTCATGGCAAAGAACTCTCTGAGGATCTTAAAAGACGAATTGTTGCGCTACATGAAGATGGCCAAGGCTACAAGAAGATTGCCAACACCCTGAAACTGAGCTGCAGCACAGTGGCCAAGATCATCCAGCGTTTTAAAAGAGCAGGGTCCACTCAGAACAGACCTCGCGTTGGTCGTCCAAAGAAGCTGAGTGCACGTGCTCAGCGTCACATCCAGCTGCTGTCTTTAAAAGATAGGCGCAGGAGTGCTGTCAGCATTGCTGCAGAGATTGAAAAGGTGGGGGGTCAGCCTGTCAGTGCTCAGACCATACGCCGCACACTACATCAAATTGGTCTGCATTGCTGTCACCCCAGAAGGAAGCCTCTTCTGAAGTCTCTACACAAGAAAGCCCGCAAACAGTTTGCTGAAGACATGTCAACAAAGGACATGGATTACTGGAACCATGTCCTATGGTCTGATGAGACCAAGATTAATTTGTTTGGTTCAGATGGTCTCAAGCATGTGTGGCGGCAATCAGGTGAGGAGTACAAAGATAAGTGTGTCATGCCTACAGTCAAGCATGGTGGTGGGAATGCCATGGTCTGGGGCTGCATGGGTGCAGCAGGTGTTGGGGAGTTACATTTCATTGAGGGACACATGAACTCCAATATGTACTGTGAAATACTGAAGCAGAGCATGATCCCCTCCCTCCGGAAACTGGGTCGCAGGGCAGTGTTCCAGCATGATAATGACCCCAAACACACCTCTAAGACGACCACTGCTTTATTGAAGAGGCTGAGGGTAAAGGTGATGGACTGGCCAAGCATGTCTCCAGACCTAAACCCAATAGAACATCTTTGGGGCATCCTCAAGCGGAAGGTGGAGGAGCGCAAAGTCTCGAAAATCCGCCAGCTCCGTGATGTCGTCATGGAGGAGTGGAAAAGCATTCCATTGGCAACCTGTGAAGCTCTGGTAAACTCCATGCCCAGGAGAGTTAAGGCAGTTCTGGGAAATAATGGTGGCCACACAAAATATTGACACTTCAGGAACTTTCACTAAGGGGTGTACTCACTTTTGTTGCTGGTGGTTTAGACATTAATGGCTGTATATTGAGTTATTTTGAGGGAAGAATACATTTACACTGTTATATAAGCTGCACACAGACTACTTTTCATTGTGTCAAAGTGTCATTTTGTCAGTGTTGTCCCATGAAAAGATATACTTAAATATCTGCAGAAATGTGAGGGGTGTACTCACTTTTGTGATACACTGTATATATATATATATATAAAGATAATTAGATATTTAATGGAAAAAGAGAAAAAAACCATTTGACAGAAAACTAAACTGTACTGTGTCGACTCATTTGAATTAGACCATCAAAATTCAGATTTGTTCGAGTTAACAGGTAGGAGATTAGTGTTAATGTTAGGAGTCCTATTTAAAATCCTATTAAAAAATTTCCATCTTAAAGTCTGCTTATAATTTAACAGGTACCATTTGTTAAAATTCAAGCTATTCAATTCTCTATTTAAGTGAAAAGCTTAATGGTACAACAAAATCGGCTGAACTGGACAGACCAAAGCATTCATCTGAAACTATCCAGTGCATTTTGGCTGCAGCTGTAGTACCAAGATTGCAATTCTACACCCCCTTGGAATGAGTGCACCAGTTTAGCTCAGAACCCCCACCTCTTGCCAGGGTCACCCATACTCTTCCTGGTCACAGGTCATTCCACAGGCTTGGCTTCAGGAGCCTGTGGGGGGGAAAAAAAGGTTTTAATTGTTGATAGCCAATAATTAAAGGTATAATGATGAGAGCATTTGAAAACATGCCCATGTATTACAGAAAGCAGAAACGAGCGAATGAGCTCAAAAATGCCCACACAAATATTCAAAGCATACTGCTCTTAGTCTTACCTCAACTTTTTGGGAAGCTTTCTGTGATTGTTTTGGAGAGGCTTTTGGGGAAGCTTTTAAGTCAGCTGGCTTTGAGGACTGAGGAGGGGAGGCAGGCTCAGTTTTCCCCGATTTGTCCGCACCATCCTGTCAAGTCAAAAAAAAGAGACTGCTTAGCTGTACATAGATTAATTGTATTTTACTTTATGGATAGGCTTATACAGCAATCTAGCATATAACCTTTCATGTTCCTGTACAGAGGGGGGAAAAAAAGCTACAGACCCTACTTTAAAAACAAAGGCTACATACACCGATTAGGCATAACATTATGACCACCTTCCTAATATTGTGTTGGTCCACCTTTTCCTGCCAAAACAGCCCTGACCCATTGAGGCATGGACTCCACTAGACCCCTGAAGGTGTGCTGTGGTATCTGGCACCAAGATGTTAGGCAGCAGATCCTTTAACTACTGTAAGTTGTGAGGTGGGGCCTCCGTGGATCGGACTTGTTTTGTCCAGCACATCCCACAGATGCTCGATTGGATTGAGATCTGGGGAATTTGGAGACCAGGTCAACACCTCAAACTCATTGTCGTGCTCCTCAAACCATTGCTAAACCCTTTTTGCTTTGTGGCAGGGTGCATTATCCTGCTGAAAGAAGCCACAGCCATCAGGGAATACCGTTTCCATGAAAGGGTGTACACGGTCTGCAACAATGCTTAGGTAGGTGGTACGTGTCAAAGTAACATCCACATGGATGGCAGGACCAAGGGTTTCCTAGCAGGACATTGCCCAAAGCATCACACTGCCTCCGCCGGCTTGCCTTCTTCCTATAGTGTATCCTGGTGCCATGTGTTCCACAGGTAAGCAATGCACACACACTCGGCCATCCACGTGATGTAAAAGAAAACAATTTATCAGACCAGGCCACCTTCTTTCATTGCTCCCTGGTCCAGTTCCGATGACCCCGTCACCGGTTTACTACTGTTACTTCCTTGAACCACTTTTGATAGATACTGACCACTGCAGACCAGGATCACCCCACAGGAGCTGCAGTTTTGGAGATGCTCTAACCCAGTCGTCTAGTCATCACAATTTGGCCCTTGTCAAAATCGGTCAAATGCTTACGCTTGCCCATTTTTCCTGCTTCTAACACATCAACTTTGAGTATAAAATGTTCACTTGTTGCCTAATATATCCCACCCACTAACAGGTGCCATGATGAGATAATCCGTGTTATTCACTTCACCTGTCAGTGGTCATAATGTTATGCCTAGTCAGTGTATAAAATAAGGGGAAAATTGCTGCAATTTAATTATGGTACAATTGAAAGTTTTCAAAAAACTAAATAATTAAACCAACAAAAGAAAGCTACAGGATCCTAGCACCAGGTTAAACATCCCGGTTAGCCTTCAAATTAAAAGTTAATAGAACCACAAATATCAGACAATTTCTGCAGTGATATTATTGATGAGGGCAGCATGAAAAATGCTAGCAATTTGCTTTAACATATCAAGCACAATTTATCTGCTTAACAAGCAGCACTGGGATGCACATCCAAAATGTGTACACAAACATAAATCAGAAAAAAAATAGAATCTTTGGACAAATGGTTGCACATACAGTGTATCACAAAAGTGAGTACACCCCTCACATTTCTGCAAATATTTCATTATATATTTTCATGGGACAACACTATAGACATGAAACTTGGATATAACTTAGAGTGGTCAGTGTACAGCTTGTATAGCAGTGTAGATTTACTGTCTTCTGAAAATAACTCAACACACAGCCATTAATGTCTAAATGGCTGGCAACATAAGTGAGTACACCCCACAGTGAACATGTCCAAATTGTGCCCAAAGTGTCAATATTTTGTGTGACCACCATTATTATCCAGCACTGCCTTAACCCTCCTGGGCATGGAATTCACCAGAGCTGCACAGGTTGCTACTGGAATCCTCTTCCACTCCTCCATGATGACATCACGGAGCTGGTGGATGTTAGACACCTTGAACTCCTCCACCTTCCACTTGAGGATGCGCCACAGGTGCTCAATTGGGTTTAGTCCATCACCTTTACCTTCAGCTTCCTCAGCAAGGCAGTTGTCATCTTGGAGGTTGTGTTTGGGGTCGTTATCCTGTTGGAAAACTGCCATGAGGCCCAGTTTTCGAAGGGAGGGGATCATGCTCGGTTTCAGAATGTCACAGTACATGTTGGAATTCATGTTTCCCTCAATGAACCGCAGCTCCCCAGTGCCAGCAACACTCATGCAGCCCAAGACCATGATGCTACCACCACCATGCTTGACTGTAGGCAAGATACAGTTGTCTTGGTACTTCTCACCAGGGCGCCGCCACACATGCTGGACACCATCTGAGCCAAACAAGTTTATCTTGGTCTCGTCAGACCACAGGGCATTCCAGTAATCCATGTTCTTGGACTGCTTGTCTTCAGCAAACTGTTTGCTGGCTTTCTTGTGCGTCAGCTTCCTTCTGGGATGACGACCATGCAGACCGAGTTGATGCAGTGTGCGGCGTATGGTCTGAGCACTGACAGGCTGACCTCCCACGTCTTCAACCTCTGCAGCAATGCTGGCAGCACTCATGTGTCTATTTTTTAAAGCCAACCTCTGGATATGACGCCGAACACGTGGACTCAACTTCTTTGGTCGACCCTGGCGAAGCCTGTTCCGAGTGGAACCTGTCCTGGAAAACCGCTGTATGACCTTGGCCACCATGCTGTAGCTCAGTTTCAGTGTGTTAGCAATCTTCTTATAGCCCAGGCCATCTTTGTGGAGAGCAACAATTCTATTTCTCACATCCTCAGAGAGTTCTTTGCCATGAGGTGCCATGTTGAATATCTAGTGGCCAGTATGAGAGAATTGTACCCAAAACACCAAATTTAACAGCCCTGCTCCCCATTTACACCTGGGACCTTGACACATGACACCAGGGAGGGACAACGACACATTTGGGCACAATTTGGACATGTTCACTGTGGGGTGTACTCACTTATGTTGCCAGCTATTTAGACATTAATGGCTGTGTGTTGAGTTATTTTCAGAAGACAGTAAATCTACACTGCTATACAAGCTGTACACTGACTACTCTAAGTTATATCCAAGTTTCATGTCTATAGTGTTGTCCCATGAAAAGATATAATGAAATATTTGCAGAAATGTGAGGGGTGTACTCACTTTTGTGATACACTGTATGATCATGACACTAACTATGACAAGCTGAGATCATAGGCAAAGTGAAGTACTGAGGTGGGGGAACAAACTTTGAAATTCAAATCAAGTTGCAAGAAATAAATAAGTCAATGGTGCAAAGAAAATTAATTATTTCTTTAGATACCAAAGCTATAATTGCCAACATCTCTACAAAATACTAATACTGATTGGTTGCATTTGAAGGCTGCGGTTACTCATGCCAGAGTGCATTTTTCTGGATTGACTTTGCAATAATTTATGCAGAATAAAAAAATTGCCATAAACATTAACAAATAGGGAGAAGTAGTATTCAAACACGAGTGTATAAGAAGGTATGTAGTGAGCAGACAGTTTAACAGGCATGGGGGAAGAACATGGATTAGAGAAAATGTAACATTTTGTATGAGAAATTCTAGAGGGTTTTAAAATAATAATAATAAAAATGTGAAGTCATTTAAGACACGTTTCAAGACAAGTAGCTCAACAGAAGCATGAAGTGCACAAGAATTTGTTCAAGACATGTTTAACTTATTGGGCATGGGTACATTACTTTGGAGGTTGTGGAGTCTGAATTTCTCTGTCTGCGGCGGCTGAACTGTCGGCGTGGTTTCTGAGCCTGCCCATCGGTCTGCTCTCCATTGCTCTGAGCCTCTTTTGGAGTTTCTTTTTGGCCCTCTGCAGGTGTAGTCGTCTGCTGACTCTCACCAGGAGGTGGACGAGGACGGAATGGCCTGAGAAACACCACAGTGTCAACTGCCTTTTAATGGTGTTCGGGCTGTTTGCATTAGAGGTTGACCAAGTAGAAAGGCTGCATTGGTAGCCAAAAGCCAGTCTGGTCTCCCATACGTGTTAATATATGGAAACAGATTTATGTTGTGAACCTCAGATAAATGTAGGCAAACATAAGCAAGACAAATGGCTTGTACTACAGGGTAAACAAAACTGTTACAATGAAATAACGGGCTCACCTGCGGAAACGAGGTCTAAACCTGCGTGGTGGTGGTCTCTGCTGGACACCTTCCACATCCTCAGTCTTCTGCTCACCACCCTCTCCCTAACAATTAAAAATAAACTTAAGCTATAACAAACTGAAATCTACTTTAATCGAAATGAAACAGAAGTAAAGCACTTTAAAATTCAGAGCACCATAAACAATACAATGCATCCTGAGTGGTGGATATGCATAAAAAGGCACAGCAATTGAACAAACTTTACCTGTGAAATCACTAAAGCACTTTAACAAATACTTATTCACTCAGGGTCCCCCAAAAACATTATGAATGACAAACAGGTTTTAAGACACTTGCTTTGTACTGAGTAAGAAAGTTCACTGAAGATTATAAAGCCACTCCTCCACCCAAATGACATAATTGTAATCCTATCTATAAGTAACACTGAGAAATCACCTCTGCTTCCTGTGCGTTTGTTCTCCTGCGTTGGCGGCGACGACGTGGCCCAGGTTGTGGAGTTCCATCCTGTCCCTCTCCCTCAGAAGAAGGGACAGCATCTCCAGGTTTTTCATTAGTCTGTCCAGGCCGTGCAGCACGAGGGAAGCGTCTGCGGAATCTGCGCTTGTTGGGTGCATAGCGACTGCCTTTAACCGGAACTCCACCTGGCCCAGTCACATTGGCAGCTTCTGAGCCCTAGGTGAAATGAACAGAACTCTATTTATCTAGTGCACCTTGTAAACGAGGAGTTTATTGAAAGAAATAGGTGGAAGACACTTACCTTGGTTGCTTCAACCACATCAAACTCTACAACCTCCCCATCCCCCACACTCCTGAGGAATTTTCTAGGGTTGTTTTTCTTAATGGCAGTCTGTAAAAATCGAGTAGAAGCTAAAGCACATTTTAGGGTTCCAAACACTTTTGGTATTGTATAACAGTTGTGTGCAACAACTAAAAAGTTGAAATTATACTTACCATTTATGGTAAGAGCCGTGTGTGTTTGTTTAATTCTTAACACCATGTCAGCTTCCATGGCTATTATCATGGCTAGCTAAAAGATTGTCTTTAACCACCATAAGCACAAGTAAAGAAAGCAAACTGACCAACCAATTTGATGTTTAGAGTGTCTGAGCTTTGTAAAGCCTTTTTCAAAGTTATATTACAGCTATAGCAGGTACCCTAAACTGGTCATTTCAAACCAGTGATTACATATAGCAAATTTTAATGGTAAGTGCTCAAGAAACTACAAGAGCAGAAAAATGTGTACATTTCAGTAAAAAGCCAGGTTATCTGATAACTTCATGTACTTATAGCAATTTGTAGTGTATTCAAAAATTATGCTTGAGCACAAAGGTACCACCTAAAATATTGAGTCAGTGAAGTTATATTTTACTGTCTAATTAGCAGTCCAACCTATTTGCAGTTTCAGGTGTTATTTAGTATGTCTGGTGCCTCAGTTCACTCTTACCTGATGGACAAATACATCCTCTTTGGTGTCATTTCTATGAGAAAATGTAATTAAATTATTTAATCATTAGTGTTAGTCCAAACTATATTTACTTATATGGTGTACATGTGGTGAGTTTTGCCAGCATACCTGTTGATGAAGCCATAGCCATTTCGCACGTTGAACCATTTAACAGTTCCTTGAACTAAAGTAGCTAAAAGAAAAAATACATCTAAGTAAGACACATGACAGAGTTGCATTAAAGTTATGGTGGCATACTGCCTATTTCAAGCTGTATGCTGTATAAAGACAACCTTGCCTTCATGCACTGATGTTTTGAAGAACTAAGGCCCTGTTTGTAAATGATTAACCCCAAACTCAAGATAGCTCACTTCAAATCTCAACAAACAACTTCCAAACCACAAAACCAAACTGTTTTTATTCATGACTGGTGAAATCTGGTTATGTAATGAAACATCTATTTAAAAAAAAAAAAGAAAAGATAAGGACATTCTAACCAACACCTGTGCGTTGAAAAACAAATGCAGACACTACAGGCCTACAAAATAATACAGGCCACGTTGATGAGCAATATAAGGAAATAATATTGATAATCGATATTCACTAACTGAATTCCACTTTTGATTTGACAATGTGAAACTAGCATACCTGTAAGTGTTTAAAGAACTTCTGTATGCTTTCAGGTGCACACCCCAAACGTTCAGACATTATAGAACAAATCAAACACCACAAGAAAAACACCACTTACTACGTTTTGTTATGTTTTATAGTAATCAGAACAGATTCTTATAATAGCGCAATCATGCTTTAAACGAGCAGCACGTGGAAGGTGTTTCTGAATGTACCTTATCACGAAGAAACTTAGTTTAGAAACCAAACTTCCACGCCACAATTTAAACAAAAAAACTCCAGTTCAGACGCAGTTTACAGCCTTAGGGGTTAATAAAATGTTACGCTTAACCGAACTTAAACCAGTACATGAGCGACGGTTGAGCAATCATAATAAACGTCATATAAAAGTTGCGTAAATGTTTAACTGAACGTGTTGTGTTTCAGTGTGTGAACGCTAAACGCTGACTCTAGTATTCCACGCGGATTTTTAGAGAATTCCTACCAATAATTTTCCGCTCAGGTTGAGCTGGCTCGGTCTCCGAGGCTGACAGAGGAGCGCCTTGCACTTCTGTGTCGGTCATTTTGGCTCATTGACCCCCTCCCTCCTACTCGCCAAAACTTCTTTCTAGCCGCCACCTCAATCGCTTTATCCCGAGCCCATGCCTGCAATAAGCGCCAGAACCGCGCCCTTATTGGTCCGCTGCCGACCAATCAACATGCAGCATCTTCGCCTTCACTACGACAAGGCACCTTATTCCCTGCAAAGTGCAAAGTGCAGTAAGGGTGCTCAGTATGTCCTAGTATGTGGGGCCACTTTAAAGAAAAATCTTTTTTTAAGTTTGGATTTGAGAATAAAGTCGTATAAGTTTGGATTTCGAGAATAAAGTCGTATAAGTTTGGATTTCGAGAATAAAGTGGTAAAAGTTTGGATTTGAAGAATAAAGTCGTATAAGTTTGGATTTCAAGAATAAAGTCGTATACGCTTGGATTTCAAGAATAAAGTCGTATAAGTTTGGTTTTCGAGAATAAAGTGCACTGGGGCCCATGGAAGGGGTGCCCCTCCACGACATGAACTCAACCACCCACCTCACCTCACTTGAGACAGTGCTACCTTTTTTTTTTTTTTACAGTGACCCTAATACGCCATCGTAAGTATGGGACTGAACAAAAATTACATTCACTGAGCACTACATTAGGTACACTTTTCTCTGATTTCTTTATAAGCAACACTTATCATACAGATAAACTTTGTAGAAATGCAATTACTGGTGAAGTCCATCAGATGCTCTGTACACTAGTCACCCTCCTGTAGGGTGGCCACTTCCATAACCCCAAAAAAGAAGGACCAACCATGACTAAGACTTATGATCTTGCAAATGTACAACTTTATGTTTACTATATTTGCAAGAAACTGCATATAAGTAAAATAAATTCTATCTATCTAAAACAAAGAGGGCTAGATACTGATACTTTAGTACAAAAAGCGTTAAACTCATATTTGTACATTGTTTTTTTGTTTTTTTGGCGTGCTGGCAGTGTGAACAGTTATTAAAACTTAGTAATTAAATAGCTTGTGGGGAAAGTGGTAGCCTAGTGGGTAGAGCTTTGGCCTATCAACTGAAAGGTTAATAGTTTCAATCCCAGCTCTGCCATGCAGCCACTGTTGGGCCCTTGAACAAGGCCCTTAAACCCTCTCTGCTCCAGGGGCGGCATACGATGGCTGACCCTGTGCTCTGACCTCAGCTTCCAAACAAGCTGGGATACGCAAAGAAAGAATTTTGTTGTATTGTATGTCTGTATATGTATATATGACAATCTTCATTTCAGAGTTGGATGTTCCGCAGTAAATTGGTGGCTTTAAACCAATGAAATAAAAGTGATTTTCTATGTTTTATTACAGGCCTTAACATATAGTGTAGTTGTTTTTTTATTTAATATACTAATATACTTCATATGCAGACACAATGTATTTTTACTTCTTAAATATCACTGTCTAAAAGGCACCACAAATGTATATGTGTATGTATTTGGACACCTGACTATAAGCTTGTTAGACATCCCATTTAAAAAAAAAAACCAGATGGTATGGGAGGCAAACTTTTTGTACATATTACAGCCACACACAACATTAGCCAAAACAGTAAGCAGTAAACTCTCCAGATTTGCTGCTCCTTCTGAGTTAAGGAAAAAGGCTTGTCCTTTTGGGTTTTACTGCCTCGCCCAAGCCACCCACCTCACCCAAATTCACCAGATTCATATTTCACATGGCTATTATATCTAAACAACCACTTTGACTGGCTGGATAGGGTCAACCATGACTAAGACTTATGATCTTGCAAATATACAACTTTATGTTTACTATATTCGCAAGAAACTGCATATGACAACTTACCTAGAGATAATAAGTAACCTACATTTTGTATGGCTGTGATCGACAGTTGTAAGTAGTGCGCACGTCTTGGAAAGAGAACTAGACGTGTGCGAAGACTACATTTATAAGTGATTAATCCAACCACACTGTCCATAACCACACTTTGTTCACTATATAGTGCACTAGTTATGAAGCTGTAAAATTTGGAGGTGATGTGTTTGTACAATATCCATGACGCTGCTGGTATACCACAACGCAGTGCAAAAGATAAATGTCCAAATTAATGCACCATAGGTGAAACAGATGACCCATGATACACGATGCTCCCCGTTCCCACGTAGTAGGGTAAAGGGAACAAGGCGTCATTTCGGACACGCCACCGTTTTGCCTTATTCTTCCTCAGTTGAACTAACGGATTGACATCAATTTAGTGAATGGATTGTGAGGGAAAGCAAGCAACTATTTCCAGTACAGAAACGTTAACCCTATATTTTTTCACAATTTATTAGAGGTAAAAAAGGAGCTTACTCCCGCCCATCATGCATTATTTAGAGTAACTATAATGATAAATCTGGGACTAGTGGGCGAGCCGGCCACGAGGCACTAAGCGCGCTCCTAGTTGATATTTCGTTCGCAAGAGTCGATTCATAGAGTCGGATGTTGGAAATTCATCTACTGTGAACCGTTTTTGACTTTATTATTTTTTTTACTAACTGCTTTATCCTGATTAAGCTCGAAATTGGTTTAGTATCACCCAGAATAACCAGTAAAAAGCAGAAATACACTCTGGACAGGATGTCAATTTTATCGTAACACACTCAACCAATTATTCAGTTAAAACATATTTTTACAGCCCTAATGTCCTTTGACATTAATGAGTTTGGCCGTCCTCTGACATTAGTGAGTCAATGCTTGTCCCCATTGACTTCGACCCAGTCCCAGCCGTCTGGCCATAATATTTAAAAAAAAAAACACAAAAAACTACTTAAGAGTCGATTCGTATTGGTTAACCGAGCCAGTCGATACGACTCACTAAAAAGAGTCCATCATTGTTTCTCGCCCCCACCGGCGCAATTCAATTTAAAGAGCGAAGGGCGAGCGCGCGTGCGCAGTGGAGAGGAAATCGCCGAGGTTCGTTTCATGGCTGTGTGGCTGAGTCAAAAAGAGTGAACGAGAAAAGGTAGCGAGAGTGAGTTCAGGGTGCACACTTTTTGTCGGCTGCCGATCTGGTCTGAGCGTGTGGCCTCGATTTAAAATAAGTCTGTTAATCAGAAAAGAAGGGGACAGGACGAAACGTCTGGAATGACGGTAGCGTCCAAATAGCTGATTTAAGGTACAACAGGGGCAGCAGCTGAGATCTAAGCGAGCTAGAGAAGAGGCAGGGAATAATCAATCGTCCTGCAGGTATAGAGCAGTTGCTGGATCGCCCCGAAGCTGGTAAAGATCGCCAATTAGGTAAGAAACCGGATTAAAGATTTGAAGCCTGATTGTGTTTTGTATTAGCCCTTCTCATTCCAGCACACGTTTATTTCTTTATATCTTATAATGTTCTAGCATATAAACAGCATCAGGTTTATTTATACAAAAAGGCTGCACTAACTTTTGTGCGACTTTTCCACAGCGCCCCGCAGTAGACGCGTTTTGCGCTAATTTGCAGTGTTGGAAATATGAGCATGACGACTACATTTTAGGCCCTAATTTAGCAGCGGAAATATCTTTAAAACCTAAACGAAGTGTGTCAAAAAATAAAACTGATCTATGTGATCTGGAAAAAAAACAGATCAGATGATGGAAATTCATCTACTGGCCGATCGCGCAGCGCCCTGGATTACCGCCGTTCGGCTGAGTTACAGCAAACAGCGTGTTAGTTATATGTGTTAACACCTTAATAGTGCGCACATAAACTGGCTTTAGAACACGTCCTAATTTTAAGGCGTGTTTGCAGGCTAGTTGACACACAGATCTGGTGGTTCGGAAACGAGTTGTGCAGCGTGTGTTGCAGTGCGGCCCAGCTCATTCAGTCCTGCTTTGTTTAGCTGTGCTGTATAGCGGGCCTTCTGATGCGCGCCAACTCCTGTCCTGTAGCTTTAGCATGTGGCCGCCCGGCACTTCAGTACATCATACACTTCAGCAGTTTTACATGTTAAAATGACCCAAAAATGTCTAGCAGTAACATTTAGTATGTTAAAATTAAAATGAATGCATTATCCGAGTGCTTATTGCTGACATGAAGGCAGCATGACTTGACGTTTGGGCCTTTCCAAGTGAACGAGTGAGCTTAGGCTAAAAGCTTAATACTGTACACAATATATGTTCTCTTTGCAATTTATAATGCATTTTCTACACCTATTTCTATTCATTATTTTGAGCTATGTTGTTATTTAGCACCTGTCAACTATATGTATACTAATAACTTACAACAGACCAGTTCTGATCCCACTTTGAAGCAGAACTCAATTATACACCTAATTAGAAAAAGTCAGATTTGCCCTATTTTTAAATAGCAGTGACTGTGCATTAAAGGCCCATAGCTTTCAAAACTACTTTTATCTTAAATTGAATGAGTAAAACTGGATGAAAATGGACCCATGATGTCATTATCTCAGTATAATGCAAGTGAAGAACTGTGCTGCTTGGTCCATGACTGTGTTTGACATTAAACTTGAACTGATGAATCTTGTGTAACCAGTAACTACCTGTCCTGTTATGAATGTAACCAAAGTGTGTAAAACATGACTTAAATGCTAATAAATAATAATAATGAATAAAAAAAAACTGTGCTGCTTGACTACATTTTTTTTGTATTATTTTAACCCCTCAGAGTTATTCTAAGGAACAAATATACTATCCGTTAAATTCATAAAATTGTCATGGTGTCCTTTCATAACTGTTTTTAGAGTATATAATTTATTTTTATTTGAGCAGTTTAGATTTTCTGCAGTAAGTAGCCAAATGTGACGACTTCTCAAGTATACCTGCAGCTGTACAGATTCATATAAGAGGCATTTATGAATTGAGGATTCTAGATTTTAAGATGCTAAGAACCTCGCTCAGTTTTTCCACAATGTGGGGTATTAATAGGTCCTGACCCTTTACTTCAGTTGCACTGCTTCATTAAGTGGGTAAAACTGATTATTTTAATTGTAAAGATTGACCTCTATAGGTATTGTTTATATTAAATATAATATAAAAATATAAAAAAATTATTGAACAATTTTAAGGTAAGATTAAGAATCTAAGTACATTATAGTGATGTTAAAAATGTTAGAATTTGATGTGGTGTTAGTTGAAGTTCTAAGAAAATTCTCACTTTTTTCTCAAGTGTTTAACATGTAAACAAAATTATAATAAAAGTACATACAATACCAACAATAAACATTTAAAACTGTATTTTAACATAACTATAGAATTCTATACAATAGTACATTTATGAATATTAGGGTGCTGACATCAATTGCAACTGAATTGTCCCACTGCTGGTGCTTACATCTGTATTAAAATGGTCAAACCTGCTATTAGATTTAATTTTGTCTCAAGTACAGTACAGTAATAAATACTTTTTATGGGTTCTGTTGCCTCAGCCTTCCTATCACATAACTAATTTAGCACGTCCATACAAGTTGGCCAGCTAGAAGTGTCACCTATTAATAAAAAGTTATTTAAATAGAGTTAGCTTTAAGAAATCTATGGTTAAAAGTAATTGGAAGAAGCATATATGACAATACTTCTTGCTCTCAGAGGAGCCTGATTGTTTCTATTTTTCCATAACGCATGCTGTGTTCCATACCAAAGTTAAAATAAGTTAATAATAATTTTTTCACAGGTTAAAGATGGCAGATGCTGATTTAGACTTTACCACTGGTGATGCTGGGGCTTCCACCACCTACCCCATGCAATGTTCTGCCCTTCGCAAGAACGGCTTCGTGGTGCTAAAGGGCCGACCATGCAAGATTGTGGAAATGTCAACTTCAAAAACTGGCAAGCATGGACACGCAAAGGTTAGTATATTTTACTTTGGGCTGAAACTGAAGAGAAGGTTGGCAGGACAGTGTGGGCTTTCGGTAACTCCAACTTATTTGACTGTCTTTAAATAAGAGCAGGAAGACTCTAAGAAATCTCTTTAAAAACCGATCAATGGTAGAGAATGCTGAAACACTGACAATTCCTGAGGGGAATACGTGCAACTAAGTGGTGTTTGCATTTGTGCTGGGCAGTTTTAACTTAATTTGGGATGTTTAGATTTAATGAAAACACCTTTTCAATTAGGACCAATCTAAATGTTTATTTCTAATTTAACTGAAACTAATGAGTTTTTTCTTGATATTTTGTCATGTCATTGTGGCTGTGTTCTAATTCACATGAGCACACAAGTTTACCTAATCTGCTACTTTATAATGAGTAGATTAGAGTGAATGAGGGGAGCGGTTTGGGACTCGACCTCTGTATACACACATCTGCATAGTGCCATTGTATTTTGAGGTTTACAAGGTAGCAAAGACTTATCAATAAAGAGAGCTTATTAAAAAACTCAGTTTATCTCGTTAGTGCTTATTTAATGTTTGTGCTTGTGCAAATTCTAATGTGCCTTAGCATCCTCCCATGTGAACATAGAAGCAGCAGGGTATTAATAAAACCAGTCAACAGACAAATCCTAAAAGATTATGCAACCTAAAAAGATTGGTCAGTTATTTAGTAGATATTCCGTCCATCAAAACGGTATTATAAGTCATTAAAAAAGCATTTTAATTGTAAACATTTTTAAAATGCATTTATGTATAGTTTTGAATTTGTTAAACATTGATATTGCTAGGTAATCTTGAAACCTTTCGGCATTACATAAAATAAAATGTGTGCATGCACAGTTTACTTCTTTAAAAGTGTCTAAAATAAACTATTGGTTGCACTATTTGACTATATCTTGCATTTTTGTCTACCATTTTGTGTGCTGTTGTAATTTAAAAAAGGCTTAATTGCATAAGGTAATTAAAAAAAAGAATCAAGAATTAAGCTTCAGCTGTTGGAAATGAATTTTAATAACATTTTTAACCGGCAGTGTTAAATAGAAAATTACTTCTTTGGTTGGTAATCATTAACATTCTTATTTCCCCAATATACTCTTTAAAGAATAAATATAGAATTGTGTTTGGCCAGCTTATGACTAATCAAGAATTAGTCATGAATGTGACTTTTTTTTTGCAACACCATCTTACTCAAATGTAACACTACTAGATTTAATCCTTAATATGTTCGAGACTTAGTATTGCCAAAACAATAATTTGTAGAAGAAAATGGAATAGTATAATTATTATTACATATTGGGTTTTATGTTTGTTAGAATCAGTACTTCTAGAGATCCGAATTCCAGAAGAATAGTGTTGGTGCATCCCTGTGTCCTTGTTAAGACTTTTGGATACTGGTTGGCTTTTAGATAACCTCACAAGCACAAATTTTAGAATGAGTATGTTATTAGTTTCAGAATAAACTGATATTGACACTAGTCAGCTAGACACAATGGCTAATAAAGAATGAAATGCAATAGGAAAACTTAAAAAAGACAATTCTAGATTTCACATGAATGTTACAAACTTTTTGCAGGTCCACATGGTTGGCATTGACATCTTTACTGGCAAAAAGTATGAAGATATCTGCCCCTCAACTCACAATATGGATGTTCCCAACATCAAGAGAATGGACTATCAGGTAGGAATGTTAGTAAGTGCACGCACAATTACACAGTATGGCTGACGATTGACTCGTTTCCAAACATTTAGTGACATAAATTACTCTTCAGGTATCAAGAACAAAAGGGCCGGATGTTGAGGGTCTTAGATTTTTGATGTGTTCAAGTGGCACATCTGTCTAATGCTCTAGCCATATCCACCAGGCTCTCGAGTTTGAATATCGACCATTGTCATCAATGTTTTATGCTAGTATGAGTGGGTCCAGTTCCACTGGGGAAACTCTGGGCACAAGGCAGGAATATCTTGGACGGGGTACCAGTCTTTTGCAGGGCTTTAAATACTCCCCTAAGCCAATAGGGTCTGTGTAGACGCCTGGCAGGCTGATGACACCACTGAGAATCGAACACGGTTCTCAGCTGTGGTGGACTAGTACATTAGACCACTGTGCCATTTGAGTGCCACTCCTGCATTAGTGATTGATGATCTGGAACACTTGCTATATCTCTCTGAATGTGAACGCGCTCTCTGAGATTATACTGAGGTGAAAAGATGTGGCTGGTGGCTACATGCATGCCGAATGTGATAATCTCAGCCCTCCTTGCCCAGTGTGGGGGAACTGATAGTGGCAAGATTGCTATGGGGGAACTGAAGATGACTAGATTGGAAGCTAATAGGGGGAAGGGGGTATAAGCTCATATCTTGGTGACCACACTGAAGTTCTTTATTACTTGATATTTACTTTTTTTCAATCTTACCCCTGTCTACAGCTGATTGGCATCCAGGATGGCTACCTATCCCTGCTTCAGGACAGTGGAGATGTCAGAGAAGACTTGAAAATGCCAGAGGGAGACCTGGGTAAAGAGATTGAGAGCAAGTACGAGGCTGGAGAGGAGATCCTGGTAAATGCATCAGACTTATTTCTCACATCACACATTGTTCCCTTTTCTTTGTAGGAACTTTGGTGTTAATGATCTGCCTTGGCCCTTGTGTGTTCTAGATCACTGTCCTGTCAGCGATGAATGAAGAGGCTGCAGTGGCCATTAAAGCCATGGCTAAATAAACACAGCAGGTACTCGGAGCTCTCACTCGTTTGTGTGTGTGTGCATGCTCGCCTGCCAGCTGAGAGTGACTGTGCTTCGCTAGTGTGCCAACAGCAGAGCACTAATTCATGTGTTTACGTTCTATTCAAATCATTCTAAAGAAGCTTTATTTTTTCCAGTCAACTTATCTGTATGGTGGTTTCAATAAAACAAACTCTTTAGTTCAAAACCTCAGTGTCCAATCTCTGTCTATAATGAATGTTATCCTGTGTAAATATAGAGTACTAGATTTAAGACTTTAAAAAACAGAATGTGTGTTTGCACACTGGTGTTTTCACTACCACTGTAGTAACAGTACAAGGGTCTGTTCGAAAAGCTAGTGAGCTGCCTTGCTGCTTACTCCCTACCTAAGTAGAGAGGATTCTAATAAGACTTTGAACTTATAAGGCAGGTTATTTAGACACACTACTTAATCAGCGATTATGTCACCACAGTTTTCGCTTACTAAGCTAACACAGTTTGGGCTGAGGTGACACAACCCAGTAGCATGCCAGCTAACATCTCCCTCAGTGTACCGAAAACGGTTAAACTATCACTGACAAGCCTTAATTTGCAAATAAATTACACTTGTGCACCTTGAAACAAATAAAAAAAAAATCAATGGGAATTTTACTTTTGAAAAGAACTTTGTTTGTTGCTCTGCATTCGTCCACCATATTTGTCCCCCCCCCCCCCCCCCAATTTTGTCCCCTAATCTAGTCGTATCCAATTACCCTGGTTGCGTTACACTTCACCTCTATACAACCCTCCACCGCTGACTGAAGAGCACCGCAACTGACACACGCCCCCTCCGACACGTGATCAATAACGACTGCCTCTTTTCACCTGCCCGAGGCGAGTTCATATGCCGATCAGCTTTGTGCACGGAGAGCCACACCCTGATCAGCATTATTCCCCAACCCAACCCTGTGCAGGCATTTCCCCAACTGTAAACATTAGTATAAAGCTAGTTCCCACCATCTTTAAATGAAAGCAAATTCCTATCAGCAGCCACAGGAGCACTACCAGTGACTGAATACTTTTTAGCAATAAGCTTATAGTTGATCTGTGCAGGTGGGTCAAGTTGCTTCACACCAAACATCATAAACTGTTTCTTTTAGAACCACAATGTCATGCTAACACCACGCTAGCCTAAACCATGTTGCTACTACTTTAAAACAGGCACTGTGGTATTCAACTATAGCACTCCATGCATTCAAACCCAAATGGTGCCAGATAGTGAAGCATCCATGTGTTTTTGATAATGCAATGTCTTGTTGCTTTCACACTCAGGTTTTTTACAGTGGTGAGTTACTTATATTGTGAACATCTTCTCCTCCCGCCCTCATACACTTTTGAATATATTTTCCTTGTTGTTATTCTTTCTTTTCTCAGTTATCCCCCCCACCCATTTACTTTTGCCATTCTGACTAATTCTGCCTTTTCTTTTTTTGCTTTCTCTTTATCGCTCTCTCTCAGGTATTGGCAAGATGCACTGGACTTGGACAAAAGGAGAGAATTACGCCCCAGCATTGCTACTTCGTTTTGGTTTTTCATTCTTTATTATTTTTGTTTTCTCCCCTTCTTTTAAGTACTTAATAGCCTGTCACTGGGTTGTACAATTATTAAAAAGAATAATTGGAAATTGTTGCAGATAGACAGATTACTGTAAATATGTTGAATATACATTACTTAACACTATTTTGAATGTATATATTAGACACAAAGGACAATTAAATGGGCTACAGGAATCTCTAGCCTTGGAAGGTGTAAAATCTGGGGGTTTCTTGGAACCTGTAAAGGCACATCAGATGTATTATACTAACAAGTGTTCTATTTGTTTGGTTGATTTTTTTAATTGTTCCATTTGTCCTGTTTACCATCCTTTTTGGCCACATTATATTTTGAACAGTTCTGTTACTCTGTATTCTATCAAAAAACCCTGTATTAGTACCACGACTACAGGAAATAAGACAAAAGATGTGATATCTTTCAAAAGCTAAAAGATAGAAGGAGCCTATCTTGACCTGCAGTAAACATATCTTTAGTAAAAAGGTAAAGATTTGCATGAAGTGGCCCAGTTTCATTTTTTTGTGTTTAAGCTTTAATCGAAATGTTAAAGAATGTATTTGTTCAACAGTGGTTTCACCAAGTCTTCAGAACACAGCATTACTACAGCTGTTTCTCTTTACCTGGGTATTACATAAGTTTGTTCCCTGACTCTGATGAACAGCTTGTATTAAACCAAGAGTCTTGTACCCTAATATTAAGAGCTCATACATGTTGCCTTTTCTGTTTGTTTCTAACGGGCATTCCTTAATGCAAAATATATTACTGGCATTGTACAGAATTATTGGTACCCTTAAGGAACACAAGCTAAATATTTGTTTTAAATAAAAACACTGGTTGAAACAACAGACTGAAATATTTGGGCTTCATTTATTTGCTTTAAGGTGAAGTTATTCATATTTTTCCATTTCACTACAAGTCGTTATCACTATGAAACACCACTGATCTGTTAATGTTTATCAAAGGGCTTAAATTAGCAAATATGTTAGACTGACTACTGCCAGAGGCAATAGCAATTATATAGCAAATTATACTCTTGTACTTTAAGTAGTTTGACATCTTGGCAGCAATCTAAATGCATGATTTTTTGTCTAGGCAATCTCAATTTTAAAGTTTAAGAGGGGCCAATAAAAAATAAATGCTTACTGTCAATAAAAATAAAAAGGCCCTGACAATAAAAATAGTTTTTTTATATGTAATGTAGCATTTTCTACAAGTACAGATTTTTAAATGCACTGTCATTTCATACTAATTTTCCCTTAAGGGTGCCAATGATGGATCTGACTGTAAATTCAGTAGTTGAAAATAACACTCAGTTACTGAAATGGTTGTCAAATATTTTTGGTGTAAAACAACTTGTATATGAACCATGAACTTCCCTACAACTGCAATAAAGATATGTAAAAGGTTCCATTTAGCAAGCCCATCTATTCTGTGGCAGTTGTCAGTATCATTTGTAGGGCAAAATATTTACATAACAAAAATCACTGTTTACACTCATTCATTTTTATTTCATTTCAACAAAAAAAATACTTGGTTTCTTAGTGTTTTATATCTACTAGTCAGTCTTGACCATGTATGATATTAAATGAAGACTACAGTAAAAACAACAGATGTGTTATTTCTGTCTTTCTAAGAGAACATTTTAATGCAACGTTTATCTACATGAACATGTACATTGTTAATGAGTACATATACTTCTAATGTACATTTTATAACAGTTATTTGTTTCAGTATAACCTATTGTGGTAATCCATTGTAATCTTAGAGCATTTTAAAAGGTCTGGTTCTGGCAATTTTGCCTACTTGCTATGGTGATAGAATCTCTGTCCAGCTTGTGAGTGGGAAAGGAAAGCATGGTGGGGTGCTGGCTGAGGAGAGCTCTGAAACGGGGCCTGGTAGAGAGACACAAATATTTGTTCCTTCAAATAAAATGCTTTTAAACATACAGTGTATCACAAAAGTGAGTACACCCCTCACATTTCTGCAGATATTTAAGTATATCTTTTCATGGGACAACACTGACAAAATGACACTTTGACACAATGAAAAGTAGTCTGTGTGCAGCTTATATAACAGTGTAAATTTATTCTTCCCTCAAAATAACTCAATATACAGCCATTAATGTCTAAACCACCGGCAACAAAAGTGAGTACACCTCTTAGTGAAAGTTCCTAAAGTGTCAATATTTTGTGTGGCCACCATTATTTCCCAAAACTGCCTTAACTCTCCTGGGCATGGAGTTTACCAGAGCTTCACAGGTTGCCACTGGAATGCTTTTCCACTCCTCCATGACGACATCACGGAGCTGGCGGATATTCGAGACTTTGCGCTCCTCCACCTTCCGCTTGAGGATGCCCCAAAGATGTTCTATTGGGTTTAGGTCTGGAGACACGCTTGGCCAGTCCATCACCTTTAACCTCAGCCTCTTCAATAAAGCAGTGGTCGTCTTAGAGGTGTGTTTGGGGTCATTATCATGCAGGAACACTGCCCTGCGACCCAGTTTCCGGAGGGAGGGGATCATGCTCTGCTTCAGTATTTCACAGTACATATTGGAGTTCATGTGTCCCTCAATGAAATGTAACTCCCCAACACCTGCTGCACTCATGCAGCCCCAGACCATGGCATTCCCACCACCATGCTTGACTGTAGGCATGACACACTTATCTTTGTACTCCTCACCTGATTGCCGCCACACATGCTTGAGACCATCTGAACCAAACAAATTAATCTTGGTCTCATCAGACCATAGGACATGGTTCCAGTAATCCATGTCCTTTGTTGACATGTCTTCAGCAAACTGTTTGCAGGCTTTCTTGTGTAGAGACTTCAGAAGAGGCTTCCTTCTGGGGTGACAGCCATGCAGACCAATTTGATTTAGTGTGCGGCGTATGGTCTGAGCACTGACAGGCTGACCCCCCACCTTTTCAATCTTTGCAGCAATGCTGACAGCACTCCTGCGCCTATCTTTCAAAGACAGCAGTTGGATGTGACGCTGAGCACGTGCACTCAGCTTCTTTGGACGACCAACGCGAGGTCTGTTCTGAGTGGACCCTGCTCTTTTAAAACGCTGGATGATCTTGGCCACTGTGCTGCAGCTCAGTTTCAGGGTGTTGGCAATCTTCTTGTAGCCTTGGCCATCTTCATGTAGCGCAACAATTCGTCTTTTAAGATCCTCAGAGAGTTCTTTGCCATGAGGTGCCATGTTGGAACTTTCAGTGACCAGTATGAGAGAGTGTGAGAGCTGTACTACTAAATTGAACACACCTGCTCCCTATGCACACTTGAGACCTAGTAACACTAACAAATCACATGACATTTTGGAGGGAAAATGACTAGCAGTGCTCAATTTGGACATTTAGGGGTGTAGTCTCTTAGGGGTGTACTCACTTTTGTTGCCGGTGGATTAGACATTAATGGCTGTATATTGAGTTATTTTGAGGGAAGAATAAATTTACACTGTTATATAAGCTGCACACAGACTACTTTTCATTGTGTCAAAGTGTCATTTTGTCAGTGTTGTCCCATGAAAAGATATACTTAAATATCTGCAGAAATGTGAGGGGTGTACTCACTTTTGTGATACACTGTACATACATACACTTTATAGCCTAAGGTATATGTACAGCTGACCATTATCATGACATCCCACTTCAACCATGGCAATTAATATGGGGTTAATTCCCTACTTTGCAGTTATAATAGACTTCATCTTTTTGGAAAGGCTTTTCACAAGATTGTGGAGTGCGTCTGGATTTGTGCCTGTTTTGTCAAACATTATTTAGTTCCAATTCCTCCTAAAAGATTGAGGTCATGGACTGAAGTGACTCCAACTGGTCAAACCATGCCTTAATAAACCTCACTTTATGCACAGAGGTCCAATAATGATGTAAAGTAAATGGCCATTCCACATTGTTAGATTTTGTTAGCATTTATTAAGGATTAGAATTTTAATTGTAATCAATTGTATACTGTCAGCAAAGCACATGGATAGATCATCTAAACTTAATAATTAGCAATTGTGGCCACAGAGTGACCTAATAGTGTGAAAAAAAAAAACATTAGGACCACCCCACACCCATCTGTTTCCTAACAATTGTTCCTAACAATGCCATGATCTGGGATATATTAAATGTTGGGCTGATGGTAGTAACATGTAGGATACGTGATGAATGCAGCAGATTTGAGCAGCTGACTTTAAATAATGTGGTTGAACTAATACTTTTCTGAAGCAACTTTTGATTTAATGGCAGCATTTAATCTTTTTGGATAGGAGTCTATCAGCATGGCACATCTTGACTTGGCAATCTCTGCCCACTCTTCCCTGCAAAAGCACTCCAAATATGTCAGATTGCAAGGCCATTCCAAAACTTTGATCAGCTTCTGGTGATGTCATTCTTTAATTGGCAGTGAGGTTTGCCTTGGGTCGCTGTCCCTCCACCTTTACCTTAAAGCCCCAGTACCGGCCAAAGAAAAACAGCCCCAAAACATAATTCTGCCACCACCATACTTCATTGTGGGTATGGTGATCTTTTGATGATGTGCAGTGTTTTCACGCCAAACATACCTTTTGGAATTATGAACTTGGTCTCATCAAAGCATAACACATTTCCCCACTTGTTTTTGGCAGACTTGATACAGGTTGTAGCAAAACGTAGCCAGGCTTGTATGTTTTTCTTGCCACCCTACCCACAGCCTAGGCATATGCAGAATATGAGAGCTTGTCACATGTAGTGCACAAGCAGTACTTGTCAGAAATTTCTGCAGCTCTTTTAATGTTAGCAGCTCTTAGCAGTCTTTTTTAGAGACGAAACCAGTTAGAGAGGAAACCAGTTCTAGGTAAAGTCACTGTTGTGCAAATTTTATCCATTATGCCATATTTTGTCCACAGTTTGCTTTGTAGTAAGAGCTGAACTTTATATGGGGTCATTTTAATTAATGGCAAGTGTCACTGACTACTAGTTTATATGTGATTGATTCATTCTGAAAACAGCCACATCCCCAATTATAAAAGGATATCATATATAATATGTGCAATTTAATTGGAAAAACTAAAATCGAGGGCAACTACTGCAACCACATTATTAGTTTTTTATTTTGCCCTCGATTTTAGTTTTTCCAATTAAATTGCACATATTATATACACATCACAAAAACCTGATATATTAACAGAAGTGCGTAGAATTTTTATATCCACTGTATCTGTAGCATTTTTGTTCCACAGCAATGGTTTATTTGCTGGTCTTACTCAGTTGATGAGTTTGTTAACTTAGACCTCACCAACAAGCATCAACAAACCATAAGAAAACATTAATTCCACTAACTGGTCAGTTGTGTCTGAGGTGGGAGCAAAAAAGTAAATACAAGAATGAAGTCTTGTGTTTTAGACTAGTGTATATTTCTATGCAATTGAACATAGAGCAGCAGCAAAGATGACATTTGTTTATACCTGTGGTAATTATTTGGGCAATATCATGCTAAACTACAGCATGTCGATCACAATTGAGGGCACATCCTGAAAGTGCTGTGCTGCTTTAGACAACTGACCAAAGGAGAACTGAGCAGAAGAAGGGAGCTGATATTAAGAATGTAAAGCGTAAGCGTCATGCTAGTTAAGTCGGATCAAGGTCAGACCTGCAGCTGTGGTAAGTACAGCAATCTGCCATATATAATTATATACAATTAGAGTCTTAAATTTGAAAAGTTCTAAACAATTAAAAACCTTTTTTGAGGCACTCGAGGGGCACAGTGGTCTGATGTGCCGCTGAGATCCAAGTTCGAATGTCAACCTTGCTATCAACTGACATTTACAGTTATGACAAGATAAGATGATGTGATAGTTTCATTTTGCAATAAATGTTGCTACAAAAAGGTTTAATTATTTTTTTGTAGTTAAAACCTCAGTGAGCTCACCTTTGCTGTTGGAATCTGGACAGCCAGTGAAGGCGAAGACAGTAGTCCTGCAGCACCAACATGTAGAGCCTGTGCATGCATAGGCCTCAGAGCACCCTTATAACAGACACATCACAACAGTAAGCTGTAATCACTGTACTTCTCAGATTATGAAATTCCCACTGCATTTGCTTAATTGTGGAAAGTTAATTGTTTATAGAAAAATGTAAAAAGGAAATACAAACACCATGTTAGATTCAAGAATTGTGCCAAAAATTGCCTTTTGGTTGCATTTAATGTAATATCACTTCCATAGCATTCAGTCAGTTACCCAAAATGAATGTGTCCATGTGTGTTTATAGTGATGCAAAACAATTACACAAAACACCAACATCAAAAACACAGACAACTATTGTTTTTACATTTACATTTTCAGCATTTAGCAGATGCTTTTTATCCAAAGCGACTTACAGTATACCGTCTAAGCAATTCAGGGTTAAGGGTCTTGCTCAAGGGCCCAACAGTGGCAACCTGGCAGTGGTGGGGTTTGAACCGGCAACGTTCTGCTTACTTAATCAGATATTATCAGGTATTTTTCCCCCACCAAACAGTATACCTGGTCATGTTTTTGTTTGTTTTGTTAGGATTTTTAACGTCATGTTTTTTACACTTGGTTACATTCATGACAGGAACGGTAGTTACTCAATACACAGGTTCATCAGTTCACAAGGTTATATCAAACACAGTCATGGACAATTTTGTATCTCCAATTCACCTCACTTGCATGTCTTTGGACTGTGGGAGGAAACCGGAGCACCCGGAAGAAACCCACGCGGACACGGGGAGAACATGCAAACTCCACACAGAAAGGACCCAGATCGCACCACCTAGGGATTGAACCCAGGACTTTTTGCTGTGAGGCGACAGTGCTACCCACTTAGCCACCATGCCGCCCCCTGGTCATGTAAAACTGCTTCATACAGTGTATCACAAAAGTGAGTACACCCCTCACATTTCTGCAGATATTTAAGTATATCTTTTCTTGGGACAACACTGACAAAATGACACTTTGACACAATGAAAAGTAGTCTGTGTGCAGCTTATATAACAGTGTAAATTTATTCTTCCCTCAAAATAACTCAATATACAGCCATTAATGTCTAAACCACTGGCAACAAAAGTGAGTACACCCCTTATTGAAAGTTCCTGAAGTGTCAATATTTTGTGTGGCCACCATTATTTCCCAGAACTGCCTTAACTCTCCTGGGCATGGAGTTTACCAGAGCTTCACAGGTTGCCACTGGAATGCTTTTCCACTCCTCCATGACGACATCACGGAGCTGGCGGATATTCGAGACTTTGCGCTCCTCCACCTTCCGCTTGAGGATGCCCCAAAGATGTTCTATTGGGTTTAGGTCTGGAGACATGCTTGGCCAGTCCATCACCTTTACCCTCAGCCTCTTCAATAAAGCAGTGGTCGTCTTAGAGGTGTGTTTGGGGTCATTATCATGCTGGAACACTGCCCTGCGACCCAGTTTCCGGAGGGAGGGGATCATGCTCTGCTTCAGTATTTCACAGTACATATTGGAGTTCATGTGTCCCTCAATGAAATGTAACTCCCCAACACCTGCTGCACTCATGCAGCCCCAGACCATGGCATTCCCACCACCATGCTTGACTGTAGGCATGACACACTTATCTTTGTACTCCTCACCTGATTGCTGCCACACATGCTTGAGACCATCTGAACCAAACAAATTAATCTTGGTCTCATCAGACCATAGGACATGGTTCCAGTAATCCATGTCCTTTGTTGACATGTCTTCAGCAAACTGTTTGCGGGCTTTCTTGTGTAGAGACTTCAGAAGAGGCTTCCTTCTGGGGTGACAGCCATGCAGACCAATTTGATGTAGTGTGCGGCGTATGGTCTGAGCACTGACAGGCTGACCCCCCACCTTTTCAATCTCTGCAGCAATGCTGACAGCACTCCTGCGCCTATCTTTCAAAGACAGCAGTTGGATGTGACGCTGAGCATGTGCACTCAGCTTCTTTGGACAACCAACGCGAGGTCTGTTCTGAGTGGATCCTGCTCTTTTAAAACGCTGGATGATCTTGGCCACTGTGCTGCAGCTCAGTTTCAGGGTGTTGGCAATCTTCTTGTAGCCTTGGCCATCTTCATGTAGCGCAACAATTCGTCTTTTAAGATCCTCAGAGAGTTCTTTGCAATGAGGTGCCATGTTGGAACTTTCAGTGACCAGTATGAGAGAGTGTGAGAGCTGTACTACTAAATTGAACACACCTGCTCCCTATGCACACCTGAGACCTAGTAACACTAACAAATCACATGACATTTTGGAGGGAAAATGACAAGCAGTGCTCAATTTGGACATTTAGGGGTGTAGTCTCTTAGGGGTGTACTCACTTTTGTTGCCGGTGGTTTAGACATTAATGGCTGTATATTGAGTAATTTTGAGGGAAGAATAAATTTACACTGTTATATAAGCTGCACACAGACTACTTTTCATTGTGTCAAAGTGTCATTTTGTCAGTGTTGTCCCATGAAAAGATATACTTAAATATCTGCAGAAATGTGAGGGGTGTACTCACTTTTGTGATACACTGTAACTCTTAGCCATTATCATTATTACTATTTTTTTGTTTATGCATTTCCTCCCTTTTTTCCCCTGACTTTTATCATATCCAATTACCCCAATGCATTATGCTTCCTCTCTACTGATGCTGATCCCCACCCTGATTGAGAACGAGACTGACACACACCCCCTCCGACATGTGTGCAGTACACAACTGCATCTTTTCACCTACACGAGGCGAGTTCATATGCGGATTAGCTTTGTGTATGGACAGCCACACCCTGATTATCATTATTCCTCGTGCAGGCACCATTAATCAGCCAGTAGAGGTCGTAACTGCCTCATTTATGAGGATTTCCCTGTCTGGCTCCCACCCTGTATGAACAACAGCCAATTGTTGTCCCTGTAGGCACCCAGCCCAGCCGGGTTGAGCTGAGTTTTGAACCGACAAGTTTGAAATGTCAGCATGTGTGCTAGTGTGTTTTACCGCTCCGCCACCTGAGCGCCCCTCTTAACCATTATTTAAATTATGCAAAGCAATAATTGGAGCTACCTGAGCTGTTCACAGTGTGATTATATTTTGTGTTTCATTTTAGATTTTTTATTTTGTTGACTGCATCTTCAGTAATTTCTCCAGGTAAAAAATGTGCTGTGTGACCATGATCAGTTAATTACAGAATGTATGCACCTTTTAGGAACTGGCAATAAACAAACACTATCAGTAAAGCATTTACCGAGTCAGTGAATCCAGACTGCTGATTGGCATGTTCCAGCTGTTTCTGAAGTGAGATGCTAGTAGTTGGGATAAAACCTGAAAAGTTTTAACATAAATAAGTGTAAAAAAACACCACAACACAAAGAAGCAGATTCTACTCACATATAACAACTAAGAGACCAAAAAATAAATTGATACATTGAAAATAAATTAACTGATGGTTAAATATGTATTAAAATTGTGACCGGTAATAAATGAAATTATATTGATAAGGAGTGTACACACCTGGCTGGGAAGCAAAGTGGCTAGGGACAGCAAAACTCTGTGGCTGATGCGGCAGGTACGACATTGTCTGAAAAGCTGAAGAACATAGTATACTTTGTGATATGGGCAATTCTTATACACTGTACAGTGGGGTCACAAAGTATTTAGTCAGCCACTGATTGTGCAAGTTCTCCTACTTAGAAAGATGAGAGAGGTCTGTAATTTTCATCATAGGTACACTTCAACTATGAGAGACAAAATGAGAAAAAAAATCCAGGAAATCACATTGTAGGATTTTTAAAGAATTTATTTGTAAATTATGGTGGAAAATAAGTATTTGGTCAATAACAAACAAGCAACATTTCTGGCTCTCACAGACCTGTAACTTCTTCTTTAAGAAGCTCTTCTGTCCTCCACTCGTTACCTGTATTAATGGCACCTGTTTGACCTCGTTATCTGTATAAAAGACACCTGTCCAAAGCCTCAAACAGTCAGACTCCAAACTCAACCATGGCCAAGACCAAAGAGCTGTCGAAGGACACCAGGAAGAAAATTGTAGACCTGCACCAGGCTGGGAAGAGTGAATCTACAATAGGCAAGCAGGTTGGTGTGAATAAA
Source organism: Trichomycterus rosablanca (assembly GCF_030014385.1). Taxonomy (NCBI): domain Eukaryota; kingdom Metazoa; phylum Chordata; class Actinopteri; order Siluriformes; family Trichomycteridae; genus Trichomycterus; species Trichomycterus rosablanca. The sequence continues at coordinate 27,975,027 of NC_085991.1, read as the reverse complement.
TCAACTGTGGGAGCAATTGTAAGAAAATGGAAGACATACAAGACCATTGATAATCTCCCTTGGGGTCAAGATCTCATCCCGTGGGGTCAAAATGATCATGAGAACGGTGAGCAAAAATCCCAGAACTACACGGAGGGACCTGATGAATGACCTGCAGAGAGCTGGGACCAAAGTAACAAAAGCTACCATCAGTATACACACTACGCCGAGAGGGACTCAAATCCTGCAGTGCCAGGCGTGTCCCCCTGCTTAGGCCAGTACATGTCCAGGCCCGTCTGATGTTTGCCAGAGAGCATATGGATGATCCAGAAGAGGATTGGGAGAATATCATGTGGTCAGATGAAACCAAAATGGAACTTTTTGGTAAAAACTCAACTCGTCATGTTTGGAGGAAGAAGAAGAACCCAAGAACACCATACCTACTGTGAAGCATGGGGGTGGAAACATCATGCTTTGGGGCTGTTTTTCTGCAAAGGGGACAGGACGACTGATCCGTGTTAAGGGAAGAATGAACGGGGCCATGTATCGTGAGATTTTAAGCCAAAACCTGCTTCCATCAGTGAGAGCATTGAAGATGGAACGTGGCTGGGTCTTCCAGCATGACAACGATCCCAAACTCACCGCTCGGGCAACGAAGGAGTGGCTCCGTAAAAAGCATTTGAAGGTCCTGGAGTGGCCTAGCCAGTCTCCAGACCTCAACCCCATAGAAAATTTGTGGAGGGAGTTGAAAGTCCGTGTTGCCCAGCGACAGCCCCAAAACATCACTGCTCTAGAGGAGATCTGCATGGAGGAATGGGCCAAAATACCAGCTACAGTGTGTGCAAACCTGGTGAAGACTTACAGGAAACATTTGACCTGTCATTGCCAACAAAGGTTATGTTACAAAGTATCGAGTTGAACTTTTGTTATTGACCAAATACTTATTTTCCACCATAATTTACAAATAAATTCTTAAAAAAATCCTACAATGTGATTTCCTGGATTTTTTTTCCTCATTTTGTCTCTCATAGTTGAAGTGTACCTATGATGAAAATTACAGACCTCTCTCATCTTTCTAAGTAGGAGAACTTGCACAATCAGTGGCTGACTAAATACTTTGTGGCCCCACTGTACATACTTAATCACTTACATTAAACACAATGATTTTAGCAAGAAATCTGGGTGTTTAGTTGAACCAATGAACTTACCCAAGTGAACTTCATTGCTTTTACCAAGCTTTTAAACACTACTTGCATTAACATGCATTTGTTTACTACAAACTACAGAGATGTGACTGACCAGAATTACTATTGACAAAGTGGTTTTGTCTTGTGGTCTAATAACAATATATGTTTTTCTGGATTTCCCCCAGTTTATTTCCCCAAATTAGTATTTTCCAATCCCTGATTTTTTCAATCCAGTCACTTGCACAACCCCCAGTCTGATCAAGGACAGCTAGCGTTCCACATGCTTATCACCTGCCAGTTTTGGTTTTCTACACAGCTGTATCATGTCCAGAGAGAGACACCACCACACGCACAAGCACCTGGACCAGTCCCGGATGACACATATAGCAGCAGTGAGAGGACAGCCCTTGTGACCTTTTCTCCCTCAAACATGGCCAACTGTGTTTGTGTAAACGCTCAGCTAGGTTGGTGGCTCTGCTGAGATTTTAACTTGTGATGTATACAAGCACAAAGTCATAAAACTCTAAAACTATTTTCCCCAATCATTTGCTTGATCTACAGTTCAGGTCTTGGTGGTGACACCTGCCTGTTGTGTGAGGGGGAGGGAAAGCTGGATTGGGGGAGGAAAAAAAAAAAAAAAAAAAAAAAAAAAAAAAACACCCAGCCATCACATTAGTGAATCCTACTGGCTGAGGTGCCAGTACAAGCTGCGGTGGAATAGTATTCTGAGGAAATCCGCTACTGGCCGGTGTAAAAAAGAAGTTGTCTGCTTTAGACATGTTAGAAGGTGTGTGCCAGCTTTCAGCCTACCTCAGTAAGCATGGTTCACAAGAGTGAATAGGGGAATTAGATATATATCCAAATTGGACCAAAATAAACAGAGTGATTCATTCATAATGACTGGATAATTATTAGTGTGTCTGTATAAATTCACCTGACCTGTATTTAAACCAACACTAGACCAACTAAGAAATCTCTGTGAGTATTGGGCAAGGATGAATAGCAATACTAAAACTAGACTCAGATGCCAATTCATTAACAGGCGGCATTCTACTTTGATTTATTTGGCCACATGGGCTTAAGAATACTTTGAAAAACAGTTGCCAAACTGTAAACATTAGCACTGTTCACAAATATTATCACATTACAAAATTTCAGAAACTCCGTTGACTTGACCTACTTAAATGTTTGTGGGAATAACAGACGTAGTGCTTGACATCACCATTGTGTACAAAAATGACTATGCAGGCTGTTACCAGCATATAGTTCTCAGTATATCACATAAAAAAAAAAAAAACTTCAAATAAATACCTCTGATCTGGGTTCCCGAAAAGTTTAGAGGGACAGAAGTCGCTGGGCCATAAGTGGAAGGGTGTTGAGCCTGTGTCACTGAATATACATCATGAACTGCAGAACCGGCTGAGAACTGAGCATGCTCAGAAGAGACTGGAGTAAAAGCAGGCTGGCCTGGAAAGTGTCTGGCCTAATTAAAACAAAGAGTTTTTCATAAGAGACCTGAAAACTGAAAGCACAATGTAAACAAATCCATAAAATTTCCAAAATCCAATTTTTTCTCCCTTATCTTCCCTATCACCTGATTGTGAATCTGCTGCTGCTTGCACAACCTCTGATCTGATCAAGGCAGGCTAGATCACCACACGTCCTTCTCCGACATGTATCCAATCTGCGTCCACTTCTTGTCACCAGATCAGTTCCCATGTAGAGTTGTATTGAGTATGAAGAGCAATGCTATGATGATGCCCCGCCTCCCCCTCGCACAGGTGCCCGGACCAGTCATGGAGACTGAATATTACAGCAGCAGGGGTGTAAAAAAAATAAAAAATAAAAAAAAAAAATAATAAAAAAAAAAAAATTAAAAAAAAGTCCCTTTCCAACCTTCCCTCCCTCAAACATGACCAAATGTGTTTGTGGACACCCAGCCAGGTCAGTGGCTCTGCTGAGATTCAAACTTGCAAGTCTGAATAGTCTGCAGAGGTGTGCTAAAGCGTTACACCACTACGTTACCCAAGCATCCCCCCAAACACAAATAACATTTTATGTAATGTGCATAAGAAAAAAGGACTTACAGAAATACCAGGTGTTTGAAACAATTGTTTACCACGATCTGTCAACAGTGCTCCCGGCCTACTGTGACTCACTGGACTCCCTGAAAGATGGACAGAACCTAAAAATTAACATTCTAGGTGCTTAAAATGCCAATGCCAAATGAAAACATTAAGCATTAAATGTTGTTTTGGTTTAAGGGTCTTTAAACCCATATGCATATTCTCATTTGGAAGAAAGAGAGGACTTACCTTGCAGCGTAAGCAGGTGCTGTCCTGTGTGCAGGGATATACTAGGCTGGTAACTGGCTGATGTAAGTGTTGTAATTTCACTGTTAATTAAGCAGATGAAAATAAAAAGTGGAAAACGAGGAATGTGGAGTTTGGGTGGGGGTTAAGGAATTATTAAGTACAAGACTAACAGCAAGGAGATTTAAATATATTTAAACACTTGAATAATTAAACACCAAACAACATAATGTACAACACTGTGGTGGCAACAGATTGGCACCAGGCTAATTTACCTTTGCTCCTTTCTTCGCCTTTTTTCTTCTTCATGGAGCACTTTCTTAAGTTGCAGGAAGAGCTGATGCTTTTCCTCTTGCAAGCCCTGCAATTTCTGCCCCATTTTCTGAACCTGAAACAGTTCTAGAATGTCACTAAGGCAGCTTCTTTTTTATATCTGTCCTTTCATAAATACATAATATTTTGGTAAATTGCATGTCAGGGTACAAAAAAAGTTCCTCTACAAAACTTTGTCCTAAATGCATCTTGTAAATGTGATTTTAAATGTACTAATAAAGACCTTAATTTGTGCATGAGGTGTGCTTGAGATAACACCTGATTTGAAAATGTGTTCTCCTATGAGGGATTCTATTCAGGGGGTTAAATAGATCTATTGAAAACAGCTAAAAGTTTGTAAATGTTACTAATAACCCTAATATGCAATGGGCGTTAAATAATTTTGATTGCAACTGTATATCACCTGTGTGAAAAAGTAATTGCCCCTGCCTCCCCAAATGTAACAACTGATTGTGCCAACCTTGACAGCACCAACTGCAATCAAACATTTGCGATATCTTTGTGAAACACTGTTGGCGTTATGCCAGATGTAACAGGTCCTGAATTCCATCGTTGACTGATCAGTCTACAGAATATTATCATAAAACTCTTGGGGGTTTTCTAGATGGTTTTTGGCTAATGTATGACTTTGTGTTCTTCTTGGCTAGCAGTCATTTGCACCTTGCCACTTTACAATGGATGCAATTTTTGTGTCTTTCTATTACCTAAACCTGAGACAAAACATACCTGCAGTCCTTTATATGTTTGTCTGGGTTTCTTTGTAATCTTGTGATACATTCTTGGTAAAATGTCGCTAGGCCGACCACTCCTGGGAAGTGGTCTGTGGTTAATAGCTCTCAGTGCGGTCCACTGGAGTCCCAGATCCTTAGCAATGGCTTTGCAACCCCTTTTGTTTCGCATCTGTATTTGAATCTCATTTGACACCTAGCCAGCTTTACACTGCAAGACAGGTACTATTTTAGTTATGTTTAGATTTTACAGGTCTGACTGTAATCATGCCTGGGTGTGCCTAGTAAAATTGAACCTGATGGTAACCTTAACTGGTAAACTTAATATCTATGAGGGTAATTTGTGTTTCACACAGGGCCAGTTAAGGCAAATCATTATTACAGCATTTTCTGTTTACATTTACATGCTTAGTCTTTTTGTTTATATTCATTAGTCTTTTCCCCACTGTTCCCAATCTAATCGTATCCAACTGCTGATGCCCCCACCACTTCTTTTTACTTGCTAGGGGCAGAGTCTCACTAATGTCAATATCAAGTATAGAGAGCCATGTACCACTATCTGCAATCAACCACTGCATGTGCTGACACCTCAGCCGACCAGAAGAGGCTGTAACTGCAGCAGCTATGAGGAATCCCTGCTCGACTATAGTTCCGCCCCCCCACAGAAACACAGTCTTGCGTTATGTCAGTGGTGGTGAACTAGCGCATTAGACTTCTGCACCAACATTTGTAGTAAATTCATCTTTTTATGCTGATAGTACCTGTAGGTTTAAAAGAGTGTACTTATTTCAGTTAAAACATTTGACCTGTTCTTTTGTTTCCTCCAAAGACATCCTTTCTTCTAACTCTTTTGTCCTTTTTCTTTCTTCCTCCTCTTTCATCTTCTGCTCCATCATCTTGTCTACTTCTTCTTCCTCTATGGGTATATTAAGGGAACAACAGTAGTATTTAAAAAAACTCTTCAAAGTGTAGCATTAACAAGAATGCAGACATTAAATGACTTACAATCATAAATACATTACTGTCTAGCTAAAAACTGAAAACCTAAACTCGAGCAGAATAATCAGGACCTTAATTTGATTTTTGTATTTGTTTTGGTTTAAGTACAAGCAAATATTTAAGTGCATGTTAAATAGGTCTTCAGAATCTTATCAGTTTTGCCAGTTAAAGACCAGAACAGACCAAACAGTACAACCATTCCCCAAAAATGTAAATTACACATTATACTAATTTTAATACTCACAGTTTGACAGAGTATTAGATTTGTAGTTATTACTGTAAATCCTAATAGATGTCTTTCTGGTGGTCTAAAGAGTGAATAGTTAATTCCAATTATTCTTGTGGCTTGAAGGACAACTGAAATAGTAAAGTTTCACATATTTAGCTGAAGGGCTATTTTCAGCATTTAAGTGACACTGTCACTATAGCGTGTTTTGCACTGGTATAAGTTCACTAGCTAGAGAGGCTAATAATGTTTAAACATTTCAACATAACTTATGAACTGATAATACTACACCTCACGTTCAATGAACCGTATTAAAGGGCGGTTAAAAGTTCCTTTTTATGCGTGTTAAAACCATCATCAAAAGATCAGTCACATGTTTACATATTTGAGCAGTGATGATTGGAATATTACATACGAACAACACGTACAAAAAATGTCTATTACGTGCCATACATCATCACAAAACATGACTGCAGTCCTCAAATGGATTTAACAATTTTCCCACAATTCTAAATATATTAATCCTGCTGTATGGCGTCCGGTCAGCTGGTGAAGGCCACAGGCCGGAAATGCCTTGTTCATAAGAAAGGTCTGAGAAGAACAGACCAACTAGTGGAGGCTGTTAAGGTAGCATTTCTCTTCTTGGCTCACACTGGGCCGCCTAATTGTTTAAATGCAACAGATTATCTGACTAATGTTGCTTACTATGTGCCGTCAATGTACCTATATTTAATTACTACTTCCAGAAAGCTAATACAGAATGTCACAATGCAAAAGTCATCTCAAACTGTTTTCATGAACATGACAATGAGTTCCATGAACCTAAATGGTCTCCCCAGTCACCAGATAGAAATCCAATAGCATATTTCTGGAATGCATTAGAATGCATCTAAGCATTAATGTGCAGCTGACCTATCTGCAGCAAAAAGTGAAGCTGTTTAGAAAACAAAACGAGGCCAAAATCAATATAGGGCTCCTAATTAAGTGACCAGTGACTTAGTGGGGGGTAAATCTGATAAGAAATTAACAAAATAAATTACAAAATAACAAATCAATGGCAATTAAGTGCTCAATTCTTTTTAGTATTATTAGAGGAGAGCATGTTTAAGGCTGATCAGTAATGCCACTGATTTGTGCTGTATTATTTACCCTGTCTCTTTCGCTCTCTCTCCTTCATGATGTGTTTGTGCAGAGCTCGCGCCATGGCGTTAGAAAGCTTCGGTCTCTCCAGTAGAGCTGGCATACTGATGGGTAGTGGGGGTGCCAGCTACAAAACAAATACATCGTTTATTTATCACCACATATCATTACATTCAGACACCATACACGCCTCTAAGTTTATTTTACTCATGTACACAATGATAAACACCACAGCTAGCTAGTTAGCTATGCAGAAGGAATTACTGCTTTAGCATGCTGGAAACAAAAACTTACCTTTATTTTTTATAAATAAAAAACCTTGTAAATAATTTATAACTTCTCCTTGGAAGCACAAGACTGATAAAATCATAAATTCCGCTTTTATAAGTGTAATTTCGGCTTTTGTTTTATTGCTGTGTCCAGACTCCTCAAGGCAATGTTTTACTGTTACTCAGTTCCGGTGAAATCCCGACACAATAAAAGACCTACACGAACTTTTATAGAAACTCTAAATTAACTTCAACATTAAAAAGAGCATCTTTGCTGTACTCAGAAAATAAAGTCAAAATGTTAAAGAAAGCAGAGTCCCGAAAGACAACACGTGTCCCTAATTTAATAATAAGACAGAAAAATCAATTATAGTCCAGAATCAATTATAGCGACGAATCTATAATCGATTTCCAAATGTCAGTAAATCAAACATAACAATTCCATTTAAACATTTACCATTTACTTATCATTTGTTTTTAACCTCTCACAATTTTACGCTAAATTAGGTATAAATAAACCAAACAGTAACAGCAAAATACCCACAGAAATTTCTAGAACAGTCTACTCAGCCGTTTTAGTTAAGCACCCAACTTATATCATAATAAAGTGTGACTCTTCCTTGTTCATGGCTGCTAAATTAGATTAATGTCACTATTAAATTTAACTATACAGACAGATATTGGTTTAATTATAATTTTTCTTTACCACTTAACACTGATTTGTGTCAAGTGGATCTGGCCTCATTTGAAAACAATGGGTGAGAGCTATGAAAACACCCTGGACAGACTGCCAGTCTTTTGCATGCCAACACATTCACTTCATCACTCGGACCAAGGGGCTATTTCTGAAGCACGGTGAAGAAAGTACAGTGGTACCTTGTAACTCAACGTCCCCTAAACTAAAATTCTTTGAAACTCAATGCCCTTCGTCAAGAAATTTGTACCCTTAAACTCAACATTTCCCTTAAACTCAATGTGTTCATCTTTAAAAAATGATTTATTTAATATCAAATTAACAATGAACAGCCACTTTGTTCAGCTCTTCGCTTGAGTGGTGCAGTAAGATGTCATCAAAGTGTGAATATGAGACGAATCTGCATTTGTGTGAAATAATTGTCAAATCCAGTCTGAAAGCTCCACATTTATCTTATTTGTCTTCGGTTTCACTTTTAAACTTGTATTACAGCTCTGGGTTCTGAGGAATTGTAAGAATCAGCTTTTTTGAGAGAGTCTAAAATGCTTATCATTCATGACATAGAAACAGTAATAAATTATTACTGCTCATAAGTTCTCTCCACTAATGAAATTCATTGCTTGTTTTAGTACAATGTACATGTTACAGTGATAGTACAATGTACTGTAGTATGTTTTCCTTATGGGAAAAAAATACCTTGAAACTCAACGCCTTTAAAACTCAACGCCACTCCCAGAACCAATTGACGTTGAGTTTAAAGTTACCTCAATTTCATGGTTTGGTTCTGCTTTGATGCCTTAGCTTGACAGCTTGCAAACACTTAGGGAACCTTAATGGTGGACTGATAATGTAGAAGAATACAGTAAACATCAAGGTAGCAGTCAGCCCTCTAAACCCAGTTGAGGTGCTGTGGCATGATGTAAAAAAAATCTGTTTAAATAAGAAATATAATTTATATATAAATTGTTACTTATATACACAGTATACTAGCAAGTAGCTTGTTTCATTCTGTATATAAGTTACAGTGGTGTTCAAAAAAATAGCAGTCCAACACCATTAACTTGATAAATCAAAGTTTTTAGTAGAAATGCTATTTCTACATAGAAAAAAATTTACTTGAAAGTGTAGTAGAGTATTGAAAACAAAACAAACCCAACAATTAGGACATGCATGCCGTTCATTCTGAGTAATCGAAGCATTGATTGAAAGGGGGTTGTTCAAAATAATAGCAGTTCAATTGGTGAAGTCATTCATTCTGCAGAAGAACGGGTGTCAATGTTGGCCCTTATTTAAGGTAGGAGGGTGGCAAATGTTGCACAGGTTGGTCATAGTGCATTTCCTTCTGAAATACTGGGTAAAATGGGTTGTTCCAGACATTGTTCTGATGAACAGCGTACTTTGATTAAAAAGTTTATTTTAGAGGGAAAAAACATACAGAGAAGTGCAGCAAATGATAGGCTGCTCAGCTAAAATGATCTCAAATGCCTTAAAGTGACAACCAAAACCTGAAAGATGCAGAAGGAAGCGTGAAACTGCTGTTCGAATAGATTAAAGAATAGCCAGAATGGCAAAGGTTCAGCCAGTGATCACCTCCAGAAAGATCAAGGAACATCTGAAGTTCCCAGTGAGTACAGAAGATGATTAAGTGAAGCCAATTTACCAGCAAGAACTCCTTGCAAAGTCCCATTGTTAAGAAAAAGACAAGTCCTGAATGGGTTCAAATTTCCCAAAGAACACATTGACTGGTCCAAAGAGAAATGGCTCAAAATTTTGTGGACTGGTGAAAGCAAAATTGTTCTTTTTGGGTCTAGTGGCCGTAGACAGTATGTCAGAGGACCCTCGAGCACTGAATTCGAGCCACAGTACACTGTGAAGACAGTAAAGCATGGTGGTACAAAACTATGATATGAGGATTTTTTCATACCATGGTGTTACGCCTATTTATCACATACGAGGGATCATGGATCAGTTTAAATATATCAGAATACTTGAGGAGATCATGTTGCCCTATGTCGAAGAAGAAATGTCCTTAAAATGGGTGTTTTAACATGACAATGACCCAAAACATCTTGGTTACAGACAAACAAGATTGAGGTAATAGAGTGACCAGCCCAATCCCCTGACATCAATCCCATAGAGAACTTGTGGGCTGATATCTGAAACGTGTTTTTTTGAGGCAAAACCCAAAATTGCAGAAGAACTGTGGAATGTAGTGTAATCATGCTGGACTGGAATACCTGTTCAGAGGTGCCAGAAGTTGGTCGACTCCATGCAACACAGATCTCGGAAACAATTGTTATGCCACTAAATATTAGTTCAGTAATTTAAAGTAAAGTGAAACCTCAAACATTTTCAGTTTATAGATACATTTTTTGAGTTTTTAAAGAAAAATGCTAGCACTGCTATTTTTCTGAACAGCCTAATATTCATTTTTCTTAACTTTCTGTAAAGGATTAACACAAACTGGCTAAATGTTGTTAATGTTTTGATTTAGAATTAAAAGTGTAGTATTTTCAGTGCATTTGCATTTATGGAAATAAAAGTTATTATAATGATTTTGTGCTTTATTCACTTTTTTAAAATCACTGCTATTTTTTTGAACACTTCTGTACATGATGTTTAATGACAGTTTTAAAAGTTTATTTTAATCATTTAAATATTGGGTTAGCATGGGTAAGGTTTGGCTGAGTTGTGTGCATTGCTAGTCAGTTCATTATGTTGCTAATATGCACGTTTTTACCAAAATTGTATCATGTTATGCTCTACATTAAACCAGGGCTTGCTTATCCTCTGAACTGTAAACATCAAAACATGTTGGTGCAACAATCTTTTCTTTTGCTTTGTAGCAATCTGTAAAGTTTTGGCCACGGATGCAGCCAAGCTTTTGAAAATCTCAAGAACCACTGCATTACACACTTGTGGCCTGCATGGCACCTTGATGTCTGTCCAGTCACTATGTGGATAGACTGATATACAGTTTACTAGCAGGCTTTGGCAGTAAATTCCAGCAGTGTCACATTACATTTAGTTTGGTGATGAGTTCAGGATATTGAGACTATTCCAAAAGCTCAATGTTAGCCAGATTTTGTAATTGAAAAACCAATTTTAACATGTTTTGGGTCAATCAGATGGCTAGTGGTAAAAATAATAAATTTTTTACTGTCTACTTTTTTAGTTAACCAGTTCCATTGGCAGCAAAAAGCTGCACAGCACAACCACCGGTAGTGTTTTTTTTTTTTTTATCCAGGTGCTCTGCAACAAACTTTAATTGAACCCCGAGGTCCTTTTTACTGTAGCAGCATTTAGCTGTTAGGCTGCATATAACTGGAACAGACTGCCAGGAGATATTAGATGTTCCGCAAATGTAGAAATCTTTAAATCCAGGTTAAAAACTTTTCTTTTTTCTTGTGCCTATGATTGAGCTCGAAATTTTTGCTATTACCCTCATTTTACCATATTTCTTTGTGTCATGCTCTTAATATTTTTTTTATAGAGTAGTGTATGAGTGTTTGTTGACATTACTGCGGTAAGTTGTGTAGTTTAATGAATCAGTACTAGGTGATGCTGTGTTTTCCACCTCGGTGGGAATCAGACGACGCTGTGTGATATTGTCTGGCCCATAGTACTAGAAAAGGTGACGCTGTGTGTTTCACCTGACCCGTAGTTTAAGGATAAACAGTAAAGACGTCTGGGACGCCTGTCTATGTAAGACAGAGATATCACCATGGACGAAATCGCTATAGGAGCGTCATTGTGTGGCAGTAGAACTGGAACCCTGTACTATTGGTGACGACCGGTAGTATAAGTTACTTGGTCTGCTGTCAGTCAGTGGGATAGTCTTAGTATTTAGTACTGTAATTTCCCCGTTAATATGTATAATTAATCACTTATAATAACGTGTATCGCTCTTGTTTTAATTTTATATTCTCTAAACTGTAGGGTATATTTTACAATATTTTCCTTTGGTTTACATGTTCTTAATTGCTTATCTCTCGTTTTAATTTCATATTTCTTAAATTGTATGGTATATTTTACAATATTTTATTTTAATTGTTCATGTTCTTAATTTTTATGTCTCGTTTGAATTTCATGTTCTTAATTGTAACTAAATGTTTGCAAGAAGTCTTTCTGATGTTCTAGATCTCAGGAATGTTTCAATGCTTTTAATTTGTCCTTATGTAAAGCACTTTGAATTGCCACTGTGTATGAAAGGTGCTATACAAATAAACTTGCCTTGCTGCACATCAGCCTCTCAGCCCATAGCTATGCATGTACACAACGTGCTTGACAACTGCAATCCCGCATTTTTCTATTGATTAAGTGTGGTTTCAAGTTATTTTAATTTGTTTTAGCAATTGCTAAAAACTAAAACTGCTTTTGTATAAATTAACACTTATAAAAATGTTAAACTGGTCAATTTTAATAAAGAATGGAATTGCTGTTACTGTAAAGTTACTTTTAATATCATTAAATAGGCCCTTTAAAAACAGGCCTATTAAAACTTAAAGTATGTTAGGTCTTGATATTGTAAATGATAAACATACTTTAAGATTTTAAGGTTATGTTTTACACCATGACTGGACAGGTAATTACAGGTTACACATGATTCATCAGTTTAAATTCAACATCAAACACAGGCAGTTTTGCATCTTCGAGTCACCGAACATACAAGTCTTTGGACTGTGGGAAGAAACCCACAGACATGGAGAACATGCACACTTCACCTGTTAATCAGACCATCTGGGTGTGAGGCGAAAGTGCTACACAGAACCCTGTGCCACCCCATGTTACGAAGTAATAATTTAAAGCCATTGAATACACATCACACTAATTCCTGTGTTGCAAAGACAAAAACCCTTGCATGCAGATAATTCATACTGAATCTTTCAAACACTTGATTCCCAGATTTGTTAAACGAAGTGCTTTTATTTTCAAAAATGACTTCAAAAATTCTAAATAGGTGTGCATACACATCACTAAACACATTTACAAGTTTGTTTGCACAATCAGCCCTTTAACTTGATCCTTTACAGCTGAAGATGCTTACACTACTTACCCATTCATGTAAATTTGTAAAGTATCCATTGACCCAGCATTGTTCACAGGAAATTACTGATCTTATGTGAAATAAAATTATGTTGATATTTGTATTGGTTTTAAGGCTCACGGATATGATTGCAGATTGAGCCTTGTACAATCTTGCACAATAATAAATCCAGGTAAACCAGATAAAATGGTTGGTATTTAAAAAAAAAAGGCTAAATTTACTTCACTATATTACTTGAGGTCATGGTATAGATTGGATTGTAATTATATCAACATTTTAAACACATTAGGTAAATCATAGTTACTACATTTACTCTAATGACAAGATACAAATACATTCACACAGAGCCAGATGTGACCATGGCGAGATAGCAGGAGCAATAAGCTGCTTGACTAAATAAAAGGGCCAACAGTGGTTAATATAGTGCACCAAGATTTATTTCAATAAAACCCACTAACTCTTTAGCACATGACCAATTAAAATGCATAAGTACACTACAATTTAAAGTCAAAAATAAAAATTGGCTTCTTTGAAGCCATGTTTGTTTTAAAAGAAATACCCCAGAATTGAGTAAATGCAAAGATTAACACAGGGTCATGAAACTAAAACTACACAAAAACACAGCTGATTTCATTCAGAGCGAGTCCTGAGACACAACACATACATATCAATGTTTACACAGTCTTCTGTTGTCCTTTCTTTCCAATCAGAGATTTGTGAATGTGTGGAATGACACCTTAAAAACAGAAAAAACATCAGTGTAAAACAGGTGTTTATACTAAAAAATAGGCCAAGTAAACACATTAAGCAAACATTTGAAATCAAACACAAAAAGCACCAAAGCAATTATCACTCTAAGGCTTCAGAAGGAACTCGCCAACTGGGAACCTGACAATTCATTCTTACATAACTCGAGCAAACCACCAACAACCCATCCAAATGTCAGTGACTAACTGTGGCACATCTGATTTTTCATAGTTACAAAACAAGTTTAGTGTATGTGCATACTTGAACAATATACAAACATTAAATATGCACAACTTACCACCACCAGCAATGGTTGCTTTGATTAGAGAGTCCAGCTCCTCGTCACCTCTGATGGCAAGCTGCAAATGACGTGGAGTGATACGCTTTACCTTCAGATCCTTGGATGCATTTCCTGCCAACTCGAGGACCTAATTGTAGGAATAGAAACCATTTAGACTGATGAATTATACAATACGGCATCAGAAGTTTATTCATACAAGGCATGCAGATGGCATTCTTACAGAAGAAAAAGTTGGAGAGTCTTTGTGACTAATGCATTACAAATAAAACTAGTTAGAAAGCTCAACCTACCTCAGCAGTCAGGTACTCCAAAATAGCAGCACTATAAACAGCTGCAGTAGCACCTACGCGCCCATGGCTTGTTGTTCTTGACTTTAAATGTCTGTGAATACGGCCGACAGGGAACTAAAAGGTACAAAGAACAGATATTATACCACAACCTGAAGGTTGAAACCTTTATTGTACTAGGGGTGCAATTTTGTTTCGTCGGAACATTGACAGTCGACAGATTAATCACTATTATTATGACTACTCGCCAAACGAGCAAGTCTTGAGTATTCAGAGTTACTTTACAGTTTATCGAATACGTTCGAATTAAAAAACGAGAACAGCAAATATACTTCCATATAAACTACGATGGTAAAACTCTTCTACATGGAAGCATGTTTTTTACATTAGTAATTGGTAAATTCATGAGTATATTAGTGTATTTTATTGTTTAATAATGATTAATAATAAGTAACAAAACCGAAGACTAAAACTTGAATAAATAATCCAATGTAATTAGGATCAGGGCTAGATGCTGTATACATTTATTCAGAGACTTTTAAACTGTGTAAATAACGCAAACACACGGAGCCGCGGTACAAACCTGCAGTCCTGCCCTTTGTGAGCGCGAAACCGCCTTAGCCTTCGCCTTGCCCGAATCCTTACCAGCTTTTCCTCCAGCCTAGAAACAGAAAAGTTTCATCAATGGTTTAAAATAAAAAAAATTTCATTTAGAACATAATTAGCATTCTCAGGCATGTAGCACAATTCAAAAAAAGCGGGTAAACGTTAGCCAGCCGGACCACTACAACAAGCTATGCGTTAGCAACCGTGCTAACCAAAGTAAGCTACACGCACAATAGCTACAAACCACTAAACAACAAACAAGTTTAATACAACAAAAATGAGTGAAAATACAACAAGAGCAGGAAAACTGAACTTGTTACCATAATTTCGTTATAATTCTCCTGTACCACGCAGACAATTCCAGAAACTGTGTTTCAAACTGACTTCCCGCCTTCGGTTCACTATATAGAAACAACACCAGTACATCCGGGACCCCGAGCTCCTCTTTCAGCCAATCAGATTAGCTCTGCTGTCGTATGGCGCGTTCATTTACATAATCCTCTTTTGTTGTTTCACAACATAGAAACCAGATGGACCAAGAGATTTAGCATAACGAGACAAAATACAGCGTCTTTACTGGTCATTAAACGTCTAATTTTAAAATTTTTAACCTTAAATTACACTAAAAATTGATACAAACAATTTTATTATAAAATGTTGTAAGAACTGTGATTAGGAGATAAAAAGAGCTAGTTTTTTAAAGAACATACACATATATATTTGGAATTTACAGTAACATTTATGCCAAAGCAATATGCATTATGCACTAAAATATATATTACAATTTTAAATATGCAAATAAAAATGAAAAATTAATTCAAAATCAGAGATTTTAGGTGAGTGCAAAAGCACCATTTGTTGTATAATTTATTCATATTTATAATTTATTCATATGATCTCATCTAACAATATTTACTGCTAGGATACTTTTAAAGTTTTTATATTACATACTACATTTTTATTCTATTTATTTAATTACATAGTGTGTACAACATTACTTGTACTTTAATACGTTGTACTTTAATTAATAATTGTGTACTTGAATACTTTGTACTTTGATACTTGTGTACTTTAAATTTTTTTTTTTTGCTTTAATGTATCTTGAGCTGCTGTAATAACGGACTTTCCCTATGGGATTAATAAAGCTATCTATCTATCTATCTATCTATCTATCTATCTATCTATCTATCTATCTATCTATCTATCTATCTATCTATCTATCTATCTATCTATCTATCTATCTATCTATCTATATATGAAAATAGTAGGCCTACATCTAGTGCTATTTTATGTTAAAATAGCTATTGTAAAACACACACACACACTCACACACACACAACGGATCTGGACTTAATAGAAACATGATATTTTAAGTTATATATGGTATTTATTGTTTATGCGTGTAAACATCTTCCTTTAACTTTGTTTTGATACCAATTCCCACATTTAAATGTTAATAGGCACATTGTTGTAAAGCACAGTCTATAGTCTATCGATTTTTTTGTTTTATTACAATTATTTTATTTGTCAAAGTAATTTATTTTAATACTAAATATTTTAAATTGTAATAAAAGTGAAACTAAATGGTTTACATGGTCTAAGCATTAGAACTGTGCCACAGGTATCTGTATCTGATTTATATGCTATCCAAACCCCAAACGCATTTTAGTACATAATGCATATTGCTTTGAGAAAAATATGGATAAACAGAGGTATAAATCTTACTGTATCTAAAAATAACATCAACACATTCCTAAATGCTTCTCTGGACATCTGACATCCATTAAGTGCAATAAGACTCTGTATTACCTTTACTTGTCCGTCTTTTACAGTTCCACAAAGTAAATTATGTGCTTTAATTTTCATGTCTATAAACAATGTGGTGTCTTGGTGTGGTGTCAATAAATGTAATAAGCTATATTTAGAATATAGGCCTACCAGTAAACAGAGCTAAGCAAAGTGATGAATGTATATTGCTCTTGCCATGCTTTAACATAAAGGTAGCATCAGGTCAGTTCTTTCATAATTCTATATAATTATTTACATTTACATTTTTGGCGTATAGCAGATGCTCTTATCCAGGTGCTTTTACAGTAAACATTATCTTACTCTAGTTTAAGTATACAACAGTTCAAGAATACAAATCTGTTGAAACCCTGTTAGAACCAAAGTTTTTTTTTAAATATTTTATATTAATTTTTTTTTATAAATTATAATGTAATTGGATGGTAAAATATGTGAGCAAAAAAAAGTATATATATATAAGTATATATATATATATATGGATATATATATATATATATATATATATATATATACAGTGTATCACAAAAGTGAGTACACCCCTCACATTTCTGCAAATATTTTATTATATCTTTTCATGGGACAACACTATAGACATGAAACTTGGATATAACTTAGAGTAGTCAGTGTACAACTTGTATAGCAGTGTAGATTTACTGTCTTCTGAAAATAACTCAACACACAGCCATTAATGTCTAAATAGCTGGCAACATAAGTGAGTACACCCCACAGTGAACATGTCCAAATTGTGCCCAAAGTGTCAATATTTTGTGTGACCACCATTATTATCCAGCACTGCCTTAACCCTCCTGGGCATGGAATTCACCAGAGCTGCACAGGTTGCTACTGGAATCCTCTTCCACTCCTCCATGATGACATCACAGAGTTGGTGGATGTTAGACACCTTGAACTCCTCCACCTTCCACTTGAGGATGCACCACAGGTGCTCAATTGGGTTTAGTCCATCACCTTTACCTTCAGCTTCCTCAGCAAGGCAGTTGTCATCTTGGAGGTTGTGTTTGGGGTCGTTATCCTGTTGGAAAACTGCCATGAGGCCCAGTTTTCGAAGGGAGGGGATCATGCTCTGTTTCAGAATGTCACAGTACATGTTGGAATTCATGTTTCCCTCAATGAACTGCAGCTCCCCAGTGCCAGCAACACTCATGCAGCCCAAGACCATGATGCTACCACCACCATGCTTGACTGTAGGCAAGATACAGTTGTCTTGGTACTTCTCACCAGGGCGCCACCACACATGCTGGACACCATCTGAGCCAAACAAGTTTATCTTGGTCTCGTCAGACCACAGGGCATTCCAGTAATCCATGTTCTTGGACTGCTTGTTTTCAGCAAACTGTTTGCGGGCTTTCTTGTGCGTCAGCTTCCTTCTGGGATGACGACCATGCAGACCGAGTTGATGCAGTGTGCAGCGTATGGTCTGAGCACTGACAGGCTGACCTCCCACGTCTTCAACCTCTGCAGCAATGCTGGCAGCACTCATGTGTCTATTTTTTAAAGCCAACCTCTGGATATGACGCCGAACACGTGGACTCAACTTCTTTGGTCGACCCTGGCGAAGCCTGTTCCGAGTGGAACCTGTCCTGGAAAACCGCTGTATGACCTTGGCCACCATGCTGTAGCTCAGTTTCAGGGTGTTAGCAATCTTCTTATAGCCCAGGCCATCTTTGTGGAGAGCAACAATTCTATTTCTCACATCCTCAGAGAGTTCTTTGCCATGAGGTGCCATGTTGAATATCCAGTGGCCAGTATGAGAGAATTGTACCCAAAACACCAAATTTAACAGCCCTGCTCCCCATTTACACCTGGGACCTTGACACATGACACCAGGGAGGGACAACGACACATTTGGGCACAATTTGGACATGTTCACTGTGGGGTGTACTCACTTATGTTGCCAGCTATTTAGACATTAATGGCTGTGTGTTGAGTTATTTTCAGAAGACAGTAAATCTACACTGCTATACAAGCTGTACACTGACTACTCTAAGTTATATCCAAGTTTCATGTCTATAGTGTTGTCCCATGAAAAGATATAATGAAATATTTGCAGAAATGTGAGGGGTGTACTCACTTTTGTGATACACTGTATATATATATATTACTTTTTTGGTAAATGTTCTCTATAATAAATATGCATAAATTAAAAAATATATACTAAAATCAGTATCACATCCACTTTTAAGTTTGCACAAGAAGGAAGGTAGTTAGAAGGCAAGTTTGCCTACATGGTCAGCTATTTACTTGATCATAAAGGATGGAATTACCCAAAGATGTGTCAGACAAGAAAGAGGCACAATAGTTATCTAAAGTGGCCTGTTAAATGCCGGACAGTCATAACAATATCATTTCACACCTATTTAAACAGCTCAATGGCTGCACCTAGAAGTTCCAACAGGTGAAGTGCACAGTATGAATAGTCTACATGCATATGCATTTAAAAAGCCTAACTGCTAAATGCCTTTGTCATTACTATGATAAAAATCAATGTATTTCTCATTCTGCTGCCAATGTTATTCTATTGAGATTAAATTTGTTAGGAATGCAACATTTACATCAGTGCTTAACCAATTAAAATTTAGTATCACTTAAGTATCACAAAGTTTATAAAAGAAATCTTTGCTTTGCTGTTCATTAATCATGATTGCAATCCCCACTAGATGGCTGCATTGCTATGTAGTGCAAAAAACTGATTGCAACTCCTTATTACGCCATTTTATGTAGATCATTATGAGATCCTTTTGATCATTTGGAACTGTGTCAAGAGCAAAACATTTTTTTTTTCAAATACTTAAACAACCACCTAAGTGTAGCCAGAGCAAAGAACAGTACACACTTTTACATCACAACTATCAGGTGATTGATATACAGTATTTAGCCTATACAGCACCAGCTATTGTGGTCATGTGGAGAAGCATGATCTGTGGTAGTTATTATGCAACACCCTTTTTATCCTTTTTATTCAGTATGTGATCACCAAAAGTTGGTGAATAGTTTGCAGCAAAAATGATGGAGGTCTGTGCAGACCAGTCATATTTGTTCTCACCAACCTTTGCAAATAATTTCTTTATGGGTCTTGCTTTGTGCTAGCAGGAGCTGTAATGCTAAAAGAAAAGCAAAAGCCCACCCAAAACAAGTGTTGTTGAAGTTTTGACTCCAATATTTATGTGTTTATCACATGGTGATCCCAGGCCTGTGTACAACTAGGACATTAGAATACAATCCATGAAATCCAGTTTATGAAACAATTCATAATAAACAGTTCTGGTTCTAATGCTGCCTTTAAAGGAAGTTCAACATGTGTTGCAACTAAAAACCGACAGGTCTTTATCCCATATGTGCTTTAACCCTCTTTTGTTAGCTTGTGTGGGCTATTGTGTTGTGTGCACCTACAACTAACAAGCAAGAAAGTGTCTTGGAAAGGTGGCATCCTATAATTTTGACATAATAGGTCACAAAACTTTTTAGGACAATTCATCCTGCTCCCACTAAAGTTTGTCAACAAAAATGCATAGCTATATGCTTGGTTTAATATACCTGATAGAATAAGTATGGCTGAAATAACTGACTCCATTATTACAAGTATTGTTTACAAGTTTGGCCATGTAGTGTATCCTGGCAGGGGTCACTGCAGTGGATCATTCATCCGAATATTTGATTTGGCACAGTTTTTATTGCAGATGCCCTCCCAGATGCAACAATCTTATATTTATCCAAGCTTGGGATTAGCACTGGGTGTGCACTTATAAGTACCCAATGGTTAGGTTTATGTAACACCATCAATTCTTTCATATTTATAAGCCCAGCTCGGGATTTGAAATGCCTGAACATAGCCTTATGTCACACTAGCTAGCATAGTGTATCATGTGATTACAACCCTAAGTAAATGCTAATGTAAAATGTACAATGTATGGTATGCCCTGACATAACTCATAAGCACTTTCCAATAATGGCTTGTAAAAGTCAAATTGTTTTATATTTATTTTATTATGTGTACCAGTTAAGTTACAATTAGAAACCATGTGAATGCAATATGGTGTCCAGGAGATTGAAATGTGTAGTATAGCAGGCAGAATGACACCTCCTGCCCCACACAGAAATCTGTTGCTGGCAACTCACTGGCGTTAAATTACAGACATGCTTCAAGCAGTGTTGCCTACACAGAGCTACTGAAAGATACTTGGCCATTCATTGCTAAAGCTGACCTTCCGCCCATGTGTGATCTCCGCCCCCTCTCAGAATGCTCTGACATATTTTTTTGCTTTTCCCATTACAGTTACATTTTCCAAACTAAACATATTAAAAATGAATTAAGACTTAAAGTTCTGCTGTTTTTGGGATATAGATAACAATACTTATATGTACCACAATTATACAACCACAAAATAGGCCTTTAATTTAAAGTCTGTTGAAACAGATATAATCTTTTTTTTTAATTAATACATTTTTAAAAGATGTATTAGCACAGATATCTAATCAAGGTAGAACAACATTAAGACTAAAAAGCCACAAACTAAATGGAGGGACAATTGCAAATGAACAAGCGGAAAAATTAACAGAATCAAAGTATCAAATATAAGACACAAACGCATCTGCAACACGCAAAGAAGAAAGTGGATAGAACAGGGATTGTGCAGAAATTAGAAATGATTGTCACAATATGATATGCTAATTTGGCCGTCCACTACATAAAATAGAAATAGAACAGAGGGAACTGTCCGAAACTGCCGGTTGGAACACCTACTACACCTACCCTGTTTGTACCAGTGGATTTACGGGCGTATCCAGCTCTGGAAAAGCAACATCATACTGCCAGTGGGGCAGATTGCTCTCCCAAGGTGGTTCTCAACACGCCACAACACTGGGGTGAGTTCTCAGAAAACTAAAAAATGCTGACATTTAGTCACCTGGAGGCTGTTACACCTGCAAACAATCACATCAAGCTGATATAGTTATGACGGTCAAGTGTTCCAATACAGTGAGAGATACAAAGATCTAGTAGCCTAAATGATATTTTCTTTGAATAACTGCTATAAATTAGACACACTGCTAGATTATTGGGCATAAAGTGGTCATTCTGGAACCTACCACAGTTATATTGGGGTTGAGTCAAGAATAACAAGGCCATCCTTAAAAACTAACTGTGTTTCTTTTTATCCAGGTAAACTTGCATCATTGTACCACTGCATAATACAATTATGCCTCAGTTTTAGCTCAATTATAGCCAGATGGTCTAGTCTTCTCAAGAATCTGATTAACAGCAAGTCATCCCCTCCCTGACACAGCAAACTGTTATGTTTGACACATTACCACTGTTATGTTTGATTGTTGATACAATGTCATTATGAAATTCTCCCAGACTTACACCATACGTAAGGTTTAAGATGAGGGATTTCTATTCTACAAGGCTGGCAACAATCACGTCTGACTGTTCACTTAGCTAAAGTGGCTTTCCAATGAACTGGCTGAATATACAGAATAAAGTGTGTTTTTATTTGATTTTAGATTTGGCAATTATTGGTAAATATAATGTTTTGTTTAAATACAGTAGGTATAATGAATATACAACAGATCAAAACTAAATTAAAATGACTTTTTCACACCACTGAGTACTGCTAAAAGAAGCAGTACTATTAAAATATATAGAAAGGTTACAACAATTAAGTGCGAGGCTGACTGCATAAGTATGTACAATGTATCACAAAAGTGAGTACACCCCTCACATTTCTGCAGATATTTAAATATATCTTTTCATGGGACAACACTGACAAAATGACACTTTGACACAATGAAAAGTAGTCTGTGTGCAGCTTATATAACAGTGTAAATTTATTCTTTCCTCAAAATAACTCAATATACAGCCATTAATG
Organism: Trichomycterus rosablanca; assembly: GCF_030014385.1. NCBI lineage: Eukaryota > Metazoa > Chordata > Actinopteri > Siluriformes > Trichomycteridae > Trichomycterus > Trichomycterus rosablanca. The sequence continues at coordinate 27,952,481 of NC_085991.1, read as the reverse complement.
TCTAAACCACCGGCAACAAAAGTGAGTACACCCCTAAGAGACTACACCCCTAAATGTCCAAATTGAGCACTGCTTGTATTTTTCCCTCCAAAATGTCATGTGACTCGTTAGTGTTACTAGGTCTCAGGTGTGCATAGGGAGCAGGTGTGTTCAATTTAGTAGTACAGCTCTCACACTCTCTCATACTGGTCACCGAAAGTTCCAACATGGCACCTCATGGCAATCCTCTCTGAGGATCTTAAAAGACGAATTGTTGCGCTACATGAAGATGGCCAAGGCTACAAGAAGATTGCCAACACCCTGAAACTGAGCTGCAGCACAGTGGCCAAGATCATCCAGCGTTTTAAAAGAGCAGGGTCCACTCAGAACAGACCTCGCGTTGGTCGTCCAAAGAAGCTGAGTGCACGTGCTCAGCGTCACATCCAACTGCTGTCTTTGAAAGATAGGCGCAGGAGTGCTGTCAGCATTGCTGCAGAGATTGAAAAGGTGGGGGGTCAGCCTGTCAGTGCTCAGACCATACGCCGCACACTACATCAAATTGGTCTGCATGGCTGTCACCCCAGAAGGAAGCCTCTTCTGAAGTCTCTACACAAAAAAGCCCGCAAACAGTTTGCTGAAGACATGTCAACAAAGGACATGGATTACTGGAACCATGTCCTATGGTCTGATGAGACCAAGATTAATTTGTTTGGTTCAGACGGTCTCAAGCATGTGTGGCGGCAATCAGGTGAGGAGTACAAAGATAAGTGTGTCATGCCTACAGTCAAGCATGGTGGTGGGAATGCCATGGTCTGGGGCTGCATGAGTGCAGCAGGTGTTGGGGAGTTACATTTCATTGAGGGACACATGAACTCCAATATGTACTGTGAAATACTGAAGCAGAGCATGATCCCCTCCCTCCGGAAACTGGGTCGCAGGGCAGTGTTCCAGCATGATAATGACCCCAAACACACCTCTAAGACGACCACTGCTTTATTGAAGAGGCTGAGGGTAAAGGTGATGGACTGGCCAAGCATGTCTCCAGACCTAAACCCAATAGAACATCTTTGGGGCATCCTCAAGTGGAAGGTGGAGGAGCGCAAAGTCTCGAATATCCGCCAGCTCCGTGATGTCGTCATGGAGGAGTGGAAAAGCATTCCAGTGGCAACCTGTGAAGCTCTGGTAAACTCCATGCCCAGGAGAGTTAAGGCAGTTCTGGGAAATAATGGTGGCCACACAAAATATTGACACTTCAGGAACTTTCACTAAGGGGTGTACTCACTTTTGTTGCCGGTGGTTTAGACATTAATGGCTGTATATTGAGTTATTTTGAGGGAAGAATAAATTTACACTGTTATATAAGCTGCACACAGACTACTTTTCATTGTGTCAAAGTGTCATTTTGTCAGTGTTGTCCCATGAAAAGATACACTTAAATATCTGCAGAAATGTGAGGGGTGTACTCACTTTTGTGATACACTGTATGCAAATGACATTGGACACTGGAACTTGCCTTTGGAAAATGATTTGATATTTTTAGCAGGTTTATCCTGGCATACCAAAAGCCTTTGGTTTCAGGCAGAGGGCAGTTTATAATGGGAACAAGTCCAGATGAAAGCTGTTACAAAAGCTAATGCAGGGCCAACGCCCACACCAGGGCAAAGAATTTAGCACATCCATGTACAGACTGATTAATAGTCTCATTAATCACTTATTTACAGAGAAGGACAATGTGGACAAAAACTAAGTGCGGTAATAAAGACTTTCTATATACTGAAGCCAGATTAACATTTTTCACTCCGCAACACTAAATTACTGTTGATATCTTTGGGTTTTGGGATGTCACAGTTAAGCAGGGGGTAACGCTGCCACCTTGCAGCCTGGGTTCAGTTTCCTGACCATTTCCTGTACTAACTGTGAATGTGTGTGCGTCTTGTGATGGAGTGTCCTAGGTGTTTCCTGCCTTACGCCCAATTAATCAGACCCAGCGTAACCCTGACCAGGATAAAGCGGTAAAGTGGTAAAACAGACAGTGAATGAATGAATGAATATATTGGTTTCACTGCAGGATTAGTTAATGAATCTTTAGAGGCCACCCTGTGGTTAAAATATCTATATTGTGAATATCTTGAAACATGAAAAATCTTTATTTTTTTGGTTTGAAGCAGTTTACATTAAAATTTAACATTCATTTAAAATCCCTGCCTTTATGTAACATTAAATCACACTGGTATGTCACAAGTTATAAGCCTGACAGAGTATAGGCAGTGACAAACATCTGTGGCTAAAATATTACATTATAACAACCTGACACTTGGACTCAACTGTCAATTAAATTTGACTTCTTCACTGCATATAAGCTTAAAGAAAATAGATTTTCTAGAGCTCCTGTGTTTCCTTGGTTCTGTAGGCATAAGTTTGTGACTGCAATGTAAATACTGTCCACTACGTTTGTTGTTCTTCTAGGTGAACACCATTACAGGCTCTGTATATATTAAGCTTTGTATTTGACCTATGCAGAACACATTTGACAGATACCTTGTGGCTTACCATCACATGGGCATGTCAGTAATACTTAAAGGTTATTGTGGTACATTATGGTAAAGGCAACATCATTATTTCTTCTGTTTATCATGAGGGTATCAGTTGCTGTAATGGGAGATTACAGTATCATGCCCATCTGCCATGCCATTATGGACCAGCAGAGGACATGGATGCAGTTTGCCAGTTCCTGTAATCAGCAATCCTGTCTCTGCACCATGTAGTGCATTTAGAGTTAATTTTTTTCTGGGAACCCAGCCAGTGGTGGTTTTATTTCGGTTCCTGTGTTTGTTCTTTTTTCCTCTTTCCTGAATAATGCATGAACTGGGGTTCTGTACTTCGACAATGTGTTTGACGTTTTCTGTAGATGACAGATCTGGGCTGCCGACAGGTCAGTCAAGCACAAGCATTTTGAAGCACTTGCAGAATGAGGCCCTGTATTGTTTTCCTGATGGCAGCATATGTTTCTCTAAAATCCCAATGTACAACTTTGTGTCTGTGGTACCTTTGCATTTTTGCAAGTCAGCCATGCTGTGTAAACATTTACTTAAGACCCTTAAGGTTTCCCTTTTACCAAGAGTTCTTGGTCACTTCCACCTTTTATTTTATTGTATACAGCATCCAGATGATTGTTTGCTAACTCGAACTTAAAAAAAAAAAAAAAACTTTGATTAGTTGAAGCAGAATGTGTTTGGATTGTGATTCCATTTTAGATGTAATAGGAAGGGGAAACAACAGAGGGTACTTAAAGTTCCAAAATATAATGCAGCTAGAGCAGTGTGGAAAAATACATGGGCTCTTAATTATCACAAGTATTTTATTATTACTCACTTATATTTATCTCTTTGGATACACAATTAACCAATAATGTAACATGTAATAAAGACATTTATGAGGCTGAAAATGTTCTGCAGAAATCTCAAAATTTCAACATGTATATAAATTTCAACATTAAAAGGATCAGTGACACATGGCCCACACATTCAAGGTTACTAGTCCCATTGCAAACCTTACATCAACATGGGCTTAGAAGGTACTGTGCAAAAAAATTGAGGGGTGCAAATGAATTTTTTTTGGTGACTGCGTTGTATTATTGTTCCTTATTGTTCCTCTAGATTTCGAAAAGCTGCCACAGCCCTTCATTAATTGTCATTCATAAACCTGACAGTTTGAAGACTGATTGTAACACATTGGCTGGATAGTGGTTTCCTGGAAGTCATTGTGTTACAAACAAAAGGTCAAGAGTTGACTCTGTGGAACATTTGCATTACTTGGCTGAGAATGTTTAAAGAACCAAAACCTGAAGAACAAAAAGTGTAAATGATATCTACGAACTGTGTAGCAGTCTAAGGACTTCTCAGGACTTCTTTTCTGTGACTGAATAACTGGGTCATGTTTTTCTATTTTCCCAAAAACTCACAAGTATACAGTGGGTTATTGTTGGTTCTTATTCCTGTATCATACAGGGGTTTAGTTGTGTATTAAATTGTTTGTAATGCATTTTGTGTTTCTGGTGTAAATAGATTGTTGCATTATCATCTTTGTTATTGTGTGCTACTGTTGAAACAGGATATGTAACAACTGCTTGTGCAGTTATTTAGAATTTTATGACTAGAAACGATTTCTAGTAAATTTTATGGCATGTGGCAGATGCTTTATCAAAAGTGACTTATAATTAACACTGAATACAATGGGTTAAGGTCCTTAAGCTACCTCTATCAGCATCTTTATTTACAATTTTAGCATTTAGCAGACACTTTTATCCAGTGACTTACAGTTGTGACAGTACCCAGTCTAAGCCATTAAGGGTTAAGGGCCCTATTCAAGAGCTCAACATTGGCAACTTGCCAGTGGTGGGGCTTTACCCAGCAATCTTCTGATTACTAGTCCAGTACCTTAGCCACTAGGCTACAACTGCCCCCTTAATGCCTTAAAACTAAAAATGTTTTAGCTTCTAAAAATAAAAGATTTAGAATTTTTTTTACTGATATTTCAGTAATTTCCTATTTTGTTTTCGCTATAAATCAGACATAGTAGTAGGAGTCAGCAGAAGGTGTACTTACAGTTACAAAATATAATACAGCTAGAGTGATGTGAAAAAGTTAACTGACTCTTAAATATCACAAGAACTTCTGGGTTAAGGGCCTTGCTCAGGGGCCCAACAGTTGCAGCCTGGCCAACATAAACCATCTTACCCCTTCTTCACTAGTAAAATTTTAATAGTAAGTCCACTATGCCACTGTTAACACAGTGGTCAAGGTAATGCTAGCTTACTGATAAGAAGGGTGATAGGTCAAGCCTGACCACCACTCTGAACTACTGCACAAGGCCCTTAACACTCAGTTGTGGTAAACACCTAGTTTAAAAATTCATACTAAGTTAAAAAAACAAACAAACTGACAGACACTTATGACTGTCCAACAGTCCCTATATGCCTCCTTATGTTGTCTTACGTAAAAATAGATGATTTGCACAAATCCCTATTTTGTAAATGCTACCTTTCAGGAAAAAAAACGGTTACTCCTAATTTTTAGTAATTAGTTTCTCATTAATTTTAACAATTTACTGGCTGAACACCAGTTTAAGCTAATGCCCTTTCTAGCTTCTTTTATTACTTGGCGCATAGCAAAATGATTCATGCAAATATGAATTTCTGATGGCATAACTGAATACATATCAGTAAAGCGACAAAACCAGTGACTATTTTGGCTAAGGGAAAAAACATATTATAAAAACTTTGCTTTTTGCCAACATCCCACCCAATAAGCCTTAGACCTTGTTTGTTTGGATTTTAACACCATGTTTAACACGTGTCATTTTATGGCATAATCAGTCACGTTTTATTTAACATTGCATGGATGGCGGGTGTGTGGCTTACCTGGGGAACACATGACACCAGGATGGGAAGAAGGCCAACTGGCAGAGGCAGTGTGATGCTTTGGGCAGTGTTCTGCTGGAAAACCTTGGGTCCTGCCATCCATGTGGATGTTACTTTGACACGTACCACCTACCTAAGCATTGTTCCAGACCATGTACACCCTTTCATGGAAACGGTATTCCCTGATGGCTGTGGCCTCTTTCAGCAGGATAATGCACCCTGCCACAAAGCAAAAATGCTTCAGGAATGGTTTGAGGAGCACAACAATGAGTTTGATGTGTTGACTTGGCCTTCAAATTTCCCAGATCTCATGTTTAACACATTTGTGTCATTTTATGGCATGGTCGGTATTTTGTGAGTCTGCTTATTGTATATTGTCTTTATATTGTGGGTCCATTTTATATTTTCATTTTTAGGGCTGCGAGGTAGGTTGGCTTACACCTTGAAGCTGCCTGTGGAAACTACCAACCTCTCAATTGAGAAGCTTTTTCTCTGACTAAGCAAGTCAATGTACTGAATTATTAAATCAAATAAATCAAGAGATATAAAGAAAATAGTTTATTGTCAAGAAAGACAAGAATTTGCCACTTCCTGAAACAGGAACCTCTTAAAAATACATTCAGTCCTTGTAACAGCACTGCAGTCAAAGGTGACAGAAGAGACAGAACATGTCTTGGGAGAAGCAGATCAGATACTGAACAATCACTCGATCAGATTTTTTTTTTTACACATTTTTTTTCTTTTAAACATTTGCAGCATATTTTTTGGGATTGGGGTGTCTCAAACACACACTTCCACTGAGAGTAAATGATCTCGGCAGCATGTTTATACAAGCATAAATACTGGGGAAAAGCCAGTTATATTTAGAAATGTTTTTTTTTCTTTTTCTATCAAACAGTTAACAATAGAGACAGCACAAAGTTATGGGCACAGCCTCATTACACAAACTGCAAAAACATTACAATCAACCACCACCATTTCCAATGCATTTTCCCCCAAACAGAACATCCAGTGACTACTAAACTAGTTCACATTTACAGTATAAAAAGTGCAGAAAACCAAGCTACTCGGAAGCAGCCTATACATTCACATCCTGAAGTGTTGAAGTGCATGTTATTTTTATTGAACCCCTCCTAAAGGCTCAACACTCCTCAACCACGGTACCAGCCGCTGAGGAGTAAAGCTTCTTTTTAACGAGCCTGAACCCAGGGCCAAGCCTAAGTGCTCGGCGAGAGAAGCAAGTGTTGATCCGCAGAAGGTCCCGCAAGTTCAGCCAGCTGCCACCATCTTGTTTAAACACCAGTGTCAGTTCGAAGGTGGGCACCACGCTGGCATCACAAGCCAATTTCTCTAGCCTTGCACAGCGTCGTTGATGATTCTCCTCAAGCTCGAGGCGCACGTCCAACAGGCAACCGCGCAGCCCGCACGGCTCGCATGCGGCCAGCCGCAAAACGTCCCGGGCAACCCGCTTGGTCAGTGTCTCGGGAACCAACACTTGGGCGCAGTGCAGGGTGCTGGTTTTTGCTCGGGCCAGACAGCCCTCGAGCAGTCGAGCCAGCTGTTGGCAGGCACGCTCCTCAAATGCCTCGGTGCTCAGGTATGGCTCGGACAGGCAGCGCTCCCAAAAGTCCAATTCTAAAAGGAATATAAGGATAAAATAATTACTCAATAAATGTTCATTTAACTTGAAGAAGATGAGAATTGTGCTGTAAAATTTTGACATTGCACATTGTAACACATCCAGCAGTCATTTCTTTCTTTTTACTATCTCTCTCATCCCAGTCAGATCATGGTGAGTTAAAGCAGTAAAACACCCTGAACAGAGTGCCAAATTAAATACAGGGTAGTACAAACATACCCATCCACTCACAATTAGTGGCAATGTAAAATAGCCAATCTACCATTTGCACAGTTTATTGTGAAATTAGCACTGCACAGACTGACTTTACACTTCTTAAATAAGCATGCCAATAGCACTACTTGTAGCTTTTTGGCAAGAACCTATTAAATCCCTCTATTAGTTGTAATTGCTTAATTATGGTTCGGGTCACAGTGGGCACAGCAGAAATACATTATATTGCCAAAAGTATTCGCTCGTCTGCCTTCACACACATATTAACTTGTGACGTCTCATTCTTAATCCATAGGGTTTAATATGATGTTGGCCCACCCTTTGCAGCTATAACAGCTTCAACTCTTCTGGGAAGGCTTTCCTCAAGATTTAGGAGTGTGTTTATGGGAATTTTTGACCATTCTTCCAGAAGCGCATTTGTGAGGTCGGACACTGATGTTGGATGAGAAGGCCTGGCTCGCAGTCTCCGCTCTAATTCATCCCAAACGTGTTCTGTCGGGTTGAGGTCAGGACTCTGTGCAGGCCAGTCAAGTTCTTCCACACCAAACTCACTCATCCATGTCTTTATGGACCTTGCTTTGTGCACTGGTGCACAGTTATGTTAAAACAGAAAGGGGCCATCCCCAAACTGTTCCCACAAAGTTGGGAGCATGAAATTGTCCAAAATCTCTCGGTGTGCTGAAGCATTAAGAGTTCCTTTCACTGGAACTTAGGGGCCGCGCCCAACTCCTGAAAAACAACCCCACACCATAATCCCCCCCCTCCACCAAACTTTACACTTGCCCAGTGGCGGCGTGCGCTTGATGGTGTAAAGCTTGTATGTCGGGCCATTCCATGAAGCTTTCTATGCACTGTTCTTGAGCTAATCTGAAGGCCACATGAAGTTTGGAGGTCTGTAGCGATTGACTCTGCAGAAAGTTGCCGACCTCTGCGAACACCTGAATTCAATGATTTGGATGGGTGAGTGAATACTTTTGGCAATATAGTGTATATCTGGGACATGGCTTGAATTCACTGCAGGACACCTACACTTAAAATTAAGCACAGCCAGTCCATCTATTGGCATACTTTAGAATGCTGAAGAAAAGGAATACCTGAAGGAATTCTACAAAGACATATGGACGACATGCCAAACTCATCATCATTTCATCAGTAACAAAAGATGGATGATCTAGTTGTGACGAAGTGACTAACAGTATTGAACCAATGAACCACCCTTTCGGGCTTCGGTAAACTAAAAAAAAAAAAAGGCTTTTTTTAAAAACGATTAAAAACCCACCTTTTTACTAAGCACTTGAGCTGACTTGTACTTACTTACTAACACTTTCATTTCTTAAAAAAAAAGCACTTTGGTTCTAACAGGTTTTAGCAGATGTGTTCTTGGACTGTTGTTTACTTAAACTAGAGTAAGGTAATGTTTACTATGGAAGCACTTCTGCAAGTCGCTCTGGATAAGAGCGTCTGCTAAATGCCGAAAATGTAAATGTAAATTTGCATCCAGGTGCATGTGGTGATGTTTATTAACAATTTTTTATTTATTTTATTTACATTCAATGACAGTTTCACATAGAATGCCCACATAGTTCAGTTAATAAGCAAGCTTGTCATGTTTTGATCTATGTGCAGTATTTGCAAGTGTCATATGCCTTGCTCAAATATGTAAACAAGACAATACAGCTCCTTTTAGATGAACTTTCTTTAAATAGATCGTTTAAATTATTCTATTTCATAGCTTTCCACAAATAATTCCACCATAATTATAATAACAGTAATAACAATAAAATACCCAGTGCAGATCTAATGCAGGGACTAATACAAGAAAGCTATTTATTATTATTATTTAGCTTGCAAACATGTCTACCTGGTGAAATTAAATGTTACTTATAGACTTAAGGTAAAAAACATGCTGACAAAGAAGCTCGGCTGCACAACAACATGACTTCATCCTCTTGGTGACGTCACTGCGACAAGCCTCTTCTCTGCCCTGCAGCTTTAAATCAGCTGTGCAGTAAACATGCAGTTCAGCTGCCTGCTTTGTTTAACCTCCAACAATAACAGTACTAACAATGAACAGACGTTTACAGTCATATTTACCGTTGTCGATGCAGGACTGATCGTAACCTCGATCAACAAAATCCAAGATGCATTCGGAGTTCTTGTTCTTCAATGTGCTTGTTGCAACCATGATGAAATCCTTCAGTTCAAGGTCTAAAAGAATAACGTAGAAATTATTTTAACTTACTAGCCAAGTAAAACACGCCTTAATACAAACACATACTAAATATTAAAGATAATAACAAAGATGCTAAAAGCTATCATTCAAATAAAAATATCCGCAAAAGTTTTAGCTTTTAAAGAAATTCTACCTACGCAGCCAAACAAAGCTCACTATTACTACCAAGCATTAAACAAATCAAGGTAAACGTGCTTACCGATATGAATGAAGTTAAAATCTAATACTTAGAAAGTTTCAAATAAATAGTCCAAAAGCGCTCCACACACTAACAACCACAAATCATTCTCGCCTAACGATAAACCTGACTCAGCCCTGCCAGTATTTATAACCTTGCGCTGACGGCGCCCCCATGACGCCAACCAATCAGAGCACATCTGTCATACCACAGACCTGCCAGCCAACGAGAACGCGCTTAATGTGAGAAACCTGATTGGACCGTGAGCCTATTCGACACTAGCCAATTGCTGGTGAGTATTAATTTGTTGCTACCTTCAGAAGATCTATTTTCCTCCTGTCTCCAGCTGAAGAAAAACAACGAGGTACCTGAATGTACTACTTATAGCAGTTTTATTAGTAAGAACTCTGCAGTTAAATGTGTAAAAATAATACAAACATCATTTGTCATATTCCAACATTAAATTAATATACATCAGCCTGTACTTTACCGTTCAATGACTGATTAAGTAAATACCTGCCACAAACAATTAGTAAATGTCAATAAATACCTGCAAAGAACTGTGCCTTTTACTCGTGTGAGAGAAAAATGATAATTTACACCAAAAGTATGCACCTTGAACCTATTTAATTAATAATTTTGTTTAAAAATTGTCTGTCTGTCTGTCTGTCTGTCTGTCTGTCTGTCTGTCTGTCTGTCTGTCTGTCTGTCTGTCTGTCTGTCTGTCTGTCTGTCTGTCTGTCTGTCTGTCTGTCTGTCTGTCTGTCTGTCTGTCTGTCTATCTATCTATCTATCTATCTATCTATCTATCTATCTATCTATCTATCTATCTATCTATCTATCTATCTATCTATCTATCTATCTATCTATCTATCTATCTATCTATCTATCTATCTATCTATACTACTTAGAAAATGTAGATTTGCGTAGGGCATGATTGCCAGTAGTCATGTTCCAAGAATACTGCCACAATAGAATGTTACTGGATGTGTACACGGTGTACAGGATTAGAAGTATGTCAATTACATTGTATGACATCCAAAACCCAGTTCTAGCTGATTTAGACCAGTTCCTATGTTAACTGTGGAATCTTCCACTGTCCTACAAGGTCACCAACAACATATATAAGGATGTTTATTATCATTATTGTTATCACATTTACAGAGCATCTGTGTGAGACTCTGGCGGTGTGATCCTTCTCTGCAGACGAGATTAAAACTCTTTTCTACTCACAATCCAGTCTTTGAGGTATTTTATTAAGGGTTTTACCACCACACCCTCTATTCTGACTAGTTCTATACTAACCCTGGCTGGTCTCTATATTACCAGGTCAACTATCACACATTTATCACACCACTAAATAACTAATTTATGGTAAGATTTGGCTAGTAAAATATTTGGCTTATAAAAGATACAAACCCTATTTTCAAAGGCTGAACCTTTGGTGGATCTTCCTCTAATATGCAATCATGATTCCTTCACCTGTCATCTGCTTATTCAGAAATGTTTCAGAACACTGTAACTTTTCACTCTTTTTTGTCAGTGTCACAACTTATTTTGAGTATGTAGCAGCCATCAATTCTTAATGTGTTTATATTTACAAAATACAATAAAGACAATCAGTGAAATCTTTGGTAATCTTTTGATGGTTAGTGAAGATTTAAGAGAATTAACAAATCATATATTCTTCTTTTTACTGAATTCTAAAAATGTCTAACTAGAAACTTAACTAAGTAGAATCTGACTGTGGGCTGGTAATTGAATAGCTCCAGTATACTGTATTGCCACAAAAACAACAACAAAATCCACCTACTTCATATAACGCACATTTATCCATGTTTTGAATTAGATACAAGTGAGTGAGATACGTGAGTTTTATTCAGCAAGAAATAATTATTGTTTAACAAAACCACATGTGCCACAGTTATTGCACGCCCAAGTAATTCTTAGAAACACTATAACTGAAGCATTTTATCCATGTTTGTTTTACCTTTTAAGTAACTTTTTATGCAGTAATTAATGACTTCTTGCTGTGTATATATGTGATGACAAAGAGGTCAAATAGTCTTAGTCATTCTCCAACATGGAAAACTAAGAGACAATTAAAATTGACCTTATAACAATTAAATTTGACCTTATAAGTCAGGGAATGGTTATAAACTAAATGTCCAGATTTACAGTGCAGAAAATAGAAAAAGACAAAAATGACGGAAGATCACTGTTGGAGAGTTACAGAAAAAATCTTGGGGTCAGCAAGTTGGACGAGAAGGCCAGGCTCGCAGTCTCCACTCTAATTCATCCCAAAGGTGTTCTATTGAGTTGAGGTCAGGACTGCATCTTGGGGTCAGCAAGTTTTTGAAACTACCATCAGATGCCACCATGCCAACAAGTTGTTTGGAAAGCTTGCTAGGAAAAAGCCTGTTCCTGTTAAGATGACTGTGCTCCCTAAATTTTGTGCTCCCTAAATTCTACACACACACTCCCATACTTGCACATAAACACACAAGAATAAAACGCACACTGTTAAATAGAGTGAATGGCCTGTGGTGTTGTTAAACAAAGTCCTCCAGTCCACACTTTGTGCAAGGCAGGTATACCCTAGACCGGGTGCCAGTTCATCCCAAAGCTTCGACCATCCCCTCAGACCCCTTCCCTCAGATTGCCAGTCGTGTGTGTTGATCACCGGCCAGTCAACACCCCTTCTAAGATTTAAACCCAGATCTCAGTGGTGGTGAGCTAGCATAAAAGAGTGCCATACATGTGGTTTGGTTAAAAATAACTCTTGCAGAGGGATTAATTTTCTCTGAATTCATTTTCTTCATAAAAGGCTGGCCTTTTAACTTATGTTAACCAGGAGTTCCAATAATTATGAAGGGGCAGGACAGTGTAGTGGATGCATTCAAACTAGATTCAAGTACAGTATATGGGTACAAAAAGCCACCAACCAAAGCCAATAATTATAAACCATGATTAATGAGGCCTTGCCTTAATGACATTTATTCAGTTTTTTTCCCTAACAAGCAAATATCTTTAGTCATTTAGTGGCAGGACAAAACACAGTTCCAGAAATCATACACATTTCTCACTAAATAAACTTTTAATCTCTACTCTTTACAGGCACAATAACGAACTCCTTCAGATCAGTGACTCAATATTTTTTTGCTGCATGCACATGTCATTAAAACTAACTGTTGTAACAATAGTCGCATTTATTTTTAGGTTTTTAGTTTTAGTTTTGCTGCTTTTAACAGAATCCTCAACTTTTTTGTTGTTTTACAAATAGTCTGTCTTTGTCAGAGTATTAAAATAATGTCTTCAAATTACTGACAGCTTCCTTAAAATTAGGAAGTGTGAAATGTGGTCCAAACCAACATACTGTATATGACATACAGACGTTTCAAGAAGTGTTTATCAACCGCATGGTGCAAAACAAGCTCATTAAACCATGCTCTCAATGGCTGTTTTTCTCCATGCAATATGACTCTGTCCACCTAGTACTTCTGACGCAGACACACTCATCCAAACACTCATACACCCAAAGCAAGGGGTAACAGAATACAGCTGGTCACATGGCATGAACAAGATCCTGGTATTAAAAGTCACATGTCTTCTATCCTCCTACAGTATCTAAAATGGCACAATCAACACAGCAACCTTTCTAAAGAAAAAATTAAGAGACATGCATACCATACCAGTATATAAACCTCAATTATTTTAGCAACAGTTTTTTTTTCTGTAAACAAATGATCAGAACATACTGATGTTGGAAGAAATGATAGAATGAATTTAAGTTACTTTATAACTTATCATAGGTTTTGTGAATGTATTAGTAGTATAATTATACCCTATTTAACTAGGGCTACTTTGAATGCACCAATTTTAAATACCGGGAACAGAGGTCTTTTTGTCAATAATAAAAAGAAAATGTCTGGCTGGTGAGGTGTAATTCATCACTTAAAAAAGGTCTGCCACAAATGAGAGCTGCTCAAACACAGGTCACACTGTCACTGTCACATCACCATATGAGAAAATTCTTTCTTTAAAACAAGCACATTGAAGATCGACTGAATGTTGTTGCTGATCTCATAGACAAGAAACAACGGGAACATGTTTTTTTTTTGCAAGGCAGCCATGGCAATATAAACTTGTTTGAGAGTGTACAGTTCCAGCAGCTTCTTTCTAACTTCTCCTAACCTACAATGGACCTGTTATTTTGAACAAAGAATTATGTATTCTAATCATTCAGTCACATAAAATTGCATTTGCAGAGTTTTTTTTTAAATGAAGATTACCATATGTCCAATATTGTTGTGTATAAATGTATTTTACATTTCTTACAGTTGTATTTTAAACTATTGACTTTAATTGTGCATGTGTATTACAAGTGTGACTACTGGCTTCATGTGCACGTCTCTTACAAGTGTATGTCAATCTTTCAGTTGTGTGTGAGAAGTTTTACCCCCATGTTGTGAGTACAAAGGAATACTGAAAACAGACCAGAACGTTTCATATGCATTAAAAGAGCTGCTTAATGCCTAAGTCTTTAATCTTAAAACTTTAATCTAAAGACATTGGGTACATCTATAAAATGAGTTTTCAGACTTTTTATGGTTGTGGTTGTTTGGATGTATAGACATACACTGATCAGCCATAACATTAAAACCATTTCCTTGTTTCCACACTCACATATAGAAGCACTGTGTAGTTCTACAGTTACTGACTGTAGTCCATCTGTTTCTCTGCATGCTTTGTTAGCCCCCTTTCATGCTGTTCTCCAATGGTCAGGACTCTCCCAGGACCAATACAAAGTAGGAATTATTTGGGTGGTGGGTCATTCTCAGCACTGCAGTGACACTGACATGGTGCTGGTATGAGTGGATAAGACACAGCAGTGCTGATGGAGTTTTTAAACACCTCAGTGTCACTGCTGGACTGAGAATAGTCCACCAACCAAAATCATCCAACCAACAGCGCCCCATGTGCAGCGTCTTGTGACCACTGATGAAGGTCTAGAAGACCTCAAACAGCAGCAATAGATGAGCGATCGTCTCTGACTTTACATCTACAAGGTGAACCAACTAGGTAGGAGTGTCTAACAGAGTGGACACGGTATTTAAAAACTCCAGCAGTGCTGCTGTGTCTGATCCACTCATACCAGCACAACACACACTAACACATCACCACCATGTCAGTGTCACTGCAGTGCTGAGAATGATCTACCATCTAAATAATAACTGCTCTGGGTGGTCCTGTGGGGGTCCTGACCATTGAAGAACAGGGTGAAAGCAGGCTAAAAAAGTATGTAATTAAATAGATGGACTACAGTCAGTAATTGTAGAACTACAAAGTGTTCCTATATGGTCAGTGGAGCTGATAAAATGGACACTGAGTGTAGAAACAGAGAGGTGGTTTTAATGTTATGGTTGATCAGTGTATGTAACAATTAAGCACTTTTTGACTTTAACACACATTGCCAAAAGTATATTGACAATTGATGAAATGTCTACTTCAGTCAAAGCCATTGCTAACAGATACATAAATTTAAGCTTACATCCATGTAATCTCCAAAGACAAACAGTGCCAAAAGAATGGGTCATTCATAACAACCGAAAAACTCTCCACCAGGGGTTTAGACTATAGGTTGTCAGGTGTGGCTGAATAAACCTAAACGCCAAAGGTGTAAATTCCAGTTTTGATCCAGTGTTTAGACAAATAAAAAAAGACAGTTCTTTAGACAGTTTTTTCCCATGTGATGACCCAGTCCAATCTTGAAGTTAAAACATCTAAGAACAAGTTAAGTCTGAGGCAGTAGAAGTAAATACTCTGGAAGAATGGATTTGTGTTTGGTAAACACAAGGAGAATACTAAAGTCAGCTACCATAGTTTAATCTATAAAGTTTTTAGGGGCTTTAATAAACTAAATAAACCCAGTCCAACAGCATTAACATTGTAGAGTATTATGTTCTTGTTAAAGGCAACAGTTTAAGAAGGTCTTCTTTATGTTTTAGCATATCAATGGCCTCATGCAGAACATGGGGTTATTAAAGGTCAACCCCACTAAGCATCAATTGCTCATCTTAGATGGACTGAACAGTGTGCTGTGGTCAGATGAGTTTAGGTTTTAGCTTATTTTTTGGGAAAATTAACATTGAGTTATCCATGCCAAAGACTGACTATCACTTGTGCCTCATGAGTGTTGGTACGCTCCAGGTGGAAGTTCCCATATATACTGTATATATATATATACTATATACAGTATATATATATATATAAAATCAGCTTTTTCCTGTCATTTTTGCCAGCTCCCTTGTTTGCACACTTACTTTTCTCAGAAATGTTGAAATTCTCAGAGTGGACCCACCCATAAAACCATCATGCACAGGAGGCGCCAGTTGCTTGCATGGCCAAGCCAGCAGGTTCTGATAGTTCCCTGTCTGTTCTATTTCTTAGGGATGGTTTGTTGCAGATGACCGGAGCAGCCTGTCATATTGTGCTATAGTTCTCTCCATGTTCTCTCCACTTTCTCCATTGCACACCTAAATCTGGGCAATCTGTACATATACAAATTTAGACTTGTGTTGATAGTTAGCTGTTACAACGACAATGACCCAAAGCAATGTATATATGTAAATAGACAAACACTAGCCTAATAAAACTAAAAATGAATCAAGAATTTATTTGTACTGTGCAACTGGTTATATAATATTTGCTGAACTGTCTACTCAGAAGTGGAAATGGAATTCTGTCACTGGTAATGACAAGCTACCTACCACAGCTGTTGGCAAACATCAGTATCCTGCAAAGTGTAAATCTAAGAACTTATGTAGCCTGACCCTGAACTTGCTCCTCACTATTTAGTTGGCCTGATCTGTAGCTCCCACCTTGGTAGTAATGCAAACAACTGACATGACCTCTGGGGAAATAGATGTGTGTTTAAATGAGTTCCCTACTCAACCTATATCCCCTGTACAACTTTTACCCTGCAGCAATCCTGGGGCTTTTCTGTGCACAGCCCAATCAAAGAGCTCCACCTGATCCAGAGACTCCAAAAATACCAGTGGTAGTGTAGGGAAAGGGAGTGGCACCATAAAGAGTTGCTACAACTGAACAGGGCCAAACTTTACATTATGGTCAAACCAAGGACGGATTAAGGATAGTCTGGGCCCCTGGGCAAAGAGTTGCCCAGGGCCCCCTCCAAAAACATAAATAGATTAATACATTAAACCAGAGTTTCTCAACCTTTGCTCAGTCACGGCACCCTTTAAAAGTGTTCAAAATATTGAAAGGCACTTCATCTCTGCGTCCCTCCTCGCACCACGCCCCCCTCCCCTTGGTGGACCAGCTCTCGGTAGCATATGATAGGCACTGCTTCCACCACGCCCCCTCCCCTCCCCCTTGGTGGAGCAATGCTCGATCGGCACCCCCCCCTCCCCTTGCAGAGTCGGTGCGTACAGTGGCTTACCTGACAATTTCTAGGTCCCTAGAACATCAAGGACCCATGGTGAACGACTTCTGTAGAAGTCTAGGGGCCCCAAAAGCATGGCTAGGGCCCCCGGAGCCCCCCCTCAGGGCCCCTAACCTCGAGGTCCCCTGGGCGCTGGCCCCACTGGCCCGGTCAGTAATCCAGCCATGGGTCAAACAGCCGTCACTGGCAGAGTTTCAGTTGACCAGGCCATTTATTTCTGTGCCAATTATATTGCCCTCTAAACAAGGTGAAATACTTAGCCAAGTAATAGTTAGGGCTCAAGTGAAGTATGCAGTGTGTGGGGATCAGTGTGCGGTGGGCTGCATTAAGGCAAACTACCTGCCTGGCCTCATGGATTACGTTGTTATGTTAAATAAGGTCTGATTTAAAACTAATTTCTTTGCACAGCCACCATGTTCATGCAAGCACCACTGTTGCCTTTCTTTGTATATACAGTAGTGTTCAAAAAAATAGCAGTGACTAAAGCACAAAATCATTATAATAACTTTTATTTCCATAAATGCAAACGCACTGAAAATACTACACTTTCAATTCTAAATCAAAACATTAACTACATTTAGCCAGTTAGTGTTAATCCTTTACAGAAAGTTAAGAAAAATGAATATTAGGCTGTTCAAAATAATAGCAGTGCCAGCATTTTTCTTTAAAAACTAAAAAAATGTATCTATAACATAAAAAATGTTTGAGGTTTCACTTTACTTTAAATTACTGAACTAATATTCAGTGGCATAACAATTGTTTCCGAGATCTGTGCTGCATGGAGTCGACCAACTTCTGGCACCTCTGAACAGGTATTCCAGTCCAGCATGATTACACTACATTCCACAGTTCTTCTGCAATTTTGGGTTTTGCCTAAAAAAAACACGTTTCAGATATCAGACCACAAGTTCTCTATGAGATTGAAGTCAGGGGATTGGGCTGGCCACTCTATTACCTCAATCTTGTTTGTCTGTAACCAAGATGTTTTGAATCACTGTCATGTTGAAACCCATTTTAAGGGCATTTCTTCTTCGACATAGGGCAACATGATCTGCTCAAGTATTCTGATATATTTAAACTGATCCATGATCCCTCGTATGTGATAAATAGGCGTAACACCATGGTATGAAAAACATCCCCATATCATCATTTTGTACCACCGTGCTTTACTGTCTTCACAGTGTACTGTGGCTTGAATTCAGTGCTCGAGGGTCGTCTGACATACTGTCTACGGCCACTAGACCCAAAAAGAAAAATTTTGCTTTCATCAGTCCACAAATTTGAACCCATTCAGGACGTGTCTGTTTCTTAACAACGGGACTTTGCAGGAGTTCTTGCTGGTAAATTGGCTTCACTTAATCATCTTCTGTACTTACTGGTAACTCCAGATGTTCCTTGATCTTTCTGGTGGTGATCATTGGCTGAGCCTTTGCCATTCTGGCTATTCTCTGATCCATTCGAACAGTAGTTCCACGCTTCCTTCTGCGTCTTTCAGGTTTTGGTTGTCACTTTAAGGCATTTTAGCTGAGCAGCCAATAATTTGCTGCACTTCTCTGTATGTTTTTTCCCTCTACAATCAACTTTTTAATCAAAGTACGCTGTTCATCAGAACAATGTCTGGAACAACCCATTTTACCCAATATTTCAAAAGGAAATGAGCTATGACCAACCTGTGCAACATTTGCCCCCTCCTACATTAAATAAGGGCCAAAATTGACACCCGTTCTTCTGCAGAATGAATGACTTCACCAATTGAACTCCTCACTGCTATTATTTTGAACAACCCCCTTTCAATCAATGCTTCAATTACTCAGAATGAGTGAGATGCATGTCCTAATTGTTGTGTTTGTTTTGTTTTCATTACTCTACTACACTTTCAAGTGAATTTTTTGCTATGTAGAAATATCTCTTCTACTAAAAACAGTGATTTATCAAGTTAATGGTGTTGGACTGCTATTTTTTTTAACACTACTGTAAATGCCATCAATTTATTTGTATATACATTTATTAATTTACTACTACTTCTACTACACTAGCAAAAACCCATTTAATACTATTTAATTTACTTAATTTAAATATGTGCACCAATATATAATCTTCTGTACTTCAATCAAATTAAATTATTTGTTTCATGTGAATAAGAATTTATGCTCAGAATTAAACTAAGGACCTTTATAGTTGACGGCTGTAACTCTACCTACTACACTCTGATACATACACATATTCACTTTCTTAACCGCTTATCCAGTTAGGGTCGCAGGGGGTGGCTGGAGCCTATCCCAGCTTTTCAATGGGCGCAAGGCACACAGTAACACCCTGGACGGGGCGCCAGTCCATCCCCGGGCAGGCGCACACACACAAACACACAAACACACAAACACACAAACACACAAACACACACACACACACACACACACACACACACACACACACACACACACATATTCACCTGTAGGGGAATTCAGTGTCTCCAATTAACCTGACTGCATGTTTTTGGACTGTGGGAGGAAACCCACACAGACACGGGAAGAACATGCAAACTCCACACAGAAAGGACCTGGACCGCCCCACCTGGGGATCGAACCCAGGACCTTCTTGCTGTGAGGTGACAGTGCTACCCACCGAGCCATGATACATACAGCCAGTATTTTTGTTTGCATTGGATGTAGTGCTCCAGATGTGATTACGTTTTAAAAAGTAATTGTTATTTTCAAATACAACCCCAAATTAGGCAAAAAGTTCAACATTTATTCCCAGCTAGTGTTGCAAAATTTAAGCAACAATATCCTCAACAGGTTCAAAAAGCAGAACATTGTATTTCTATATATCTGTGTTTAACAAGTCCTTTTATTTGTGAATTCAGTGTTTAGACAGATTCTCATGTACTGCACAAAGGCTTAGAATGAAAGTTTTACCCAAAATATAAAAGACAAAAATACCACTACCAACAACAACTTAAAACAACTTAAAATTTCTAATTTCTAATTGAATTTGGGATAAGCAAAATGTTTCAAAAGCAACAGTTCTCAGTTTTTGTATTAACAGGCAATATCAGTTGGCTTTAAAAAACTTTGTAATCTTGACACATAATAAGATAACAAAGAAACAGAATTTGTATGCACCATAAAAATTCTTATATACAATGTATAACATAACCTTCCAGCAATGGCATAATGGTATGAAAAAATTTACTCATGTTGCTTGAAAAACATTTTATATACAGTACTATTTATATGACTTCAGGCTTCCAATCTGCTGTTTAAATACAAATAAAATGCAAAATGTATGCTCCATTTCATTTCATTCCAGTGGAACATCATTGAAGCGAGTAGTCTTGATTTTATGAGCTTCGGATTCTTTTGGATCATCTTCCATCTCCAACCAGCTTATTTCGCTGCAGCTATATTAAAAGGGTAAGAGAACAAAGTTACAGTTAAATTAAAGCAAAAATCAGTGGTGAACAATCAGTGTCTGACGGGCACAAAATCTGTGATGCATCATGTATGATAAAATAGTCCTTATTCTTTATTAGGATTAACATTATGTTATTAGATCATCCAGATTACACTATAAACCTTTAGAAATCTTATATAAATATTTAATATTCTTAATATTTTATAATATTAATATGGGTGCCATGGTGTTTTCACTTGAAATGACATCCAACATGGCACTTCTTGAGTTTTTACAGGCATCTATAGAGGGCACCACATCACATTTTCTTCTTCTGGAGGGGCATCAATTATAAAGCTTTGCATGCAGGGACACCCTCTGCCGCACTCCATCACATGTTATCCACTGGGGGGTCACCTTTCCAATAGAGGAGCACCTAATTGGGCAGGGTACACCTGTAGGAATACCCTATATCACATTGCATCCCACTTTCTCTAATGGAATGGACACCCTTCTTGTCATCTGTCAAGATGGGGCAGCATAGAATACAATTTATAACGGCAAGAATGCCCATAAAGGCAAATTAGATAGACAGACAGACAGACAGACAGACAGACAGACAGACAGACAGATAGATAGATCACTTTATTAATCCCAGAGGTGGAAAGTAACGAAGTACATTTACTCGCGTTACTGTAATTGAGTAGTTTTTTACTTGTACTTTTTAAAGTAGACTTTACAACCTGTAATTTTACTTTTACTAAAGTATGTTTTGTATCAATAATTGTAATTCGCTACATTTTAAATAACATCCGTTACTGAGTAAAAAAAATGCTAAAAAAATGGCGTCTGGGAAACTGCTGCAGTGAATTCTGTGATGGAAAATAAACTGGTGCTAAAATAAAGGAGCTGTAATCTAAGTATAGAGTAGGGAAGGGTGATTTTAAAAGTTTAACATGTTTAGTTTGATGTTTCTTTATTTGACAATATAGTCTGATGTCAGAGAATGGCAAAGTTTTGTCTTACATCTTAAAGGTTTTCTTTGGGTCATTTAGTGAAAGCCACAACATGTGTAACCTTGACTTGTTTTGAGTTTTGAGATTTGCAGTATGACTGTTGTTTGGTATTTGTTGATGATGAAAAGAAGGCTGGTATATAGAATCCACAATTAATGCCACTTCAGTGGATATACAGTTGTTATACAGTTATACAGGGATGGTCTGTACTAAAATGACACATTACACATCCCTAAATGTTTTAAATGTTGTATCAACATGTTTTTTTTCTATTACATTTTAATTAAAAACAACTATTGTGAGATATATCCACTTGTCCTGTTTGCATTACACAGGAGAGACACCCTCTCCTGTTAAAAAAGTAACTCAGTAACGTTTACTCTGAGTACATTTCAAATGAGTTACTTTTTACTTGTAGATTTTTTTTTGACTAGTAATTTTACTCGTACTTAAGTAAATATTTATTAAAGTAATAGTAATTTTACTTGAGTACAATATTTTAGTACTCTTTCCACCTCTGATTAATCATATAGGGAAAGTCAGTTAGGACACCCTTTACAGTATTATTACATTTTCTTGCTCTAGAGGGCACATAATCATAATTGATTGCAGGAAAGCCACTTGTAGGGAACGTCAAGTTTATCCTATTATGGAAGCACCACATCACATTTTCTGTACTAGAGGGACACCTATGTTTTCCCCATGTAAAGTGCAGCCAGTGGGGCGCTTGTTCTCTGTTTGCCACTCTAGAGGGAACTCTTGGCATTCTAATAACATCATCATTTTAACTTCACCTGTTCGTTTTCAGCAAAACAATAATCAAATGTACATTTAAGCCACAAGTAATGTAAACTGCACATTTGAAATTGAAATTCCTCAGTAAATGTTTGTTTTTCCACTAGATATCACTATAATATAGGTTATGGTCAATTTAACTGAGGAAAAGCCTTTTTAACATAGCTAACAATGCTAGAAAATCCTGACATTTACAGAACATAGTAACAGTTTTCTAATAATGCCCAGTAACCCAAGCCCAAAAAGAGGAGCCCAAAACCTGGACCTGATAATAATGAAAAAATTATAATAAAATAAATAAAAGTTCAGATAAATATACAAGTAAACTCATTCAGATCAACCAGCTTTTTACATTCATATCTTGATTTCAAAATATGTTGTAATATGATAACGGTTTCCTAATGTTTTGTCATCTTGTTTTAATTATTGTTTTAATCTAATATAAGGATACAGGATCAGGTGCACTTTATAATGCAATGACCTTTTCTCTTTGTCAGAATGATAATGCCCACATACACACTGAATTCATTCATTTAAATTCATACATTTCAAACATTTCATTAATCATTTATCAAATGAGTGGTTTGATAAACACGAATAAAGTCAGGAACCTTCCATCATTCAACAATTTTACCTTATCCAGAAGTTCTTTCGATCAAAGAATTGAAAGGTTTTTTTATTTTTTATTCTTCTTAAATAATGCTTTAGTATGATGGCGTATTAGGGCCACTTTAAAGAATATACTGTATATATACAGTACAGTGAGGAAAATAAGTATTTGATCCCCTGCTGATTTTGTAAGTTTACCCCCTTACAAAGACTTGAACAGTCTATAATTTTTATGTAAGGTTTATTTTAACAGAGAGAGACAGAATATCAACAACAAATCCAGAAAAAAAACATTAAATAAAAGTTATAAATTAATTTGTATTTAATTAAGGGAAATAAGTATTTGATCCCCTACCAACCAGCAAGAATTCTGACCCCCACAGACCGGTTATGTGCACAAAAGGCACACAAATTAGTCCTGTCCCTGTATAAAAGACTCCTGTTTCTTCCGTTCAAATCTCTCGACCACCATGGGCAAGACCAAAGAGCTATCAAAGGACGTCAGGGACAAGATTGTAGACCTGCACAAGGCTGGAATGGGCTACAAGACCATCAGCAAGACGCTTGGTGAGAAGGAGACCACTGTTGGCATGATAATTCGAAAATGGAAGAAATACAAGATCACAGTCAATCGCCCTCGCTCTGGAGCTCCATGCAAGATCTCACCCGGTGGGGTAAGAATGATTCTGAGAAAGGTGAGGTCAGCCCAGAATTACACGGGAGGAGCTTGTCAATGATCTCAAGGGAGCTGGGAGCAGAGAAATGCTGGATAAGACCCCAAGAACACCATCCCCACTGGGCATTTCTCTGCCTCCAAACACGGCGAGTGGAGTTGATCCCAAAGAGCTCAATTTTGGTCTCATCTGACCATATCACATTCTCCCAAGCTTTCTCGGAATCATTCAGGTGTTCATTGGCAAACTTCAGACGGGCCTGTACATGAGCCTTCTTGAGCAGAGGGACTTTGCGGGCACTGTAGGATCTCAATCCATTACGGCGAAGTGTGTTACTAATGGTTTTCTTGGTGACTGTGCTCCCAGCTCCCTTGAGATCATTGACAAGCTCCTCCTGTGTAATTCTGGGCTGACCTCACCTTTCTCAGAATCATTCTTACCCCACCAGGTGAGATCTTGCATGGAGCTCCAGAGTGAGGGTGATTGACTGTGATCTTGTATTTCTTCCATTTTCGAATTATCGCACCAACAGTGGTCTCTTTCTCACCAAGCATCTTGCTGATGGTCTTGTAGCCCATTCCAGCCTTGTGCAGGTCTACAGTCTTGTCCCTGACGTCCTTTGATAGCTCTTTGGTCTTGCCCATGGTGGTCGAGAGATTTAAACGGAAGAAACTGATTCTGTGACAGGAGTCTTTTATACAGGGACAGGACTAATTTGTGTGCCTCATGGGCACATAACCGGTCTGTGGGGGTCAGAATTCTTGCTGGTTGGTAGGGGATCAAATACTTATTTTCCTTAATTAAATACAAATTAATTTATAACTATTATTTAATGTTTTTATTTCTGGATTTTTGTTGATATTCTGTCTCTCTCTGTTAAAATAAACCTTCCATAAAAACTATAGACTGTTCAAGTCTTTGTAAGGGGGTAAACTTACAAAATCAGCATGGGATCAAATACTTATTTCCCCCACTGTATGTATATACTGTATATATATATATATATATATATATATATACAGTGTATCACAAAAGTGAGTACACCCCTCACATTTCTGCAAATATTTCATTATATCTTTTCATGGGACAACACTATAGAGATGAAACTTGGATATAACTTAGAGTAGTCAGTGTACAGCTTGTATAGCAGTGTAGATTTACTGTCTTCTGAAAATAACTCAACACACAGCCATTAATGTCTAAATAGCTGGCAACATAAGTGAGTACACCCCACAGTGAACATGTCCAAATTGTGCCCAAATGTGTCGTTGTCCCTCCCTGGTGTCATGTGTCAAGGTTCCAGGTGTAAATGGGGAGCAGGGCTGTTAAATTTGGTGTTTTGGGTACAATTCTCTCATACTGGCCACTGGATATTCAACATGGCACCTCATGGCAAAGAACTCTCTGAGGATGTGAGAAATAGAATTGTTGCTCTCCACAAAGATGGCCTGGGCTATAAGAAGATTGCTAACACCCTGAAACTGAGCTACAGCATGGTGGCCAAGGTCATACAGCGGTTTTCCAGGACAGGTTCCACTCGGAACAGGCTTCGCCAGGGTCGACCAAAGAAGTTGAGTCCACGTGTTCGGCGTCATATCCAGAGGTTGGCTTTAAAAAATAGACACATGAGTGCTGCCAGCATTGCTGCAGAGGTTGAAGACGTGGGAGGTCAGCCTGTCAGTGCTCAGACCATACGCCGCACACTGCATCAACTCGGTCTGCATGGTCGTCATCCCAGAAGGAAGCTGACGCACAAGAAAGCCCGCAAACAGTTTGCTGAAGACAAGCAGTCCAATAACATGGATTACTGGAATGCCCTGTGGTCTGACGAGACCAAGATAAACTTGTTTGGCTCAGATGGTGTCCAGCATGTGTGGCGGCGCCCTGGTGAGAAGTACCAAGACAACTGTAGCTTGCCTACAGTCAAGCATGGTGGTGGTAGCATCATGGTCTTGGGCTGCATGAGTGTTGCTGGCACTGGGGAGCTGCGGTTCATTGAGGGAAACATGAATTCCAACATGTACTGTGACATTCTGAAACAGAGCATGATCCCCTCCCTTCGAAAACTGGGCCTTATGGCAGTTTTCCAACAGGATAACGACCCCAGACACAACCTCCAAGATGACAACTGCCTTGCTGAGGAAGCTGAAGGTAAAGGTGATGGACTAAACCCAATTGAGCACCTGTGGCGCATCCTCTAATGGAAGGTGGAGGAGTTCAAGGTGTCTAACATCCACCAGCTCCGTGATGTCATCATGGAGGAGTGGAAGAGGATTCCAGTAGCAACCTGTGCAGCTCTGGTGAATTCCATGCCCAGGAGGGTTAAGGCAGTGCTGGATAATAATGGTGGTCACACAAAATATTGACACTTTGGGCACAATTTGGACATGTTCACTGTGGGGTGTACTCACTTATGTTGCCAGCTATTTAGACATTAATGGCTGTGTGTTGAGTTATTTTCAGAAGACAGTAAATCTACACTGCTATACAAGTTGTACACTGACTACTCTAACTTATATCCAAGTTTTATTTCTATAGTGTTGTCCCATGAAAAGATATAATAAAATATTTGCAGAAATGTGAGGGGTGTACTCACTTTTGTGATACACTGTATATATATATATATATATATTGTATATATACTGTATATACTGTATATATATATATATATATATATATATATATATATATATATATTTTAAGTTGTATATGTTTCAATTTTGAGATTAAAGTCTAAATTATTTAGAGATTAAAGTCTAAATTATTTAGAGATTAAAGTCTAAATTATTTAGAGATTAAAGTCTAAATTATTTAGAGATTAAAGTTGACATATTATGGCTATTGCAACCTCCTTGTGTTAAATGAGGGATGTTCATGATTTGATTTTGTATCGGTTTCACAAATAAAGAAATCCCCAATCTCCTGCACATCAGCACCAGTTTGTTATTAGCGTAAGGACGATGAAACTGCTTTGTAATAAATTGTGTGTATTTAGAACAACTGGTGTCTGTGTCGTCACCAGTACCTCAACCGAGCCTTATGGACTCGTACAATAAACTAAAGCTGTATGGCATCGCTATAAATGGTTGCACTGATGGGTTTAGTTGTCATGTTATGCGGATGGAAGCGTACAATATAAACAATGACCCAAAAATTTTAACGCCAGTTACTGGATTACCACACTAACTGACTTTATTCTCGAAATGAAAACATAAAAATATTTTTTTTACAGTGGCCCTCGTACGCCGTCGTACTTTAGCCACCCACAGGATTAAAAAAGACATATATTGTTACCCATTATCGGTATTTTAGTCAGCATCTATAATTGTATTTATAAATGTTTAATAGAAAATGCCAATCAAACTAATTAAAACTGATCAACTAAAGCACTGTAGCAAACTAAATTGTGTTTGGCACATTTAGATATTCAGTACGCCAAGAATACATTTAAAGGAACACAAATACATTGCTGTGTTTCCACCTAAACAGAAGTTATTGTTTAAAGCCATAGTGCTTGATCAAGTCGTGAAGTCCAGTGGGACACATTTCACAATCCAGAAATTCACAAACACTGATTACAAAGAGTGTTTGGAACATTAAAATTAAAATCAAACAATAAAGATCTGACCTCAGTTCTAATTAAAGAAACAGCAACACAGAGGCAGGCAAATAAACAATCCAGTTTTGAGTTTGTGAGCCAGAAAAGTGCAACATTTTGTGCATTAGTCTTGAGGGATACATTGACATTTGTAATTTGACAGTGCCTCTTCAGGGTAGTGTGTGGGTAGTGTGTGGCTAAGGAACCTATTTTTCCATCTCCCACTATTTGTTTTGCAAGGTGGGGTGAGTGAAGGGAGGTGGAGAGATAAACAGCAGGAAACACCTTTTCTTGCCTACAATGAGTTATTAAAAGCACTTGCTTCCTCCCAGCAACTGAACACAGACAAGGCTGAAATAGCAATAGGCAGCATATATCGCCAGATAGAACACAACTTATATTTATATATTGGCTTTTTATTTTTGGTTGGAGCACTATTCTCTTACCAGCATTTGAATTAAGGTGTTTAAAACAGCCAACAAAACTGCTGCAGAATAGTCCACCACTCAAATAACTTTCTTTAGGGGTCCTATTATTATTGTTGATCATTTGATAATTAAACAAAGTGTTTAGAATGGGCTAGAATCAGTAATTCTATACCCACAAAGTTCACCTAGCTAAGTGTAGCTATACAATAATGGAAAAAAAGTCAGTGAGTGTATATACATTGTTTACAAAAAGCATATCTTTCAACACCCTTACATTTAAACCTCTCCCCAGCTATTCATGTATCTACATTAAAAAACTCATTATATAAGTCAGTAAGCATACCATTCTCCTCTCCACCTGATTTCACTCCCAGAAGCATGACCCCATCTTTGTTACTCTCTGTCCTTTGGAACGAAGCACTGAGCCATATGAGAACAAAGCAAGACAATAATTACCTTTACAGGAACATTATTTAACCAGCTTATTTATCTAGTTGTCTCTTTATTCCTTTTATTTCATACTTTGTAGAAGCCTATTTTGGCAGCATTTGCAGCTGCAAGGTTTTATCCAGATTCCTTTACATGCCATCATAAGCTTTTTACTCAACAGTGCATTCCATCTTGCCACTGTGCCACAAAACCCAAATGTATGGTGTTTAGAGCTTATTTAGAGTAACTGTTGGATTCTTTTCTACCTCTCTCACAAGGCCCTTCATTTCTGGGTGCCAAATTTGGAAGGATAGTCAGTTCTAGTTTAAAAAATTTTTTTTTAATGTTTTTTATTTTCTTTATGCATTTTCTCCCCATTTTTTTCTCCTTTTTAGGGCGTCCAATTGCCCCATTGCATCATGCTTCCTCTCCACCAATGCCGATCTCTGCTCTGATTGAGGAGAACGAAGCTAACCCACGCCCCCTCTGACACGTGGGCAGCATGCCGTATGCATCTTATCACCTACACTTTGACGAGTGCAGTGCAGCTTAGCTGCGTGTACGGAGGGACACACCCTAAGAGCACTCTTTTCTCATCTCTGTGCAGGTGCCATCAATCAGCCAGCAGAGGTCGTAATTGCATTAGTCATGAGAAAGAGACCCTATCCGGGTTAGTCCCGCCCATATGTTCTAGGTAGTTTTAAGGTTGTGCCAAGTTTCCTCCATTTCAAAGTAGGCCACAATGGTCCTGGAAACACTTAAAGCACAGATATGGCTTTATATCCTTGCCCTGATCTATGCCTTGCTACATTTTGATTGTGAAGGTACTAATACTAATAGTAATTAATGGTTTGGTCTTTGCCCTGGTAATGTAGTGTAAATTCTTTACACTATTTCCAGTTAATCGCAAACAAGTCGACTCCTATTCTCAACACACATCAAGGATGATTAAAGCAGGAATAAATCAGGATGTTCCTGACTACAGTTTAGAGTGTTACAGCAAAGGCTCCAAATAAGTTTCGGAATAAGAGATTTCAGTTTTTGATTTGTAATACATTTTTTGAAACATACGACAAAGCTTGTCATGCTTGATGAAAGAAGGGTTTATATTAGAGGATATCTTTAATCTTAGCCAAAACACTCAATCTGAATGCATCAACAAGCATAAAGTTAAAGTAACTTAAGACTTAATACTGGTTATTAAGAAGAAGAAGTTAAAGGTGTTTGGACTAGTATTTTACTGGAAATCTTTTAAAATGTATGTGGGAGTCCATTAGAGTGACCTTTGGGGAATGGTCAGACAGTTATACAAAAATAAATGGGCCAAAATTTAACTCTAAATAAACCAAAAGCTAATGGTGTCCTACCATGTTTCTTACCACATTCACCAAAGTCACCATTGTCAACAATGGCTTAGCATCAAGGTATTTATATTATTACTTTTTGTAGTGTTTGGATACTTTTTCCCCTACTGTGTGTGATTATTTAACCAACCCAAACTACTCACTTTTCAGTTCCACTGTCCATTGTTCCTATAAAGGGAAAACGAAATGAAAGAAAATCAAGGTTAGGTCTAACATGGTCTAAATCATGTCTACAATCCAATATTGTTTTTGTGTTTTGGTTGCAATAAATACCTTGATAATGTTGGACTTTAAAACACTTGAACCTAAGGTATATCAAACCAGCCAAAACAGCAACCAACAAAACCAAAAGTATCCAAAGATATCTTTTATCTGCAACACACAATGTCAAGGAATCAGATACATGTATAGCCTCCTTCAAAATTTTTGGCACCCTTGGTAAAGATGAGCAAAAATGGTTATAAAATATTGGGGGGGGGGGGGGGGGGGGGTGCTGGAGCCTATCCCAGCTTTTCAATGGGCGCAAGGCACACAGTAACACCCTGGATGGGGCACCAGTCTATTGCAGGACGGACACACACATGCACACGCACACACACGCACCTATAGGGCAATTCCGTGTCTCCAATTAACCTGACTGACCGGAGCTCCCGGAGGAAACTCACGCAGACATGGGGAGAACATGCGAACTCCGCACAGAAAGGACCTGGACCGCCCCGCCTGGGGAACGAACCCAGGTCCTTCTTGCTGTGAGGCGACAGTGCTACCCACTGAGCCACCGTGCCTAGTATGTAAAATTATTATTATAAAATTGTAATGGCATGCATATTTATTGCATGATCACAAACTGTTTCAGTTATTAAAAGAAAGCTGTATATATCCTTTTAGGCAATTTTTATTTTTTTAAGGTCCATTTTGTACCCATGTTGTATTTTTAGTACATATTGTAATATTCGATAATGTATATTATGTAATAAAATTAAAGTTATAGGCCAATCAATAGCTTGATTATGTAGCTTAATTTAAGTTACATCTATTATTCTGTTTTTGTTAAATTTTATAACACCACAGGATTCTATAACATAATAAAATTACCTTTAATATTGTATATTATTAGTAAATAATGTATATTTCCAGTTCAGTAATTATACATAATAATTCTACAAATCACAGCAGTTATGCATGTCATGTCATAGAAAATGTACCTTCTGTTAAAGTAACATTACAACAGATATAATAATATCTTGGGAATTTGTGATTGGCTAAAATTACTGATTGTACTGGTACTGATGGTTCATCCAACAGATGATCTATGAAAAAAGTCCTCTTATTAGATCAGTGGAATCATATGGAAATACAGTAAGTATGTGCTTGTATTTTACACAGTCACACATTGCTAATTGGCTACAAGTTACCAACCGGAATCTCCTTTTTCTGACTTGTTGTCCTGAACACCAGAACCATCTTGCTTTCCTGAATAAATAAACAATTAATAAGATCACTCGCAAAAAACACAGACAAGTGAATGAACTGTTGATGGCACATAGCAATGTACTTTGTACAAAGTACATTGCTTCTTAGGCTATGTAATATATGGTGGCACAGTAGTCAGTGACTTGTTGGATCCAAAACTTATCCCAGGAACACTGAGTGTAAGATGTGAATACTGTGAATGTAGTTGGACAGTGCATTGTATGACAGCACACCGTCTTGTAAACTGCCAACTGGGTTGGTTTTGGGATATAAAAGAAAACCTGAGTACTCAGCAGAAACCCATGCAAACACTGTAAGAACATGCTAAATTACACACTGACCTCACTGACCATTTTCTCAGCTCCACTTACCATATAGAAGCACTTTGTAGTTCTACAATTACTGACTGTAGTCCATCTGTTTCTCTGCATGCTTTGTTAGCTCCTTTCATGCTGTTCTTCAATGGTCAGGACTCTCCCAGGACCACTACAGAGTAGATATTATTTGGGTGGTGGATCATTCTCAGCACTGCAGTGACACTGACATGGTGGTGGTGTGTTAGTGTGTGTTGTGCTGGTATGAGTGGATCAGACACAGCAATGCTGCTGGAGTTTTTAAACACATCACTGTCACTGCTGGACTGAGAATAGTCCACCAACCAAAAACATATTCAGCCAACAGCGCCCCATGGGCAGCGTCCTGTGACCACTGATGAAGGTCTAGAAGATGACTCAAACAGCAGCAATAGATGAGCGATCGTCTCTGACTTTACATCTACAAGGTGGACCAACCAGGTAAGAGTGTCTAATAGAGTGGACAGTGAGTGGACATGGTATTTTAAAACTCCAGCAGCGCTGTTGTGTCTGATCTACTCATACCAGCACAACACACACTAACACATCACCACCATGTCATTGTCACTGCAGTGCTGAGAATGATCCACCACCTAAATAATACCTGCTCTGTGGTGGTCCTGTGGGGGTCCTAACCATTGAAGAACAGGGTGAAAGCAGGCTAAAAAGGTATGTAGAGAAAGAGATGGACTACAGTCAGTAACTGTAAAACTATAAAGTGCTTCTATATGGTAAGTGGAGCTGATAAAATGGACAGTGAGTATAGAAACAAGGAGGTGGTTTTAATGTTATGTCATAGAGCGAACACGACAATCATGGTGGTCCCACAGTTGCTAATTGGAATTAATTGGAAGTCTTGGTCATGCTCTTCCAACCAATGTCGGACACTTCTAGCAGTGTGACATGTCGCATTGTCCTGCTGGAAGATCCCATCCACCCCGAGACAATCAGCATGTTTTGGTGTATGTGATCTGCAAGGACGGATTCATACCCAAATTGGTTGAAAGCGCCTTCCACATGAACGCATGGGCCCAGAAAATGCCACGAAAACATTCCCCACACCAAAGCACTGCCACAATAATGTGACTCGACAGTGTGTAAACCACTTGGTTGGTGCAGTGGTCAATTACGTTAGCCCATCATGGCTGAGATCTGGATTTGAATCTCACTGATGCTATCAGCTGGCAGAAAATCTACACACACATTATTGGCTATGACTGGGGAAAATGGCTAAAGCCCTGCAATGGATTGGCGCCCTGCTCAGGGTGTTCCTGTATTAGGCCCAGTGTTTCCCTCTATGATCCTGACCAGGATAAAGCAGTTGATGGGAAGTTTTATGTTATCCTAGTGTCAGCACATGCTGGGTTTTCTTTGGGTACTCTGGTTCCTCCTACCTCCAAAAATATGCAGAAGCCGAATTAACTGATTTAATTTATCCCAAAGTGTAATGGATGAATGTGTGATTGTGTTTTGCCCTACAATCCATGGTGTAATCCTGTCCTGCACACAGTGTGTTCTAGTGGGGCCAGACACCACAATCCTGACCAAATTAAAGTGGTTAGAGAAAATAAATGAATTGATATGTTAATATAAATTAAAAAAGAGCTTTGACATGCATGTACAATCAGACACCAACCTTTATCTGACTTGTCATGAAATGTATTATTGGGTCCGGTTGCTGAGGTGCTAACAGCCTGTGTCGTCATCTTCTTATTTCCTTCAGTCTGTGAGCCTGAATTAACATATAGTTAGTAATTCACACTTTTCCTTAAACCTGCTGCATTTGTGTCTTTTATTCATTGATTATGACTGTCAGCATGAGACTTACCAGTTGAAGATTGTGCCAGTGTTGTGGTATTTGCAACATTTTTGTCACCTGTAGTAGATTGGGTGCTTGCTAAATGGAGAAAAAATTCATTATTTTCCATTATTTTCCAGTATGTTCTGTATCTTTTATACATAGACACTATATAGCCATAAGTATGTGGGTACCCCTCCCAGTTATTGATTTCAGGCATTTTTTTGCATAATTATTGCTAACATTGTATTATTTCCATTTCATGCAGTAGGTTCTGTTTTTGCACAATCATTGCTAACATCAATGTAACAGTCGATTACGTAAAATAATTATATGTTTTCATCATCGTGGCAACAGCATTACTGTGCCACTCTTCACAAAGTGAGGTCCACAGCATATGATTTAATGAGTCTGATATAAAGGAACTCATGCACAGAGAACTGACATTAACCTTAACCTTAACATTAACACCCTTTGGACAAACTGAAGCATTAAATGCAGGACAGACGACCTCTTCCAACTAGTGGTGGTAAATTCGGTTCATTTTATGGACTCGGGTTAATCTGAGTCACTCAGTAATGTGATTCGGTTCGCTTGAGTCACTTGTACTGACATCTTAATTGCGATTGATTTACTGCATGAAAATGCATCCAAATATCACTTGTCTTCTGTGCACTCATCTTCTGTAAATAAATCCTTCTCTCTTAATTCTCTTGGCACCTCACACTTTGACAAGTGGAATCTTGATCATGGGGGATAGGGACAAAGATAGGGGAGAAGGAGGTGGACTCACCTACCAATCAGATGGTATATTAATGGGTTGAGGGTTCAAGGGGGATGGTCAACAACAAATTGCCATGGTAACTTGACCCAGTCAGGCAGCCACAGTGGCACCAAAACAAACAGTCAATAAATTACCATAGGGACTATGACACTCCTTAAGTGATACAGTCCTAAAGTAGCCTGTAAGCATTTTAATAATAATAAATTCATAAGCATTTTAATAATATTATAACTACACTGCAAAAAAT
The DNA here is from genome assembly GCF_030014385.1 of Trichomycterus rosablanca. NCBI lineage: Eukaryota > Metazoa > Chordata > Actinopteri > Siluriformes > Trichomycteridae > Trichomycterus > Trichomycterus rosablanca. The sequence goes on along the minus strand of NC_085991.1, from coordinate 27,918,394 downwards.
GATTTTTTGACTTAGTAAATAGAGTGAAGATTTTTAAAGTACTTTATACAAGAATTATCTAGTACAGTCTTGCTACTTAAAAATGTCACATATAATTTAGTGTGTTACTTGGTGTTTCTTTGTAATTACTTGTTATCAAATACATTAGTAAATTTTATTCTAAATACCAAGTAAAATTAACTGTTTTTTATTTCTTGGATTGAAGCAAAGCAAAACTAAAAACTTCTAGTAAATATTACTTTATGTTCTACGCATGCGCATTGCCTGGCAAGTTCGGACATGTTTCACACACGGAGTGCAAAACGAGCTGCTGAGACTTTTGAATCTTCTTAAGTCTTCTCACCACAAAGTTTTTCGGTCGTTGAGGACATACTTTGGCCAAAGGGGACTGTTTTATGGTAAGTTGTCATTTTTTAAGAAATTATATTACTGTGCCAGTTAATATTATAAATATTTAAAATGTGTTTACCTTTCTACACTATTGACTCTAAATTAGCATCCGTTAGCATGGCAGAATGAATGTTATGTAGTTATATTAATCGGGATAACTTGTTCCGTTTAATGAACGTGGGCTTAAAAATAGTTCTTTTGTCTAATGATTATGAAAGCCTGTTTTGCTACTTAAAAATAAATCTGTCTGAGGCTGTAGTCCCGGGTCTTTCAAATACAAATGTGCATTATTAGGCGACCTGTGAGCAAACCCTGAGAAAGTAAAATTGAATTATAATATGTAACATAACATTCTGAGGTCTACATAAACTTTATAATTACTAACTTATGTTATTTTTTTTAATCTTTGTCTTAGGTGAAAGATGAGTTCAGGAGGATAACTAGTCAGTCCACCTGGAGCGAGTGTTTCTGACAAACTTTTACTTGCATCTATTTTTATTTTTTACTGCAAGTTTTCAGAAAAATGTTTGAAAGATTGATATCATTTATTTTGTCCTTACACTGTGACACTTTTATAGTTTGTTTTCCATTTCCATTTTTTACTTTTGTGTAGCGAGTGAGACTTTAGAAAACACGCTGTTTGAAAGACATTTTGTCCACTGAACTGTAAGTAAAAAAATGCATTTCCATTAATTGAGCAAAACAAATAAAAAAGTTTGACAAAAAATGTTGTCTGTCTGTTATAGTGGTTTTTGTATATGGTAATCATTGATGTTGAATTGAATAATGTACAATTATTTTGCATTTTATAATATAACATTTTAGTAATATATAGCATTTTAATAATATATAATATAGCATTTTATAAGCCATGTTTTAATGCTTTAAGTGCTGCAATGTTTAAGTAAAATCTACTAAGATACAGCTATTACAATATACTGGAAGCAGTGTGTAGCAAAGTAACTTTTACTGAAGAATTTCTAGTAAAATCCAGATAGAATTGTGAGTAACTTTTACTTGAATATATGGTCTGTTAAATTTACTAGCAGTTTGTACATGGAAAAACTTTCCTAAGTTTTTTTTAAGTAAATCTTACTCCACATTTTTTGCAGTGTATATTTTGTTGTTTTGCTTACAAGAAAATATGCTGCATTACTAATCTATACCACTTCTACTGATAATAATAATAATAATAATAGCATGTGCATAAAATCAGCCACATAACGAACACCAGTGTGTTTAACCTCTTGTTTATTGGAATATTTAACTTATTACTTAGATTCACGGACTGGAGTGAAGCCAGTGCAGCCAAATAATCTGAGTCTGTGGTGTTTCCGGTGAGTCTGCTCACTCGCCTTGTGTACTTAGCAGTAGCCAGTCAGAGGACTCATAGGATACGGGTTAATTGAGACCTCAGACACGTGATTCCTGATTCAGTACGAAGATTCGAATCATTAACCCGGGTGATTCAGGAACCACCCAGCTCTACTTCCAACATCAGTGTCTGACCTCATAAATGCTCTTTTGACTGAAAAGGCAAATATTTCCACAGGTACACTCTTACGTCTTTTTGGAAGCATTGCCAGAAGAATAAAGGCTGTTTAAGATTATTTTGTCTTTTAAAATCCCTTTCACATCCCTTTCAATCAGGGTCCAAGAGCTTGTAACAGGGCACTAGAGCTGTTTTTATTGGGGTTCAGTGGTAAGGCCATGATGCAATGTAAACAACTAACTCAAGAGGACCCATGAGAACAGCTTGTGCTGGTCGGAATTAAGTGAGGAGAATCCAGCCCCTGTAACTGCCTTCAGGCTTGAGGCGACAGTGGCAATCTAATGACTAATAGTAAATGCCCTGTTTAAGTCTTATTACTTACTGTATTTAATATCTTAATATAACTAGCGAGTTAAGCAATGAGCTTAAATAAACTAACCAGTGTATTATTATACAGTCTTTAAATCTGAGATGGATGCCAATGATGATAATCATTTTCTACCTTTTACTTTAAAATTAAGTTCACTGTGGTAAATCCTGGGATGCAGTATGCCATGTAGTTAAATCTGGCAGCATACTATAAAATTCAGGGCAAGCAGTACATCATTCAAGCATACTACAAATAATCCCATTGTTTACATAATGTGTACTTAATTTGGGTTGAAGTAGTATGTATAGTGTGCCACTGTAACCCAGAGATGGGATCCGAGTCGCACATAAATTGCACACACAGCGACTTCAGACTCGTCTTGGACTCATTTCAAATGACTTGGACTCGACTCATGACTCGCAAAAAATTACTCGTAAACAACTGGAGTCCCTAGCGTCAGCATGTGTTAACGTTAGTTACGTGTGACAATTATATATATATAATCTGAACCCGCAACGCACACAATGGGTAAGTGTTAAAGCCAGCTTCCGGCGCAGTGATGTAGCGTAGCTCCCTACTCCCTATACAGTTTGAAGTTTACTTTATTTGAACATTTTCGTTACCTTTGGATTGGAATCTCACTTAAAATGGAGGAATACCCTACAAAGTGCACTTCACAGGAACAACTAGGGTGAAGGGAACGCTCCTACAGTATTGGCGCTAATGGTTGAAAGACCGATTTCTGAACCAATCAGACCTTCTGATTTGAATTTTTAGTAAGAAATGCTGTTATTTGCATTTATTCAGTTTGCGTCACACAGATGATGTGTCAGAACCTGTAGACAATGCACAATGACTAGGAAAGTAAAGGCACTAAGTAAAACAGCAAAATACAGTTGCTAATATGTTGTTGTTTTTATTTGAACTTATATTATTTGTTTATTTCTATGCTACATTTCCAATATATGTTTTGTGTTTATTATATTGCCTCATGACTTGACTCGGACTCTAGCCTAAAGATTCTCGACTTGACTCAGACTCGTATTTTGTGACTTGTGAACATCTCTGCTGTAACCACAGCCAATGTCTTAGCAAAATTTTGCCTGCAGAGTCTAAAGATAGCACCACCGGTTTTCGCTACATGCTGGGCATTACTGCTTGTTGCTTTCTCACTGAACACTAAATAAACATTAACATTAGCCTCTGTAGCATTACCAGGTTAATGAATAGATCAAGGTGATCATTGCATGCAGTGTTGAAACTGTCCAAGTCAGCTGAAATGATACTTACAGTTTACTGATGGTGCTGATGTGGAACTGGTTGTAGATTGGCTTTCAGAAGCAGATGAATTGGTTGTAGATTGGCTTTCAGAAGCAGATGAATTGGTTGTTGATTGGATTTCAAAAGCAGGTGAATTGGTTGCTAAACATTGAGAATTCATACATTACTCTCTTAATTTTTGAGCACAAAGTCTGGACAAGCTGACAGTTCATGATAAACATCTATAGAAAAATGCCCATGCGATAGATAGATAGATAGATAGATAGATAGATAGATAGATAGATAGATAGATAGATAGATAGATAGATAGATAGATAGATAGATAGATAGATAGATAGATAGATAGACAGACAGACAGACAGACAGACAGACAGACAGACAAGATAGATAGATAGATAGATAGATTAGATAGATTAGATAGATAGATAGATAGATAGATAGATAAGATAGATTAGATAGATTAGATAGATAGATACTGTACTTTATTGATCCCAAAGGAAATTAGAGACAGAGAACCTGAAAACATTGTTGTATTTAATTGGTTGGTGGCAATATTATTTAACATGATCCACTTACATACACATGAGCATGTGGAAAATTCAAACTGCACATTATTCAAAATAAAAACATTTGCTGATTTTCTTAAATCTTTTGGATTAAACTATTGCAACAACTATGAAATGGCTTGAAACCTAATATGTATAACAGCTCATTTCTCTTGATGTTTGCCTGTAACTAATGTTATCTTACTGTGTTGTGTTATAGGGGAGACAGTGGTAGCCTAGTGAGTAGAGCTTTGGGCTAGCAATCAGAAGATTGTTAGTTCGAATCCAGGCTCTGCTATACAGCCACTGTTGGGCCCTTGAGCAAGGCCCTTAACCCTTGTCTGCTCCAGGGGTGCTGTACAATGGCTGACCCTGCACTCTGACCCCAGCTTCCAATCAAGCTGGGATATGCAGAAGAAGAATTTTATTGTACTGTACACGTGTATATGTATATATGACAAATAAAGGCATTTCTCTTCTTCTTATAGTTAATGTAGTCTGATAAAGCTATTGATAGCTAAATCATCTGAGCTGAATGCTAAACATTAGGTATACTAGTTCATTTTGAGGCTGTGAAGCATCATGTGCTTAAATTTGAAAACATCAATTAAACGTTCTTAATTAAACCTGCTGTGGGTCCCAGTGTACAAAAACACATCAAATTTACAAACATTTACTTCATTATTTTAAAAGAATAGAAATATATTACACATCAGTGGGATCACAGAGCTACATAATCTCTACAATTATTGATTAACGATGCAGGTGCAGTTAACAACACTTGCCGTGGGCCGATCAGGTAGCGCAGCACTAAAAACACATGCTAGCTGGGATCTCGAATACATCGTCTCGAATCTCAGCTCTGCCATCCGGTTGGGCAGAGCGGCCACATTAACAATGATTGGCCTGTTGTTCATATATGGGTGGGGTGGTATTAAGCCGGGTAGGGACTGCTCATAACTGATGCAACTACGACCTTTGCTGGCTGCTGGGTGATTGATGGTGCCTGCACAGAGGTGGGGAAAGAGTGCGTTGATCAGGGTGTGTCTCTCCGTACACAATGCTGATTCGCATATATGCACTCGCCTAGTGTGGGTGACAAAATGCATATGGCTGCTGCCCACGTGTCGAAGGGGGCGTGGGTTAGCTTCGTTCTCCTTAAATCAGAGCGGGGGTCAGAATTAGTGGAGCATGACGCAATCTGGCAATTGGACGCGCTAAAAAGTCGGGAGAAAAAGAGGAGGGAAAAATGACCTGACAAATAAAAAAGGAATGGAAATCAATTTAGTTCCTAACACACATTGACCTTTGAAACCTGACAAACTTCTGTCTATTCTTAAAGGTATTAGTTACCATTAAAGGATTAGCATTAGCCACCATAGCATTACTAATTTCTTGAACATATCAAGGTATCTATTGCATACAGTATTGAATCTGTACAAGTAGATTGGAATGACACTTACAATTTTTAGATGGTGCTGGTGTGGTAGATGTGCTTTTTGTAGCAGATGTACTGGTTGCTAAAAATTGAGAAGTCATACATCACTTTGTTTATTTTGTAGCATGTAGTCTGAACAGAGTATACATTTATAGAACAAAATTATTTGCTACACAAGACACAGAAAAACTACAACTTTAAGACAATGGAATTAGCAAGTGGAAAATTCAAACCGTTTCATTACCATTACTGGAAATAAAATGTGTTGTGGTCTTAAATTTCAGTTCACTCAATAACTATACAATGGCATAAAAACAAGTTTGAAACCTAATATGTTAAACCTAATGTGGAAATATTTATGTCCAAAGAAAATATAGATTTATAACTCCAAACCTGCAGAGCTAAAATTTGCTTTAAATTAAATAAACAAAGAACATAAATGATGTAGTATTTTAAAGTAGCAGAATAATTTGTTAATACCATCATGTCACAATTATTCAACCCCTAATATTGCTGATCTTAAATCCTACTGCTTAAAGTTGGTTTAAACTATTGGGTACTTAATAACCCTTCTTAATTTGCCTCAGCTGTGATGTTATATAAACACCACCCAGAGCTGTGTTTAAGGTTTGTTACAAACATGGTGGAACATGGTGGTGTCACAAACGTTGAAAGAGGAGAACATTTCCAAGGGCTTGAACACTCTTAGGGATAGTGTTTTCCAGAAGGTCCAACCTTCACAGGAAGCGTTGACTGGAATACGACTGGAGAATTTGAATAGACCTGCAGAGATCTGGGACACAGTTCTATGGAGTGACGACAGGCTATCTTTATGAACAGAGGAATACTATCCCCACAGTCAAGCATGGGGTACATCAGTAATGATGTGAAGATGTTTCTCTGCTGCAGCAACTGCCAACCATGTCCATGTGATAGGCAACATAAATTCACAGAAATACCAAGGCATTTTGAGAAGGAATGTTCTGCCTTCTGTGCTAAAATGAAACCTTGGTGATAATTGTACCTTCCAACAAAAAAATAATTCCAAACACAATTTCAATGTCAATTAAAACATGTTTAAGAAACCAATCCTGGAATATCATTATCAGTCTCCAGATTGAAATACTGGAATTTAATGAAAGCAGTTGCATCACAAAAGCCATCCAATTAATTAATCCACTTAATGAGCTGGAAGCTTTTGCACAAGAAGAATATGTGTACATTCCACAAGAGAGGTGTCAGATGCTTGTTAGCACATATCAAAATTGCTTATTAGAGTTTATCAAGTCAAAAAGATCTTCTACCAAGTACTGAGGCTGGGGTTTAAATAATAATGCACATGGATATTTGTCAAGAGAACTTAAAACTCATAATTATATCAACTTGTTATTAGAATTGCTCGTATATATCAATAAATGTTTTCCAAGACTACTAGCTGTATATTTTAATTTAATTCTATACATATCACCATAACATCTGTTAAGGTGAGGGGGTTGGAGGTGAATATTTTCATTTAAAACTGTATATCAGCTTATTTAAAAACTCAGGATTTCAATAACCAACATAGTAATTATCTTGAAGGTTAGAATATAACTTAATATTACCTTGTTGTGTTTTAGTTACACCTTTACGTCTTCATTCATAATTATAAAACAGTTGTATGACACTATAATATAATGCTGCAAAATATGCTGCTCTTGTTTAAGCCCCAAAAGTGATTGATTTCTAATTTTAATACTAATACTAAGAAAGTCATACATTACTTTCTTCATTTTGTAGCATGCAGTCTGGTCAAGCTGACTTTTCAAGATAAAGATTTATAGAAAAAACACCCAGTTACACTACCCAGCAAATTGAACATTATGTACATCACGATGTACTTCTACCTACGACATAAAGATATCTGTTACACTCAGGTTTGTAGCAATATTATAGTGTTAATTCATAGTCCACTTCATAATGTTAAAAATGTTGAAGTTCTGCATCCCATTAGCTGATGTTAACATAACCAAGTGTACTACATCTATAATACATACAATATTATCAAAACATAAAAGATGTACATTTTGATTCATGTTTTAAAAGTTGGCAGTTTAGTTTTGTGTCTACTGTCTGAAACACAAGGGAAATTAAAACTTAAAAAGTTTTATTGATTTCCTCTGGATTATCTGGAAGTTTTAAAGTTATACATAATAGCATGTTAAAAATCATTAAATAAAATAACTTAATGTTACCTAATTGTGAGAATGAGTCTTAGTCTGCTAAAGCTTGTGATAGCTCAGTTATCTAAGCTAAATGCTACAGCTGAATTAGAGGTGACACTTACTGGTTGTTGTTTGTGCTGTTGTAATACTGGTTTTAAGTACTTCTTCTGTGGCAGTTGTCTTGGTTGCTAAACAGTAAGTAAGAAGTAAGAAGTTTTAGTTTGAATATGTTTGAGGCATTATTAAACTAATGACAAAGTGATACATTCGATCAATGCTTCAAAATTATTTGACTTGAATATCCAACAAACTTTTCACTCTTTGCTTTGCCTTGTCTCAACTTTTTTTGAGTGTGTGGTAGGAATGTATCAGACCATGGCCGTCAGGAAAGCCCACAACATAATTAAGGACAGCACACCCCCCCAAAACAACCTCTTCACTCTTCTGCCACCAGGCAAATGCTTTAGAAGCATTAAGGCCAGAACAACAAGACTGACCAACAGTTTCTACCCACAGGCAGTCAGGCTTGTGAACAAACATGGACTATCACACACACAACCTACCTCATGAACATTAAACCTCATAATACAATGCACAACTGTATATACAATGACTGCTGCTATGCATATTTGTACCTTAAAACAACTTAACAACTTAAAATTTACTTAAAATAACTTAAAATGCTGCTATATTCTTAAACACTGCACAATTTTTCTGCACCTTAAACAACTGCTGCTATGTGCCTTTTACTTTCATTTATATTTTTATTCATTGTACATAAAAGTTTTTATAGTTTAAGTTTACATAAAAAAAAAGGTTTTTATACTAAGTTTTTTATTGTGTTAGTTTAATTTTTGTTTTTAATGTATAATACTTACAGTATATTGACGTTTGGAGGACGAACAAAGTAAGAATTTCATTGTACAGTGTAACTGCTGGTTCTTTTAAAAGAAGTTTTACAATTATACATAATAGCATGTTAAAAATCATTAAATAAAATAACTTAATGTTACCTAATTGTGAAAATGAGTCTTAGTCTGCTAAAGCTTGCGATAGCTCAGTTATCTAAGCTAAATGCTACAGCTGAATTAGAGGTGACACTTACTGGTTGTTGTTTGTGCTGTTGTGATGCTGGTTTTAGGTACTTCTTCTGTGGCAGTTGTCTTGGTTGCTAAACAGTAAGTAAGAAGTAAGAAGTTTTAGTTTGAATATGTTTGAGGCATTATTAAACTAATGACAAAGTGATACATTCGATCAATGCTTCAAAATTATTTGACTTGAATATCCAACAAACTTTTCACTCTTTGCTTTGCCTTGTCTCAACTTTTTTTGAGTGTGTGGTAGGAATGTATCAGACCAGGGCCGTCAGGAGAGCCCACAACATTATTAAGGACAGCACACACACCCAAAACTACCTCTTTACTCTTCTGTCATCACACACATGTTACAGAACATGTTTAAGGTTCTCCCACAACATAATTAAGGACAGCACACCCCCCCAAAACTACCTATTTACTCTTCTGTCATCACACACATGTTACAGAACATGTTTAAGGTTCTCCCACAACATAATTAAGGACAGCACACACCCCCAAAACTACCTCTTTACTCTTCTGTCATCACACACGTTACAGAACATGTTTAAGGTTCTCCCACAACATAATTAAGGACAGCACACACCCCCAAAACAACCTCTTCACTCTTCTGCCACCAGGCAAATGCTTTAGAAGCATTAAGGCCAAAACAACAAGACTGACCAACAGTTTCTACCCACAGGCAGTCAGGCTTGTGAACAAACATGGACTATCACACACACAACCTACCTCATGAACATTAAACCTCATAATACAATGCACAACTTTATATACAATGACTGCTGCTATGCATATTTGTACCTTAAAACAACTTAACAACTTAAAATTTACTTAAAATAACTTAAAATGCTGCTATATTCTTAAACACTGCACAATTTTTCTGCACTTTAAACAACTGCTGCTATGTGCCTTTTTTTACTACCTTAATTTACTTTTATTTCTATTTTTATTCATTGTACATAAAAGTTTTTATAGTTTAAGTTTATATTTAAAAAAAGGTTTTTATACTAAGTTTTTTATTGTGTTAGTTAAATTTTTGTTTTTAATGTATAATACTTATATTGACGTTTGGAGGACGAACAAAGTAAGAATTTCATTGTACAGTGTAACTGCTGGTTCTTTTAAAAGAAGTTTTAAAGTTATACATAATAGCATGTTAAAAATCATTAAATAAAATAACTTATTGTTACCTAATTGTGAGAATGAGTCTTAGTCTGCTAAAGCTTGCGATAGCTCAGTTATCTAAGCTAAATGCTACAGCTGAATTAGAGGTGACACTTACTGGTTGTTGTTTGTGCTGTTGTGATGCTGGTTTTAGGTACTTCTTCTGTGGCAGTTGTCTTGGTTGCTAAACAGTAAGTAAGAAGTAAGAAGTTTTAGTTTGAATATGTTTGAGGCATTATTAAACTAATGACAAAGTGATACATTCGATCAATGCTTCAAAATTATTTGACTTGAATATCCAACAAACTTTTCACTCTTTGCTTTGCCTTGTCTCAACTTTTTTTGAGTGTGTGGTAGGAATGTATCAGACCAGGGCCGTCAGGAAAGCCCACAACATTATTAAGGACAGCACACACACCCAAAACTACCTCTTTACTCTTCTGTCATCACACACATGTTACAGAACATGTTTAAGGTTCTCCCACAACATAATTAAGGACAGCACACACCCCCAAAACAACCTCTTCACTCTTCTGCCACCAGGCAAATGCTTTAGAAGCATTAAGGCCAGAACAACAAGACTGACCAACAGTTTCTACCCACAGGCAGTCAGGCTTGTGAACAAACATGGACTATCACACACACAACCTACCTCATGAACATTAAACCTCATAATACAATGCACAACTGTATATACAATGACTGCTGCTATGCATATTTGTACCTTAAAACAACTTAACAACTTAAAATTTATTTAAAATAACTTAAAATGCTGCTATATTGTTAAACACTGCACAATTTTTCTGCACCTTAAACAACTGTTGCTATGTGCCTTTTTTTACTACCTTAATTTACTTCTATTTTTATTCATTGTACATAAAAGTTTTTATAGTTTAAGTTTATATTTAAAAAAAGTTTTTATACTAAGTTTTTTATTGTGTTAGTTTAATTTTTGTTTTTAATGTATAATACTTATATTGACGTTTGGAAGACGAACAAAGTAAGAATTTCATTGTACAGTGTAACTGCTGGTTCTTCTGTGGACATGACAATAAAACTCTTGAATCTTGAAGTGTAAAGGCCAGAACAAGACTGACAAACAGCTTCTACCCACAGACAGTCAGACTCTCACATCCCCTCATGAACCTCCTCAATACATTGCATAATTGCACCTTACTATGACTGCTTCTACTTTTTGCTGATTTGTTTATTTTTATTTTTATTTGTATATAAAAAATTCTATTGTTTTTATATTTTATGACAATAAAACTCTTGAATCTTGAATAAAATTCAAAATTTGTTTACATTTACAAAAATAATTACCTTGGTCAGCTAAAACATAAAAACAACATTTATTTGTACTTTAGTCAATTGAATAAATTTAAGAGTTTGAGAGAATTACCAAATTGCAAATTCTCTTTGTTGCAAAATGTCCCAACTTTTTTGGTAATGATGTTTGTACAGACATTATTCAGAACATATGCCAATTTTATAGTACAGTAGTATCTTATTTTACCTGTGGATATGTTCTGTATGTTGTGGGCCAAAGCCAGCATAAACATTATGACAATTTTGCTTTCTAACTTTATCTTTGATTTTGTCTGGAACAAATTAAAACTTCTCCAATTAAAGCTTTGTCTAATTAAAAAAAAAAAAAAAGTATTTTAGGTGAATGGGGATTTTAGAGTCAACCACTATAAAAGTTGTTAAACAAGTAAAAAACTTAATTTATGTAACAGTATATTTCAGCATGCATAATGTTACTTGTTAACAGTTTGTGTTGGTTTCAGAGATGCTGTATTGTTAAACACAATAGTTACTCATGTTTAGAGTTTCACTCTCCATTTGCTTAAAGATGTCATTTCCAAAGGTGTCAACACTTCTCAATAACGACTGGGTGTAACAAAGTATATGTAAGTATAAGTACTCATATATTTACAAGTATACTTTATAGTACACTTTACATCAGGCTGTTAATGTTATCTTAGGTTCTTCAGGCATTAAAACAGGACAGGCTCTAAAACAGATACAGTGGCTGGGGAAGCGAGCTAGTTGGATCTTTACATTACTGCGTCACCTGCTGGAAAAGTGAGGCTAGAGTGTACATGAAATAGAAACAATAGGATCTCGCCCATGTCTCTTTGTTTTCTCCCCAAAAATGGTGTTGGTAGTATACAGAATAATGACATTTTCTCAAATTGTTGGCATTATACAAAATTTTTATTACTAAAAAGCAAAACCTTTTCTTTAATGTAACCTTATTGTGTTATTAGTAACTTGTTAATGTTTGCTTTAGCTGGTGATAGCTTCGTTTATCATAGGAGTGGTATTAGCCAAGTGATGAACATGTTTGTTGCTGGCCAGACATGGTGTTTGTTGTTTTATTCTTATCTCATCAGACTAGAGAATCTTCTTCCTTATGCTGAATCCTTTACATGCCAACATTTTCTCTCTCTCATGACTAGTGCAATTACGACCTCTGCTGGCTGATTGATGGCGCCTGCACAGAGATGAGGAAAGAGTGCTCTCAGGGTGTGTCTCTCTGTACACAACACTGAGCTGCACTGCACTCGTCAAAGTGTAGGTGATAGGTAGGTGAGATGCATACGACATGCTGCCCACGTGTCAGAGGCCCCCTTTGTTAGCTTCGTTCTCCTCAATCAGAGCAGGGTTCAGCATTGGTGGAGAGGAAGCATGACACAATCGGGCAATTGGATGCATTAAAAGTGAGAAAGAGGGGAGAAAATGCATAAAAAAATATTTAAAAATGTTCCAAACACCCTAAAATAGACATATCCTTTTGAGCTTTGACCTAAAATCCAATAGTAAATCTTGGTGTTTTTCCTTTTTGGCACAGTTTTAGTATTTAAACTGCTATATTCTACCCAATGGCCCAAACAAAAGCATTCCCTTATCTTTTAGTTAAGACATCCTTTTGAACATTAAATGACCTGTAACCTGTGTAACCCCCTTATTCCTTCAACAGGCAATTAGCTTCCGGTCAATGTTTCCTGTCCAAAAGAAACACTCTTTTGCCTTATTGTTTGGCCTACTCCAAATGATAATTCTTTGATTTATTTTTTAAGGTCCTAACCTATCTGTCTGAGCCAGCTGAAATCAAACTAATTAATCTATTTAACAGTAGCTGAGCAGAAATGTTTTTTGTGAACTTTGGAAGTAATGTGCTTGCCAATAAATGCTCTCAATTATGTTTAACACAACCTTCTGCATACACATGCCAATGAAAGCAGATTTGCAGTACTTTTGTTTACTCGCTGAACAGTGGTCCTTTCCCCTGTGGGAGAGAGCACCATCTGTTTCCCACTGATTATCTTAACATCCTTTTGCACCCCCAAAATGAGAATGCCAGTAAATCTCCACCTTAGTGTGAAGAAAGCACCACAAATATCAACTAAACAAAAGTAAACAGTGTATTTGTGTATGGAATCAAATACACATAATATAGCAACATGAAACTCACTATATTAGGCTGCACATTAAGCAGAAAAGAGCTGTTGTGTTCCAAAAACACCCTATTCACAAAGTGTGCTAAACTTCTTATCTTAACTGACGAGAAGGTTATTATTTTAAGCACACTGTATATGATTTTGTGTGTGGATAGAGACACGACACTTCAGCTTGCCAGCCAATTGTAAAATACGTCACAGTTTGCCCAAAAAATTACAATTGAAAAAAGTCATATGATTTTATCTGCAGTAGTTTAAGTATTATAAATAAAACATAGTTTGGGTTCAAATGTACTGTAAAATCTGCATTTACCTGTTTCCAGCCTTAACATCCTTTCAGTTATTTCTATTATAATTAGAACTATATTGTGGTGAGTGGCTCTACTACCCACCCCTCATTAAAAAGGTGTGCCGCAGCTGAGAAAAAGGTCATGGAGGTGAGCATTGAACCGGATCTGCTGTTGTCAAAGATGGTGTTTTGGTCGTGCAACAAACCAGACCACCCAAATGATCCTGAGTGGGAAATAACTGAGAGGCTGATAATTGAGGGCTGATCGGACCCCTGCCATTAAGGCCCTCAACCTGGAGTTCACAGTTGGGCAATTGGGCTGGCAGAATATTATGTATATCAAGCTCTACAGCAAGCCAGCCTGCTGGGAGGGAACTTAGGAGGTCTGGAGAGGCTGAACACGCAGTGGCAGGCTGGAGTAGAGAAACTTTAATGAATCGGAGGACACCACAGCTTCTGGTTTGATTCCTTGTCTGCTGGAGTAGCTGAACATGAAAACCGCCAAAGCTGTGGGCGGTGCACTCAAGCAGCATGACAATGAGGAAGTCGTCAAGGAGCTGCACGCAAATAGACCTGGTCAAAAATGCCAAGACGCCAATCTGGTTGCAACCTCACTGCTTGCCCTGATTGCCCAAGAAAAAATCAAGGAGATGGTGGCAGCATGAGTCATTGAGCTATTCTGCAGTCTGTGTGCTATGTCCGGTTTGTTAGTTAAGAACAGTGGGGATTGGCATTTTTACCGGTGGCAAACAAAGTGGACTCCAACTTGCTGCCCTGTATCCATGACAAGTGGACTTGGCAGCCTGGTTGAGCTGTTTTAGCTTGCTAGACCTGTGCAGTGGCTTCTGGCACGTGCTTTTACCTTCCAAAGCCAAGGATAAAACAGTGTTCACCATCGGCGAAGGGCTGTGGCAGTTTAAAGTGATGCCCTTTGGGTTCTGTAATGCCCCTGCCACATTCAAGCGGTTGATGGAGCGGGTACTAGCACTCCCTCTGTGCTTTTTCAACACCAATAGGTCTTGACTTAGTAAAGGCATACATGATATCCTTTGTTACATGACGTGAAAAAAAGACAAGCAGAAATGCAATGTTTGGAAGAAAAAAAAGACACTGTACACCAACACAAAAACTTGATCTTAACTGTGAAACAGTTTGAAACTTGCATTAGGGAGAATATTAGGCTAGTGATCTATCACCTAAGGCATTAGATTTATTGTATTTAGCAACAACATGATGGCCCAAAACATGATTAAATTGAGAAGAGAACTGTACTGTTCCTAATTACACTGCTGCCATGCAGTGAGGGTTAAGATTTTCAGCACTTGTAACAGTAACTGTGATGAAGTAAATAGTATTGCTGGTAACACCGCTGCCAAGCAGTTATTGCTTGATTAGGTACTTTGGGGGCCTAATGTCAGTGTCAAAATGAGGACAATATCTTAAATTGTCAAACGGCAATGTTAGAAGAAACATATTAACGTATTATATATTATTTTTTTAATTGAGTTTAATTCTAACATGCTTTGTTCTCTATAGTCTTAAGCTACACTAGACTATTATTGCTGTAAATGCTACATGAAAAAGTGAGTTGTGTCTTACTGAATAAATAAACACACAATGTAATTATGTGATGTGATGTGTACGTGTGTGTGTGTGTGTGGGGGGGGGGGGGGGGGGGGCAGATGCTGGGAAGAGAAGCAAAGAACTTGTTGCCATCAAAATGACCAGACGTAACCCAATTACAATCCTTTTATTTGAACTACACAAAGCTGAATATGCAAGCAAAAAACAAAGCAAAAAGGCAAAAGTGTATTAAGGAACATTCTACCAATGCTGCTAATTATACCAGTATTAATGTACTAGACATCAGTTCACTTGTAGTAAAATGCATTTAATTCAAATCACTATTTAAAACAGTTTTATTGATTGCTAAAATAATTCAAGTAACTGTTAGCTTTTATAAGCACCTATAACCACCCATTTACCTATTGCTTTGAAGAAAACCTCATACTATCATATACAAATCATGTCTTACTGTTTGAATTTCTCTATTTTCTTAATTTACCTTTAAAAATCCAACCAACTATTGAAGCACACAATTAATAAAAATCAAAAAGTTTACTTACCTAGAATCATAACATAAGCACAAATGAGGAGAGTAATCCTGGCAACCATGGTGTTTTATTAATAATGAAGTACTATGGATTTACACTTCACCATCAGACAGATGAACTTACAATGAGAGGGACATGGCATTCCTTCACAGCTTATTTTGTTACTTCCTGTAGTTAAATAAAGGGGAAATACACCAGCTTCCACTTGGGTGGGGAACTAGCTGCCTGGATGTGGAGGTAGAGTTCCTGGCAAGGGATTATTCCAGGGAGTGAATTCCAAACATTGCTGATAGGATCTTGGTCTACATGTCTTTTTACATGTATTTTTGCACCTTTGTAATCATTTTATGCAGCTTATGTGAGCTGTGAAATGATAATTCAGGTACAAAAAACAAATACTAAGTGTATTGTACACACACACACACACACACACACACACACACACACATACGTATGTGTGTGTAGTGTGGAGGGAGGAGTAGTAGTGGTCGTGTCTGAAAGACTGAGAGAGAGCTTATAGTTCGAATTTAGCACCATCTGATTCCCATATTTTTGAACCGCTCAAATAAACTTTAAGGGAAAGAAGATTTTCATGTGATGATGTGAAAGCAGCGGTGCATCAGTGGCTACGTGCTCAACCAAAAAGAATTTTGCTGATGGCATTAAAATGTTATGACACTGGGAAAAATGCAACGCAAAGGAAGGTGACTATGTAGAAAAGTGGTGAAATTCTTAACAAATAGAGTAAAAAAATGTGAAGAAACTTTTTGAAGAACTCTTGTGTATAGACTATCTTAACAACTCCCTAAAACTAGTTGTCAACTTTTAATAATAACACACAAAAA
This sequence comes from Trichomycterus rosablanca, assembly GCF_030014385.1. Classification (NCBI taxonomy): domain Eukaryota; kingdom Metazoa; phylum Chordata; class Actinopteri; order Siluriformes; family Trichomycteridae; genus Trichomycterus; species Trichomycterus rosablanca. The sequence goes on along the minus strand of NC_085991.1, from coordinate 27,901,701 downwards.
GTATTGTGCAAATACGTGGAGTAATTTATTTATGCCACATTGTTTTCATAATTTCATAATGAATAGCCTTTCTTTGGTATGTGTGTGTGTTTGTAAATTATGCAGCACTCAGACCTTCCTGGTCCACGACAGGATGCCAGACATCGGTTTGCTTCCGTCATCTATTGTGTATGGGTTTTAAAAACGACAGGGTTACTGTATTAATATAGCAGAGCTCACAGTACCTTTCCAATGAAACTTGTAGGTAGAAAACAGAATAAATAATGCAAAAGTTGACACTCAGCCCAACATTTATAATGAACATTTACTTAAAATTATATCAGTTGGATAAACATAAAATCATGGAGAGTGGTTCAACATATTTCAAATATATTTTTAATCTTGAGTTTAAAATGTATTTTATATTTTTTTGTTTATGCATTTTCTCCCCTTTTTTCCTGACTTTTTAGCGCGTCCAATTGCGTCACGCTAACCCACACCCCCTCTGACATGTGGGCAGCCATATGCATTTTGTCACCCACACTAAGCAAGTGCATATATGCGAATCAGCCTTGTGTACAGAGAGACACACCCTGATCCACACTCTTTCCCCACCTCTGTGCAGGCGCCATCAATCAGCCAGCAGAGGTCATAGTGCATCAGTTACGAGGAGTTCCTATCTGGCTTAATACCCCACCCCTATATGAACAACAGGCCAATCGTTGTTCATGTGGCCGCTCAGCCCAGCTTTTACCACTGCACCACATGAGCGTCCTGTTTAAACTGAATTACTATTTGTAACTATGAGTACTTTAGCTTTACATGTGTAAAGTTGGTTAGAGCAGTACAAAACAATTTAAATGTAAACAATAGTGACACCTAGTTAAATGAATAAAGTCCAACATAATTTACTTAAGATGTTTGTTTCCCTTTAGTGAAAGCCCAGATACTGTACTTTACCCATTTACATTTTCAGCATTTAGCAGACGCTTTTATCCAAAGCGACTTACAGTATACAGTCTAAGCAACTGAGGGTTAAGGGCCTTGCTCAAGGGCCCAACAGTGGCAACCAGGCAGTGGTGGTGGGGTTTGAACGGGCAACCTTCAGATTACTTCAGATTACTAGTCTAGTGCCTTAACCACTAGGCTACACTGCCCCTACAGGGCACCCATCCAATTGCGAACATTGCATGGCATTCCTTCACAGTTTATTTTGTTACTTCCTGTAGTTAAATAAAGAGGAAATACACCAGCTTCCACCTAGGTGGGGCACTGGTAGCCTGGATGTGGGGGGTAGAGTTCCTGGCAAGGGATTATTCCAGGGAGTGAATTCCAAACATTGCTGATAGGAACCTGGTCTACATGGCTGTGTTTTAGCACCATTGTAAGAATTTTAGGAAATTTTTCCCTGACCAGCTTATGTGGACTGTGTAGTAATAATTAAGGCTGGTTTACGGATTTGGGTCCCTGTCCAGAAAGCCTACTAAATGTCCTGGATATCCAAAGGAAAACATTGTTCTAGAAACTTGATATATAGAAGACATTATTTGTATCACCAAAGGCTAACCTAGGGGAAAAAGTAAGGTACAATTAAACAAATAATAGGTAAATCACCCTGTAGCAACCTGGCAAATAGAAGTGGGTCTTGGACCAATGCAGTGCCTTCAGAGTTCATTCATGCCAGCAAGAGAGTGAGAGAATGGATTTGGCATGGAGTGAGAAGATCATGTGCTTAAAGGGAGATAACATTCCAAATGTCACTCTAAAAGAGCTCCAGTCAAAAAGAGTCTTGTGCAGAGCTAGGAGAACATGTTGGATGGACAACCAGCACTCCATATATCAGGCCTTTTATGACAGAGTGGCAAGATGAAGGTTACTGTTGGGTATACACACACGACAGCCTGCATGGAGTTTACTAAACACCATGTTTGTTTGTTTGTTCGATTCTTAACACCATGTCAGCCGCTATCGCTATTATCATGACTGAATAAAAGGTTCCATCTTTAAAAAGTCAAAGTGGGGTTGATATGTTTCTTTAAAGAAATTCATAAAAAGACTTTATATGGATTATGATGTTGTTTGAGTAACTGTGAGGGTGTAGAGACTAAACGGCATGTAGATAACTCTGAACTAATAGGTTAAAAATGTAACCTTTTTGGGAAAAAGAGCAATCACTGGAAAATGACTGGTAAAAACATCACCTGGCTAATACCATATCTATGTTGGAAGATGGTGGTGGCTGCATAGTGTCTTGTGGGTTTCTCTGAATGGAGACATGGATACTATTAAGAATTGTGACACGATTGCAGCCGAATACAAAGGGAGAATGGAAAATTCAGATGTAAATTGCTGTAAATTTGATCATTTGGTGTGGAGAAATGCTGCACTAAAGCCCTGGCCATTGTAAAAAGTTCTAACAGATTGTTATGATGTTTGGATGTACGCATCCTCTTATGTCACTAAGAAATTGCAAGTTCAAAACAGCAAGTAAGACATCATACTTTTTTTCAGTTAATGTTTTTAAGAACACTGGTCAGAACAGAAGGACCTGCCCTAAATAAAACATTTCATTTCTCAATGCTGCCTTTACTATTAATACTTTAGAATTAAAACTGTTTCCCACAGGCTTTGTTATCTTAGGGGCATTTCATAAAGGCATAAGACGCCACATGTCGAGGAAAAATCAATGACATCCTTACTTGTGGAAAAGGGGTTTCCACTGGAAAGACTGATGTGACTCCACTGAGAGCTTGTTCTCACAGTAAATGTAATGCTGATAAGCAGGAGTACTTCTGTATTGTCTCATACTCTACACAGAGCCTCAAATTGTTAGAACACACTTCACTGTTTAATTATTTTTCCACAAAATTCCCCCTTATGACGTTGTTAGCTTTTAAGAAATACAAATCCAAAAACACGACAACTTTATTACTGTAATCATATATACCAGGGGTGCCATTAGACCCAGTTTACTGTGGCATGTAAGCCACAATGCCCTATTAAAATCACAACAATAAAGACATAAATCTTACAGTTATATACTGGATTGCAGCACAGAACTAGGCACTATATTTCACTCACACTTTCACTCATGTGTATGTTGAACTGAACTAATGTAATAATGCATATGTATACAGTATATCCCCTTATTTAGTAGTTGGTTAAGTTAAGGTAGTTAATAGTGTTTTTTTAAATGTCCTTATATATTTATACAATGTGATGACTTATTTTACACACTTCTGCCAGGTTAGTTTGGAACTAGGGTGTTCAATACTAACTCCTGATTAAAATCACTGAATTACATACTAATATTGCTTTAATAATAATTTAGTTTAATTTTCAGCATACATACTGCTTATGATTTAAGAAGAAATGTTCCGAAGCAGTCATAATTTGTCTCGTAATTTTGCTGTGGAGTTTTAATAGCATTCATATAACATTTAGCTAATTCTTTTTGTTCATCCTATATAGGCATAACACATTAACATTTCATTCAGTTGCACTACTAACTTCTAAAACTTAGGATGACAGTTCACTGTCACAGTGGCTATATTAAAAAAACCCTTAAAGAATGAACATGTGAACATAAAGGAGATTATTTGTTTCTTTCTTTCTGTCTTTCTTTGCATTGTTGCAATTTAGATATATCTACAAGTAGCAGATTCCTATTAACAGATCACTCTGTGGCCCCTGATTTCCTCAACCAGTTTTGCCAACATGTTGAGTGTTGCAATTTCTAAATAGATTTAGATTTATTTTTAAGATGATTAAAATACAGTGGGCACTACACAGCAACATGCAACTTTGATTTAATTGCCTCCTGTTAATGCCTTTCCAAAAATAAGTGGATTGTCACCTGTCCAGGGTCTATCTCTGACCAGGATTATGCAGTTAGTAAACACAATGAATAACTATTAAATAAAGTAGTTAACTGATTGTTTATTAGGATTGTTAACATCATGTTTTACACTTTGGTTACATTCATGACAGAAACGGTAGTTACTCATTACACAAGGTTTATCAGTGCACAAAGTTATATTGAACACAGTCATGGACAATTTAGTGTCTCCAATTCACCTCACTTGCATGTCTTTGGACTGTGGGAAGAAACCGGAGCAACCCCACACAAACATGGGGAGAACATGCAAACTCCACACAGAAAGGACCCAGACCGCCCCACCTGGGGATCGAACCCAGGACTTTCTTGCTGTGAGACGACAGTGCTACCCACTTAGCCACTGTGCCACCTGTAGTTAACTGAAGAAATGAATTAAATCTGTAAAGTTAGACACATAATAAACTGGCACTAAAACATTAGCAGTACTAACAGTGAATGATGTTAGAATAGCTGATTTTTTTTATGCTCATCACAATAGTCTGGAAAAGTTAAAGCATTTGCTGTCAGGTTATCCTAACCTGATCCCTGTGTTTTTCACGAAATAAATATAGTCTGTTCAAGTTCCCTAAACACCTTTCAGTCTGCCAAATGCTCATTTACAATTCCCATTAGACTTGCTCCAATCTTCATTCCCTGCAAGGGCAGGAAAAGGAAAGAAATGGTCTTTAAAGTATCCCAAGGCCAAACTCAGTAAACACTTCAGCACATGCTTATTCTTCTCCTTTAGGCTACCTTCAGGGGTAGCCACAGCGAATCGTTTGTCTTCATCTTTTTCTGTCCTGAATATCCTTCTTTGTCAACCCAACCTCCTGCCCACTTGCATGTTCTCTCTCACTGCATCCATTAATCTCTTCTTTGGACTTCAAAATGCTTGAAATAATTCTGTTTATATGCAGTAATAAATACATTTTATTTTAAAATATAATAAATTCTGCAAATAAACAGCATACAAATGCAAGTTTGTTTCTTGTAGAGGTTTTCCACCACTAAGATTAGTTGTGACTGTAAAGCGCATTGAACACAACACTAGCGCACCAGAGCTGGGATTCTGAACTCCTTAAGTCTGAATCTCAGCTCTGCTACTGGTCGGCTGTGTTCAATGCTGTGTAAGGACCCTGGTTAGTAGTCCTATACATTTAGAGAAAATCTTTATGTATTTAGAATCTTATCTTTTAATTTCTTTTATTGATTTCTTAGTGCTAAATATGCTTCTTTTCATTTCTAAGTTTTCTGCTTTTCAGCCATAATAAATTAAAAGTTCTTTCTATTTTAGTTCAGCAATGCAATAGTGAAATGTAAACGTGGCTCTTGTATAAATCTTAGTATGAAACTTTTAACTTGACCTAGTTCACACTACATGATTTTTGCCCCAATTTTTGCTCGGGTTGCCGCTAGATGTGGCAGCTCGGAGGCAACTTGGCGTTCGTTCAGGGATCGAAACTCTGCTCTCGATCGCTATGTGTGAACTGAAGAAAAACATCTAGCATGTTAAATATCTGGACCTGTCGCCGAGGTGTTGCGAGCAGGTTGCGAGTGGCAGCGAGTGCTATGTCGAACTACAGCCAGTGAGAACGCAGGATACGGGGTGAGGGAAACCCGGGGGAGGGGTGTAAAAATGTGGAAAAGGGCATAATATAGTTTCTATCAGAATACATCGGCACACACAAGCTTTACAGTATTTTGTGATCTTATCCACGCCAAACCATAATACCAACGCTGCATTACAAATATATATATATATACTGTATATATAAACCTCCAACTCACTACAGAACAGACAATCCATGCTGGTCGCGTAGCCAAATCCACACAGATTTATTTATTTTTCCTACTTGCTTTTACACTGCACATCAGCACACAAACAACTTTGATCCATCGCTTATTGTTGACATGCATTTTGGACTTGGTATCATTAAACCCGTCAACGTCATGTGTATGTTTTCGTGACAACACCAAGTTTGGGAGACCAGACCGACTCGTCTGTGATTCCTCCTGATGGTAGATCGTGTAGTGTGTGACCCCCTATTGCCAATCAGTCGTGTAGTGTGAAAACCACACCGACTTAAAAGACTCCCGATTGCAAGAGACCCAGTTGTGTAGTGTGAACTGTACAGCGATCTGAACAACTTGAAAGTCGTGTAGTATGAACCTGGCATTAGATACATACCGGTCTGCCAATCAGGAAAAAGGGATTTTCATTGTTTATTGTATTGTTGCCTTAAAAACAGACAAACTCATAGACAAGTAGATTTATTTCCATGCACATTTTTATTGAACAGTAATATAAAATACTCTTTTATATTTGTGAGTGCATGCTGCATTAACCGACAGTTTGGAAGTTAAATTACAAAAGCAAGGCTTAATGTTGTGTAGTGAATTACTTGGGCACTTAAGCAGTTGTTTAAAAAATAAGAAAAAAAAAATCAATGGACTATTTTGTTTTCTTAAAGTATTGAGCAGTAACAAACTGATAACTGATATACAAAGCAGAGTTTCTAATAATAATAATAGTAATAATAATAATAATAAAATCAAATTACACTTTTGTCTGTGGCACGTTTACAAAAAACCCCAAAAATGTCTGTCATTTATGACATTAACAGATATCATGCATTTTGAGTTCCACATGTTATCACAAACTTGTGTCACGAGAACAGCTAAACATGCTAAATCGGACTACATGTGTACTTACAGCCGTAAAAACCATGATTCCTCATCCAATATTAAATAGTTCGATGCTTTCAATACAAAATAAGTCAAAGGCCTGAAGCTTTATCCCAGCTTTAGAGTAAAGAATGGTGGCATACATTTCCAGTACATACTAAGCACACTACAGATTGAAACCAGCCTCAGCAGCCAAAAGTAATTCTTCTGGTTTTTTTTTCCTTTCATAAATCTTATAAAACATGCATAGGCGGATGCTTTGAGTTTTTTGTCTTTTTTTACAGAATATAGGTGCTTTATAAATAGAGATTTTTTTGTTTGTTCGCAATACTTAAAAAGAACACTCACAAAAGTTCCAGCAAGCCACAATAAATCTATTCCCCTTCTTGATTCAAATAAAACAGTTTTCAAATGTAAAGGTGTAAATTCCAGTTTCAAACTCCAAGAAAGTGGGTACTTGCTATTAAGCAAATTAGCCATTTTACAGAAAATAAGATCGAAGCGCGCACACACACCAAAGAAACCTGAGGTAAGCATCTGTACAAAACCATAAAACATTCCATTTTTGGCATTTCAATGTTGCAACATTCTTTTAAGACTGCCTAATTTACGTTAGAGCTAGTTTATAAGAGTAGCAAAAAAAAAGGTAACAATAAATAGTCCTTATTTAGTTTGTACACCCTTTCCATGTTAAAAACTTTATGCTCTGTCCATTTTAGTGCTGTTTTTGTAAACATACAATAATTAGTAAGAAGTTACACACACAAAAAAGGTTAACCAGTAAATGAATAAAGGCCTTTTCACATAGATATCTGCCTGCTGCACGTTTAATCAACACCCCAGAGCACCCCCCCACTTCCTCTTTCCAAAAAAAGTAAACCCGCAAGAACTTTGTTTTTTACGAGCAAAATATTTTAAAAGGCATAACCCAAAGACTAAGAGAGAGTCACTCTGAATCAGGTTAAAAACTCTGTTCTTCACCTTCCACTTCATCCTCACTTGATCTGCTCCTTCCCTCTAACTCACGATGTCACCCACTGCACTCGCCTGCACAACATAGCATGGAGAGAAAGAGAGAGAGAGAGAGAGAGAGAAAGAGAGAGAGGAGAGAGGGAAGAGCCTGATAATGGCATGGCTTGGGCATCGGTGGGCGCAATCACTGGATGGCGCTGCCACTGCTGGCCTTGGCCTCGGTGCCATTGCTCTCGGAGCACAGCGCTTTGTTGAGCGAGTTAAGGCTGGCATCGCAGGGCAGCGTATCACGTCGGGGCGGCATGCGTTCGTTGATGCGGTCCAAGCCTTTAGCCTCCTCGAAGCTTGTGATCTTATGCTGTGGTGAGAAGCCTTTGATGGCTGGGGTGGAAAACAGGTGGAGGAGAAACATTAGAATACACTGATTCAATGCAGTACATGGCAAACCTTACATCTGAATGCAAGACAAGTTTGTAAACCTTGAACTTCCCAGATTTCTGCATTTCTTTTTCATTTTTCCCAATTTTCTTCCCAATCTAGTGGTATCCAATTACCCAATTGCATTACACTTCCTCTCGACTGATGCTGATCTCCACTTCTGATTGAGGATAGCAAAACTGACACACGCCCCCTCCCACACGTGTGCAGTAGCCGACTGCATCTCTTAAGGCGAGTTCATATGCGGATCAGCTTTGTGTACACAGAGCCAACCCCTTATCAACGCATTATTCCACGACTAAGTTATGAGGTCCCTATCCAGCTCCCCACCCTGTATGAACAACAAGCCAATCATTGTTCATGTAGCCGCCCAGCCCAGCCGGATGACAGAGCTGAGTTTCGAACCGACGAGTTTGAAATGTCAGCTCTGGTGTGCTAGCATGTTTTACTGCTGCACCACCCGAGTGGCTGGATTTCTGCATTATTGATTACAAAAATGTGGTCTTGATTTCCAGCTGGCTCACACCATTAATGACAAATTTTGTACTAGTAACATAAAAAATGTATATTTACACATGGAGTCACAATAAGTATGTACATTTTTGGGTTATGACTTCCAAAAGTAAATGTTTTTAAATGAGATTAGTATTGCTGAATTATCAATTAATCACTAAAGAAACAACACTAAACAAAAATTTGCAAATTTAAGGGTAACACATTGGGAAATATACACATCTAAAGCCTGGGGAAATGGCCCTGTTTTTACAATTGGAAATTCACATCATGAATGTGGAGCAAACATATTCACATTACTTGATGTCTACATGGAACAAAACCTTCAAAGTAATAGACTGAGACCTTGCAAAATCTATGCCAGAAAGTCATGGGGCTATTCAAATGGGGGCCATACCCAATATACAATCGAGTGATCAATAAAGTAATCAATGAGTGTACTGTAGCATTTAGCTAGCCATAGGGTAAGTCACTCTAATGGCTGAGAAGGATTTACATACATTATCCAGCCTAAGCTCTAAATGAATAATTTGGTTTAGGTTTGTTTGTTTGTTTATTAGGATTTTAACATCATGTTTTACACTTTGGTTACATTCATGACCGACTCGGTAGTTACTCATTACACAAGATTCCTCAGTTCACAAGGTTACATCAAACACAGTTATGGACAATTTAGTGTCTCCAATTCACCTCACTTGTATGTCTTTGGACTTTGGGAGGAAACCGGAGCTCCCGGAGGAAACCCACACAGAAAGGCCCCTGACCACCCCACCTGGGGATCGAACCCAGGACCTTCTAGTTGGTTTAGGTCAAATACCAATTGTTTTCATTTTGAAGAAGATTAGACCACGTTGTATAAGTAATTAATGCAGAATATCTAGGACATTTCGATGGTTTACAAAGTTCTTGCTTTTGTACAACTAAACATTCAGAACTATATGTATGGCAGCACACTTTAATATATGTATGTTTATTAATTTCATCATCATAATTAATACATATTTATAAACTTAAATAAACAAGTACTATGGTCAATTAAAACACAACAAAACAACAACAAACAACCCTTAAAAAAACCCATAAACCAGGAATATCCACATTTATAACCATCTGGTTCATATTAAAGTAATGCTGAGATGTATCAGTTCTGGATGGCCATGAAGTCAAGTGTTTCCATGGGACTATTTCCCTTTAAGCTAATCAGAAGATTATGTTATTCTATTCTGCCCAATAGAAACCAGAAAAAGGCCACCAAGAACTGAGCTTCCCAGCACACAATAAAACACTGCAGAGGCTTAGGAAACATAGAAGTGACAGAATAGGAAAAAACAGAAAAGTAATGATGGCTTGAAGTACCACCAACAGAAAAACATATAAGTGAATGTATGCAGAAAAGAAAAGTGGAACTTGACCAATATACATAAATTGAGGGGACTAAGTTGCTTGTTAACCACGTTATGCCTGTTTGAAGCATGCAGCAAGTGTTTGAAATGAATATTTCAGGAAGATCCTGTTCTGACTCAACTTGCCATTTCGGTTGGGATTTCAGTCTGGGTTTTGGGCCATGTTGCAAAATGAATATTTGTAATTATGTTGCTGCATTGCACAGGGCAAACACAGGTTATTAGCAGTGAAGGAAAGAAACACAGACACACAGCACAGCCACATACTATCCACATGGGGAAAAGCCAATAAATAAATCTTAATCTTATAAATAAATAAAATAGAATAATTATAATAATAATAATAAAAGAAAACAATGCTACTGGCACGGTGAGCATAATTCTTTTTACTACAATACTTAAGCATTAATAGTTATGACATAAATAGCAGCCGGAGCTGTTATTTAGAGCACAGTTGACATTGTTCTTGCAGTGGTAACATTGTGACGACTCAAAACCCACAATTTAGGCAAAAACAAAGCACAACTGCATCAGTACCATTGTTTTAAAGGGGGTAAACAGATTTTGTGTAACTACCATGTAATTACTAGATAATAAACGGTTGTATAGTACTTTTTAAAAGCTGAATCATTCTCCAAACTATACATGCTAATGTTGTAAATGATTAAACCTTTTCCCCTTTAAAGCAAGCATGGCCTGTTTCAGTTTTCTTCTGTTATTTCTACTGTTGCTGAACACTAAAGCACTCTGCCCAAACACCCAACACACTCTACACAAGCTACAGTAAAAATGGATGAACCCATTAGAACCCCCTTGTCTGTTGCAGAAAGGCAACAGAAAGAGGAAAGGGGCGTTGGCCTATTTACCTTCATCGGCTTCTATAGCCTCAATAGTAGCTGAAGAGAAGAAGGGGGAAGGGGTTACAAAACGAGTCAGAGAGGTGAGCAGAGCAGGTTACATTTGTCCATGTACAGGTCAACAAGCAGCAAAAAAGAGCCAAAATGTACGTAGATCAGAATTAAAACACGTCATCCCCATTCTGAGGTCAGCACACATACAGATTATGGTAGTAGAAAAAGAGAAGAGGAACAGGAACACCAAAAAGATGAGTGATGAAAGCTTACATCACAAGTCTCATACCATTAAGAATGGATGACTAGGAGGAATGTGAGACAGGGGCGACTAGCAATTAAAACAGTTACTGTGGGCCTGTCTGTCTCATGCTGCAGATACAAACTCTTAGCAAGAAATGGAGATTGTTTGTTTGTTTATTAGGATTTTAACATTGTTTTACACTTTGGTTACATTCATCACAGGAACGGTAGATAAAGGTTACACATGATTTATTGGTTCAAGGTCAAACACAGTCACAGGCAATTTTGTATCTCTAATTCACCTAACATACATGTCTTTGGACTGTGGGAGGAAACTGGAGCTTCCGGAGGTAACCAAACTCCAAACTATACACAAGGAGAATATGCAAACTCCACACAGAAAGGACCTGGACTGCTCCAACTGGGAATCAAACCCAGGACCTTCTTGCCGTGAGGCCACAGTGCTACCCATCAAGGCACCGTGCCTAGTCAATGGCATTATAAGTTCTAGCAAAGTATACAATACTTATTCTGATATCTAAATAAACATATATTTTACATTATAATTATTAAATAATATTGTACTATATATGCTATATTAGTATTATATATTTATTTATTAGGATTTTAACGTCATGTTTTACGCACTTTGGTTACATTCATGACAGGACATGTAATTACTGGTGACACAAGATTCATCAGTTCAAGTCTTTAATGCCAAACACAGTCATGGACAATTTAGTATCTTCAATTCACCTCACTTGCATGTCTTTGGACTGTAGGGGGAAAAAGGAGCTCGCCGAGGACCCCTACACAGACACAAGGGGAACATGCAAACTCCACACAGAAAGGACCTGGACTGCTCCAACTGGGAATCAAACCCAGGACATTCTTGCTGTAATATTACAGCGCTACCCACTGAGCATTGGTGCCGCCCCTATATTATTATAATATTATTATTATATTAAGAATTAAGCTCAATAAAATTATCTGACCACATAGTAAAAGCTTATACTTTACAAAATACAGTATTTTAATTAACTACATTTTCGTCTTTCTTATTTAATGTGAATGTGATTAGGTGATTAAGTTTAGCTTACCAGCCAAGGTTAAATTAACGGCTTTCAACTTATTTCACAATGTCAATTATTTATATGCTTTATCTGTCTGTGTTACAGCCTATCTTTTCCCTTTTTCATCTGGATTGTTTGTTCTTCTGTCTGGTCTTTCATGTTTTCTGCCCATTCCATTGTCTGTCGTCCGTTATTTGGTAAATTATCTGATCTTTAATGTGTCTGTTTACTTGGTTATTTATTTACGCAATTTCTTGTTTGGTCTGTCTGTTGGTTTTGTGCATTTTTTGTCAGTAAACTCATACGTTTTGTTCTAGTAGTCCTTTTTTTGTTGGTTAACTCATGGTTAACCCGTTACATAGTCTGTCCATTATGTCCCTTGACCATTTTTGTCCTTTCTTACATTTCTTTGTACTGCTTTCATTCTTTCTTCATTCCTGCCTCGCTTCTTTTGGTTCTTGTTTATTTTTCATTCATGCCTTCCTTCCTACCTTTCTTTCATTTTTTTTGCTTTCGTCACATTTTTCTTTCTTTCTTTGTTTAAATCCCCTTTTGCCTCTTCCTTCTTTCTTACCTCCACTCAACCCCATTTTTCTTCACTTTAGACTTTCTTCTTTCTTGCTTTTTTACTTCAAACTAATTTCGAACCAACTTTAAATATACCAAGCCAATGTTTAGTTATTCTATTTCCCCACTACTATTACACCATACACTACAAATTTCAGGATGTTATCAGGATTTTCTTCTTTTTGAGTGGACATAGTGAAGATAGTGTTCATATATTATGTATGTTATAAAAAACAGGATAATTGATTTCGAACCATGACTACTTTTTTTATATAAAGCATAACTGAACCCCTGTCAATTTATAAAAAAAATATATATATCTGTATATAATAGCATTGATCAAATTGTTTGGTAAGGATAAAGACAAAAGTGGTACTGAAGGAAAAAACAGCACTGCAGAGGAAGCACTGAAATGTGTTGAAGAGAAAACATTTACTGAATGTATTTCTACTGTTGCTAGGACAAGAATGAACTTATATTTATATGGTATGTCTTTACTATAAACTATCTACTGTGTGTGTGTGTGTGTGTGTGTGTGTGTGTGTAAGCTCACCAAGTTATTAACTGAACTAGCAACCAGAAAAAAGTAAACATTTGTTCATACTTATTTACAATAAGAAAAGTAACAACAGAAACAGTGAGATTTACACAGCTGGAACACATGGCATGCCTGGCATTCAGAAAGCAACTACGTCAAAGGCCAATGTAAAAAAAATTAATAGCTTTTTAACAACAGGGTAAATATATGTTTAGAAGTAGCCACAGCAGATGCCTTTAACTGACAATGTCTTCTGCTAACTGTTTATTACAGTGGAAAATAATTGCATGTTAAAATGATGAGGTAACATTTTCCAATTAATGTGCTGTGGAGGAGAGACTGTAAAGTTCCACATAATTTGTCCCTTAAAGAACTGAAAAAAAATGCATAAACATCCTATCACAAACAATTTAATAATATTATGGGAGCATTTAAGTATGAATTATAGTTTGAGTAAATTATTGGCTACTTTTGGCTATTCAGGCTACCCTGAATGTACTGGTTCCAATTTTTTATATTTTGTATATCCCTGTATACAAGCAAATGAATCTTTAAAACAACTTTCATGATCATTTGTGGTATAGGAATATTCTTAAAAATCTCCTTTTTAACATGGCATGAGCTTTATCATTATACTATCAGTAACACGTATGAAATGTGTTATTAATAATAATGACCAATTATTTCCTAATGAATCACAAAAAATTTATGAGTTATCAAGAAGAAAAACAGTTCTTGCGTGTAATATTTGTAAGTGAATTATAACCACAAATCAGAAGTTGGGACAGTATGGAAATACAGTGTTTCTTACATTTACTTCTATTTCATTGCAGACAGTTTGAACCCAAGATATTTCATGTTTTGTCTCATCAACTTCATTTAATTCATTAATATACCTCCATTCCTGTATTTCAGACCTGCAACACATTCCAAAAGAGGATGGGGGCAGTTTAGGGCTACTAGTGAGCAAAAACACTAAATAATGATGTGATTTCAAACAGGTAATGCTAATCTTGGTTTGGTACAAAAGCAGCATCCACGAAAGGCTGAGTCTTTGATGAGCAAAGATGATCAGAGGATCTCCAGTTCAACAAATGTGTGAGAAAACTGTTGAAATGTTTAAAAACAACGTACCTCAAAGAAATATTGGAAGGGATTTGAATGTTTCTCCCTTTACAGTGCATAATATCATTAAACGATTCAAGGAATCTGGAGGAATTTTAGTGCGTAAAGAGCAAGGGCGCAGCTGTGATCAACAGCAGGGATCTTCGATTCTGCAGATGAAAAAGATGTCATACATGTTTTACCATGCCAACTTTTTTGGAATGTGTTGCAGATCTAAAATGGAGGAATGGAGGTATATTAACAAATGAGATAAAGTTGACCAGACAAAACATGGAATATATTGGGTTCATATTGTCTGCAATGAAATAAAAGTCAAAGTAAATGTAAGACTGCAGGTTTATTTGTAATTTATGGGGCCATATTAGTTTCATGTAAACATGTTTAAAAGAGATTCCATAACACATTATACCTGTAATGTCTAGGAAGAAAGGGGGAGAAGAAAAGACAATGTTTGACAATAGATTGCACAGAAAACCAGAGAGGCTTTTGTTCCGAACACCACCAGAGAAGAAGGTATCAGTGTAAGGATTTTAAAGCAAATAGCACTTAGTTACCAGGTTACACCTTGGACTTATACTCACTGGTATTTTAAAAAAGTATCAGGATTTAAATTACACTTTATTAAATACACCTATTTAGTTTGACTTGTTTTATGTCTAAAGTTATAAGCTTATGTTTTGTCATTTGTTGTTTTTGTTTAGTTATTCTCCTACTATCTCTTAATGAGAGACCTATTGTCTACTGTCTATTGTTAGCTAGATATGTTGCGATGGTTATTTTTGTATTTTTAGAAAATATGTACTCTGTGTTCATGAAGATTTATAGTGTAATGCCAGATATGTTGCCTGTATAATGCTAAAGATGTACCACTTCAGTGAGTGCTGTCTGTGTATTGCCTCCACATGACCTAGTTTAAAGCTAAATAATAAATTATGAATAACTTTAAAACACATCAAAGGACTGGGCAGTGTGTTTCTACATGGATAGCTTACAGCTACGTACACATTTAAGTGTGTGTAGTTCAATTAATTATCAAGGTTACTTTTGTTCAGTGTTGTAATCATGACAAATGTCCTCCAATAACACTACTGTACAGATACAGAGTAGATCCATGTCCACAAACCACTTACCCATCCAAAAGATTGGCTAAAATATTTGCTTTGGTCATCGTTTAAGTATGTTAATGTTTTTATCAATGCCTCTGTATATCTTTTCACCTAAAATGTAGCAGCTCATGCTCACACATAAGAAGACCCTGTAAAGTGAACTGTCAGTCCAGTTGACGATTATTACTCAGGTGAATGTGCATGTGTACACGGGATGCAGGGAATCATACACATCTGATTCAAGCTGCCTGTCCACTATAAAATAAATCAGATCTGCTCTGCCTGTGTGCTATAAAACAAAAGTGTTGTAAAAAGTGAGTTTGAAATCCCCCTCATGCAGAGGTGTGTGTGAGGGGGTGCATAGCTTACCGTTCTGGAGTTTCTCTCTGCCTCCCGAGAGAACACCACTGGGTAGCATGCCAGTGGGGGTGAGACCCTTCAGAGTCAGCACACTCTCACTCTCCTCTCTAAAACAGATATACAACATTGCACCAGCATGGTAAACACCAGTACAACACACAGCTGTTGCTGAATTGATGTAGAAATATTGGACAACACATCAGCAGATAGAAAAGTAATTAGATATTCATTAAAATATTTAAATATCACAGCTGTTATTTTAATTTAATTAGTGATTAAATTACAGTATATCTAGTATGGTAGTTTGCCATTTTGGTCACAGCATTTATTGTGCTTTATTGTATTGACTTTTACATATACCGTTAATGATATAAACAGTACACCCATGATAGTAACACACCCGTAGTACACCCACATTACACCCAATAGTACACCCATGGTAGTAGTACACCCATGACAGTAGTACACCCATAATACACCCACAATAGTAGTACACCCATAGTACACCTATGGTAGTAGTACACCCATAGCACACCCATGATAGTAGTTCACCCATGATAGTAGTACACCCATAGTACACCCATGATAGTAGTACACCCATAGTACACCCATGATAGTAGTTCAACCATGATAGTAGTACACCCATAGTACACCCATGATAGTAGTTCAACCATGATAGTAGTACACCCATGATAGTAGTACACCCATGATAGTAGTACACCCATCGTACACCTATGATAGTAGTTCACCCATGATAGTAGTTCACCCATGATAGTAGTACACCCATAGTACACCCATGAAAGTCGTTCAACCATGATAGTAGTACACCCATAGTACACCCATGATAGTAGTTCAACCATGATAGTAGTACACCCATCGTACACCTATGATAGTAGTACACCCAATAGTACACCCATGATAGTAGTACACCCATAGTACACCTATGATAGTAGTACACCCATGATAGTAGTAAACCCATGATAGTAGTAAACCCATAATAGTAGTACACCCATAATAGTAGTACACCTAATGGTACAACTACAATAATAGCACACCCACACTACACCCATGATAGTAGTACATCCATAGTACACCTCTGATAGTAGAACACCAGTAGTAAACACATAGTACACCCACAATAGTAGTACACCTATGATAGTAGTGCACCCATTGTACACCCATTATAGTAGTACACCCATGATAGTACTACACCCATGGTACACCTATGGTAGTAGTACACCCATAGTACACCCATGATAGTACTACACCCATGGTACACCTATGGTAGTAGTACACCCATAGTACACCCATGATAGTAGTACACCCATGATAGTACTACACCCATGGTACACCTATGGTAGTAGTACACCCATAGTACACCCATTATAGTAGTACACCCATGATAGTACTACACCCATGGTACACCTATGGTAGTAGTACACCCATAGTACACCCATTATAGTAGTACACCCATGATAGTAGTACACCCATGGTACACCTATGGTAGTAGTACACCCATAGTACACCCATGATAGTACTACACCCATGGTACACCTATGGTAGTAGTACACCCATAGTACACCCATGATAGTAGTACACCCATAGTACTTGAGTGTTCTGTATCAGGCATGTATGCTCACTACTCACCGGTTTTATCAAAATCTTACCGTAGGACTGAAAACACCCTTGCCATTTTCCCAATGGCACGAATCTTATTCCGGATTACTTCTTTGCGTGCAGAGGCTGTTGGACCTACACACACACACACACACACACACACACACACACACAATTAAAAAAGCACACAAAACACCACAGAGAAGGCCGGAAGCTACATAAAGTTCAAACTCAACTCCATTAGCCCATCCACTTTCTATTGTTAATGGTAGCCAAGAAACAGCCTCAAATATTTAACACTTTTTAAATATTAAATATGCTCAGTTCCATCCTAACGTCCAGAAAGACAAACAGCTGAACTGACTCAACAGTGCCTTAGGGTGCAACTACTAATCAACAGCGATTTTAACCAATTCGTTATCGTTGCAGGTCAGATCTATGAAGTAGTTCCTAACAGCAGTCCACACCATCAGTCTTTAGAATGTGAAGCACATGCTAAGCATTTGATTAGCCTGTTGATTTCTGCAGCCAGGGTTACAGTGAGGTCACTCACAGCACTGCTCCACACATTTACTAATTAATGACTGATTAATCAAGCTAGCTTAAGGGGCCTTGTGGAAAACTTGCTGTAATAAATAAAAAAATGATGCACACAACTCCTACACATGCTGTGAGACCTGATTTGTAAACACTGGAAGTTATAAATCTCACACACACACACACAGACAGAGACTATAAGGCCAAAAGTATTTGGACACCTGAGCTTCTTGAACCGTCCATTAACATTTACATTTTCGGCATTAAGCAGAAGCCTTTATCCAAAGTGACTTAAAATACAGTAACAGTATACAGTCTGAGCAACTGAGGGTTAAGGGCCTTGCTCAAGGGCCCAACAGCAGCAACCTGGCAGTGGTGGGGCTTGAACCAGCGACCATCTGATTAATAGTCCAGTACCTTAACCACTAGGCTACGACTTGTGAATAGCTTTCAGCTATAACAACAGCCACTCTTCTAAGAAGGCTTCTCATAAGACTTTGACAATGTCTTTGACAATTTGTGCCCATTCAGTCAAAAGAACATTTGTATGGCTGGGCACTGATGTTGGTCAAGAAAGCCTTAGTTGATGTTCCAGTTCATTCCAAAACTGTTTAGTGGGGCTGAGGTCAAGGCTTTATGCAGGCCACTTTTCTTCATGTCTTTATAGAGCTTGCTTTGTGCACAGAGGTACAGTCATGCTAGAAAAGAAATGTTGCTGCAAAGTTGAAAGTGTATAATTTCTATAATATAATTGATTTACTACACCTGTTAGCAATTGTTGTGGCTGAAACACAAACTCTATAATTAGAAGGGGTGTCCCAATACTTTTGACCATTTTGTCCATAGTATGTGTGTGTGCCCATCATGATTTACATATAACACACACCATGTTGAATCAGTACTCTTTTATCATTTAAGTCAAACAAAATGTTGCAAAAACAAAATGCATTGGGCTACAGGGATGACGAAAAAAGTGATATGACCAGATAAGTCATCTTTCACCATATTCTAGACAAGTAGGCATGTGCATGTCTCAAGTGCATGAAAAGAACAGAAAATAAACGAGTACCTGAGAAGGAAAGAAAAGACCTGAGTACTTGAGGAGGAGTAGCTCTTGTGTGATGTATTGTTATCTACATTTCTGAATAGCAATTCACTCCTAAAGCTTGTAAACCCCATTGGCTCCTAAAATCTATGACAATGGGGTATTGCACTAAATATGTACATCTAGATTAACCTTGCAGGCACACCATTCGCAAACCATGTTTTACAGACCTACTTTAGCTGTACACAGATGCAGCACCATTAGTACAAACTGTATACTGAATAATAATAATAATAATTGTAAGTTTTAGTGTTATTCAATCTGTTAGCCAAAAATACAAACAATAGCAAGGCAGCACTGTGCACACGGCATGGCAGGTAAGAGGTGGTACCTTTCTTGGGGGCATATATTAGCTGTCCTTCTCAAGAACACCCCAGAACAGAACAGAAGAAGAACAGAAAAATGATCAGAGAATGAATCAGAATTAAGAAAGAAGGGAATAGAGAGAAAGAAATGTGTGATTATACGTAGGGCCCTAGCTAATTCACCGCTGTGAAAATCGCGTCACGGACCGTGAAATGAGCTGTGTCCCATGAAATGAGCCGCTTCCCGTGTAATATGCAGTTTAAAATAAGACACAATATGCAATATGAGGCGGCTATCATACAGCATCATAATTGCATTTGAGTAAGAGACTTTAATGTGTTGTCGTGTGCTGTCAATCTTTGATGTATGTGTTTATGTATTAAGTGCATTTTGTCCCTTTGGGGATTCCATAGTCAATTGAAAGTGTGCTTCTCTACACACGTGATCATCTCTCTGTAGTCTGTGCTCGAAAAACAAGCCAGTAAAGTATTATGCTTTTTAGTTTGCCTATGTACAGTTTATTTCATTCTCTATAAACTCGAGGTCCATGAAATTAAGCACATTTTCTTGTGAATTTAGTAGGGCCCTACTTATAGGTAATAACAATGAAGAGGGAGAAACAGAGAGAGACAGACAGACATGAAGCAAAAGAAAGGAAATGATTGACCCAATGACTGTGGGAAAAAAAGAAAAGACATTGGTTAGATAAAGCAAGAAAATGTTAGGAAAAATAAAAAAAAACAAATGTGTGAACTAAACAGTGAAAACAGACAGAAAAATAATTAATAAGGAAAAAGAAAGGAAAACAATTTTAAGGCTGTTTCACAGAATACTTTAGTCTGTACCCAGGACTGATTCTGGAATCATTTAAGAGAGGGCTGCTGTTACAATTGGTGGATTACAGGCAAAACTAAAACTATTAAAACTATTAAATAAAAATGCAATACATCTTTAAACTAATCTGTTTCTTTAAACTAAAACATTATAGCCATATTATTAATTCAGAGTGACCACTATGTGATTTTTTCAGCTACAACAACAGCTATCACAAAACTTCAAAGTATGTCTTTGGTAATTTGTGCCCATTTAGTCAAAAAAGCATTTGTATACCCAGGCACTGATGTTGGTCAAGAAAGCCTCAGTTAATGTACCGGTTTATTCCAAAGCTGTTTTGTGGAGCTGAGGTCAGGGCTCTGTCCAGGCCACAGGAGTTTCTTAACCAAACTTTTCTTCATGTGTTTACAGAGCTTGCTTTGTGCACATTTCATTAAATTAACAATACACAATGAAATGTTTTCAGCACAAAAGAAAAGCAAAAGCCTTAATCTGGTGTCATTTGTTTTACACAATGTTTAATTAAAATGCTGAATGAATGTTTATCTTTTGTGCAGCATTTCTACCTGTGACTTAGAATAAAATGCCTTTATTTGTCATTTTTACATATACAGATGTACAGTACAACAAAATTCTTTCTTCACATATCCAAGCTCATTTGGAAGCTGGGGTCAGAGCGCAGGGTCAGCCATTGCATGGAGGCCTTGGAACAGAGAGAGTTAAGGACCTTGCTCAAGGGCCCAACAGTGGCTGTATGACAGAGCTGGGATTCAAACTCTCAACCTTTCAGTTGATAGCCCTAAGCTCTACCCACTAGGCTACCACTGTTCCAAACATTTAACAGTTTTGTGTTTTGATTTTTATATTTTGTCAAGTCCAAATGTGTGATTTATCCTAATCAGGTTTGCAGGTTTCTGGAATTTACTTATTCGTGTTAGGAAAGAAGTTAGCCAGTCCACCTTCTGCATGTTTTTGCAGACAGAGTTAGAATCTAGGTTTTCAGGACCCTACTGCTTTGCTGCACTTGCACTACTTGCTGCATCACTGCTCTGCCCATTTGCTGTTCAGTTAAGTTAAAGCAAATGAACACTGGAGCCATCTGCTGCTCATTTAGATTTTAACTTCACTAACGTTACAGAATTTAATAGTGCAAAAACAATAAGCAGTGGTCCACATAGATGAAACACTATTATGGCCAAATGAGCCTTGTTTTAGCATATCAGTGCACATTTGGTGTACAACAAGAAAATGTAACAGACCCAAATACTGAACCACTACTGTAGGGGTGTCTGGGAATGTAAAAATATTTATACACACACACTATATGGCCAAAAGTGTGTGAAATTCAGGTCTTTCAGACAGACCCATAGCTAACAGGTGTATAATATAAATTAAATAATATAATAAATACGCTTCCAACTTTGAACAATTTGGGCAAGGGTTTTTTTCTGTTCCTGTGTTACACAAAGTGAGCTCCCTAAAGACAAAGTGGCCTGCACAGATGCCTGATTTCAACCCCAGTTAACACCTTTGGAATGATCTAGAATACAAATTGTGAGCCACACCTTCTTACCTCACATCAGTGCCAGACCTAATAAATGGTCATTTCTCTAAATGAGGATACATTCCCACTAACACATTAAAAAATTTTGTGGAAAGCACTCCTAAAAAATTAAAGGCAAACCCTATATTACTGCCAATTGCCAATTTGAAAAAAGATGACCAACAAGCTCATGGTCAAGCATCCACATATTTTTGGCTATATTGTTTAAAGATATATTTATTCTTAATACAGCATCTTGTTTCATATATATATATATATGAAACCGTGAGTAAATTGGTGAGTGAGTGATACCCTAGGATGGACGGTGCCCTCCATTGTGTCCTCACCATATGCACAGTGCTTCTGGGTGCCACCAGAACTTAAATTACTAAATAACCTTTCAGTAGCATCACTATAAATATTTTTAGTAGAATCTTAGAAGTATTTATTTATAAGGCTTAAAATAATAAAAATAATGATAGTAAAATTAAAAATAAAATATAGAGTAGTGGAGTTGTGGAGATAAATCCCACACAGATTTAAATCAAGTAAAACGCTGGTGTGCATCCATTAACACAAATCTGTTTTTAATGTGAAACGGAAACTTCCTTTGAGACACACATTTGCAGTTTTCAGCTGAGTAGAACTTTCAATGTCGTATCAAATGTGAAATCAAATGGAAACAAAGTACTGACACTGCAGCATCCAAACATAACAATTCTTGTGTATTACTGTTGCAGTTCTATACAGTAATTACACACCAATCAACCATAACATTAAAACCACATCCTTGTTTCTACACTCGCTGTCCATTTTATCAGCTCCACTTACCATATAGAAGCACTTTGTAGTTCTACAATTACTGACTATAGTCCATCTGTTTCTCTGCATGCTTTGTAAGCCCCATTTCATGCTGTTCTTCAATGGTCAGGAATCTCCAAGGACTGCTACAAAGTAGGTATAATTTGGGTGGTGGTTGATTCTCAGCACTGCAGTGACACTGACATGGTGGTGGCGTGTTAGTGTGTGTTGTGCTGGTATGAGTGGATAAGACATATATCCAGCCAACAGCGGCCCGTGGGCAGCGTCCTGTGACCACTGATGAAGATCTCAAAGATGAGCAACTCAAACAGCAGCAAAAGATGAGCGATCGTCTTTGACTTTACATCTACAAGGTAGACCAACTAGGTAGGAGTGTCCAATAGAGTGGACAGCGAGTGGACACGGTATTTAAAAACTCCAGCAGTGCTGCTGTGTCTTATCCACTCATACCAGCACAACACACACTAACACACCACCATTATGTCAGTGTCACTGCAGTGCTGAGAATGATCCAACACCTAAATAATAACTGCTCTGTGGTGGTCCTGTGAGAGTCCTGATCATTGAAGAACAGCATGAAAGGGGGCTAACAAAGCATGCAGAGAAACAGATGGACTACAGTCAGTAATTGTAGAACTACAAAGTGCTTCTATATGGTAAGTGGAGCTGATAAAATGGACAGTGAGTGTAGATACAAGGAGGTGGTTTTAATGTTATGGCTGATCGGTGTATAAAGTTTATAACAAACATGTGAGCACTCTCAGAAATAGAGGTAGTAAAATGTATGTAAATGGTTGCTTGGGTGGTAGGCTCAAGGATACATATTTGTACCTTTACTGTGTATGTTTTGTCATTAAGTACATGTTTGCACCTTAAACTCACTTAAGGTACATAACACTGCTTTAAATTAGATGGCTTATTTGAATTTTTCTATCTTTCAGTACACATTAAGGCACAAAAGATGTACTCTTGAGAGTACCACCCCAGTGACAAGCAAAAGAACATTTTAGTAATTCCATTTCTGAGAGCGTGTTAAAATAATTAATTATGGTAGCTGTTCTTTTTATAATAATAATTGTTAAATATTTAAAATAAATATTTTACTTGTAAAAGTGCCCCATAAGTTTATTGTGTTCTAAATACAGGACATGTCTCCATACATTCCAGTTGGTGGTAATAATTTATTACAGTTGCTGACAGTGTCACTAGCTGTAGGTAGTTAGATTACACCTATTAGACTGAGCCACAAGCATAAGAAGCCCTGTTCAGGGGATAAAAGATTTTCACAAGTAACTCGGATCCATTTCTAATCAGTGTCAGGTTCCAAGATTATATGTACAAACTGCTGGCCGTAAGTTCACTGTACACGAAACAGGGTTCTTATTGACATGGTCTAACTAACTATCACTTTATGCTAGAAGAAAATTTGAAAAGACTGCCACATGTAATCCAGAAACAACCAAAAAAACACATCTGCCATCAAGGTGGGGTGCCTTGGTGTTCCAGCAGGCTTTAATTAAGTTGTTTAAAAAGCTGTACTGTATGAAAAAGTTAAAACAAACCAGAGTCAGTTACCAGAGTTACCAGAGTTAGAACGAGCCAAATAACCAAATATAAGGTGTGCTGTATGTATAGCACTGACCCATCAAAATGTGACTTTTTTCATAAAACCCAAAGTAAACTTATGAAGGAGCTCAAATTTATATTAAATTTATATGTTTAAGACAGAGAGAAAGTCCAGTTGCAGAAATTCTCTCATTGTTTTGGGATCTGATTATTTCAGGCTGACATAACATTAGATCTATTGGATATCATTTTCTAAACAGAAATACTATAATTGTATTATAGACAAGTCCTGTTTGTATGTAACCCCTCTTACCATCAATTTCCTCATCTGTAGTCAGTTCATCATTGGAGCAGATGCTCAGCACGTTTACCAGCATCTCAGTTACTGAGGATGAAAGAGAGAGAGAGTGAAAGAGAGATGGCTTAACGTCTTCTACAAAAAGTGGTACATGCACAACAAACCCATAAAATAAACAGTGGATTTTAACCTCTTTGCTCACTTCGTACTGTGGATATGATTTAAAATGCATATAATTGTGGCGCTCGAGTGGCACAGCAGTAAATTACGGCAGTCCACTACCGCTAGGATCCAGTGTTTCAATCCTCAGCGGCGCTATTGCCCGGTCGAGCCATTTACATACAGACATGACAGGCTATGTCGGGGGAGGGGAGGGGGATTGACGCCCTGTCCGAGTTACGTTGCTGCGTTGTGGCCAGTAATTCCAGGGAGGCTGGAGCCATTACGACTCTGACCAGCAGAAGGCGGTGGTGAAACATAAAAATGAAATGACATGTAAATAGCTGTTATTTTTACCCATTAGTATAATTAAATCAATACTGTTAATAAAAATCCCTTATTCACAAAAAGTATCTGGTGAGATCATTTACAGTGAGATTTACATTCTGTTGGCTTTAGGTATCATTGAATTGTGTCGAGGAATCCACTGGAGTTCACTTTGACTGGACATGTCCAAGGGCCCACACATTGTACAACATTGTCAGGACAAAAGTCCACGGTACAGTCTGTGTCTCTCCATGATTAATCTTTGACGAGGCACTGATCAGGGAAAAGACATAAAACTATACCTCCAGGTCTCCAGGACCACAGTGGCCTCAAAAATTTTAAAAGGGATGAAGGGTGGCACAACTTTTCAAACATTGGCCATCTATCTAAATTGGGCATCCAGTCAAGAAAGGCCTTTATCAGGGAGGTAGGAAGACATCAAAAGGTCACTCTAAAAAATTCTATGCAGAGACTGAAGACCCTGTTGAATTGACAACCATCTTGCAGCACTTTATACATCATGGAAAAGTGTCATGAGGGAAGCCACTGTTAAGTACAAGGCATCATACAGCCCTTAAAAGACTCTAGCAACATGAGAGAAAGATAATCTGTTATAAGGAGATTCAATTACACTCCTTAGGCAGAACAGCAAGCATTATGTTTGTCAAAACAACAGGCACATCACCATTCCCATGGAGAAACATGGGGGTAGCTATGGGGGTGCTTCTCTTTCAGAGTGCACTTAAACTCTGACTGGGTTTATTTTGCAACACAACAATATCCCGAAAAAAACTTTCTGATATAAAGAATGGAATAAACTGACCAAATCCAGGTTCGCAAAGCTTGTGGAGACATGTCCAAGCAAATCTGCAGCAATAATTGCAGCCAAAGGGGCTCCTACAGTGTATTAAATTGAGGGTCTGACTATTTTTGCAAATAAAATTATTAGTTATTATTAAAGTTATTATTTCAGTTATTAATTTTTGGAAGAATGTTTTCACTTTATCATTTTGGGTGATTAAGTGGGAATTAATGGCAATAATATAGATTCAAAATCAAATCTACAACACAATAAAGTGCACAAAAAGTGGTCTGAATACTTTCTGTATCCACTGTATAAATGCATATACAGTGAATATAAAAAGTCAATACACATACACAATAACCAAAATTAATTGTTTTAGATTGGGTTACATTCATGACAGGAACGGTAGTTACTCATTACACAAGGTTCATCAGTTCACAAGGTTATATCAAACACAGTCATGGACAATTTAGTGTCTCCAATTTACCTCACTTGCATGTCTTTGGACTGTGGGAGGAAACCAGAGCTCCCAGAGGAAACCCATGCAGACACGGGGAGAACATGCAAACTCCACACAGAAAGTACCCGGACCGCCCCACCTGGGAATCGAACCCAGGACCTTCATGCTGTAAGGCAACAGTGCTACCCACTTAGCCACCGTGCCGGCCTATATCTTTAATGGGATCTATAATCTGTGCAGTTCAATTAAAAACAAACTGAAATTGCTTAAAAAACTAAAATAATGCAGTAACATAGTGTACACACTTAAAGTAATACTTTGTTAAAGCACATTTTGATTCAATGACAAAAATTAATGTGTAAAAAATGTTTTTATATCCACTGTACATGTGTATTAAAGAAAGACTAATAACTTACCTTTCTCCCCAACAAAGGGCAAGGACCAAGTAAAGACATCCATGAAGTTGGGCAACCAGTATGGGTGAGGGGAACAGTTAAACTGGCGAATGTTCATGACGTTATTCTCATATTTCAGCACAGCCGCTAAATATGAAAAAAAGGGTGTGAAAGTTTAGATGTTTTGCACATTAACATTAGCAATCCATGTTAACACACACACACACAACCATTGTTGACTTGAACAAATACAGTAATATGCAAATCACATTTGAAAAGAAGTGAAAAGAAGGCACAATTGAACCTTCACAGCTCACACCTAATTTGCAAATGTAATGCAGTGTCACTTTAAATTTTATGAACTAAAAACAAAAAAAATGCTATGGCAGGTTTGGTTAATTACTAACTATTAAGCATAACTTTCTGCATATTCTTTGCTGGGGGTTTATTTGTCTTTCTGGCTAGCATACAATCAGTTCTATCTAAGCAATTTCTTCGTCTTCCTTAACTTTATTGACTGCCCCAGTTCCCCATTACTGCTTTTACTTAATTTAATCTTTTTTCAATTATGGCATTTAGCAGATACTTTTATTCAAAGCGACTCACTGAGCATGGTAATGTAATCGCGGTATGGAGAATGGTCCACCATCTAATCAGATGGGTCCTATAATGGTCCCTTCCAATTGACAAATGGGGTATGATGAGGGGTGACAAATTGTACAGAGCAACAAATGGTCTGTGACTGTATGCCCTGTATGAACTTTAAGTTATGTACTTGGTGTAGTGTAGAAAATAATATATAAATGTACGTACCTGTTAAGTGTACACACACACAACTATACCAACTGTGTCTTTGTAAGGGTGAATGTGAGTACATGATGGAATTTAATAATCAGTTGCACTATTCAGTTGATCTACAGTTCATCTATTAAGGGCAATGAAGCCTTTAAATAACTGGTAAACATACAAATCAAGGCTATCTTTATGAAATCTTATCTGTATGACTCAAGGTCAGTCTCAGCCTGAGCTACCAGGCTTAGCTTAAGCATGGTGAGTCCCGCTAATGTGCCTCAGATACTGAAAGCTGACACTACGCTCACGAGCTTGCAGAGGGACTTTCCCCACTGCAGAGTCTTACTCTCGATTCAGAATAGCAGCTTATCATGTGGCGCTGAGAGCACGCCAGCTGTCCACTGCAACTCAAACACCCAATCTTTACTAAACTCCAACCTTAAGTTACGTAATGCACAAAATATCAAGCAGTACATCATTCCACACATTATTAAAAAGATGCTATTCATAACAACCTACAATGTTATTCACGTTTGTCCTGAATGGATGTACTTTTATGGCTTGTTGCTTAGATGGTGGGTGGGGGGGATTGCGGATAAGCTACAACTAAATCCTTTGAAATAAATCTTTACGACCTCTCTTAAATCAGTTTACACTGGCTGCCTTTTTAAGACCATATTGACGACAAAATCCTGCTTATGACCTTCAAAGCCTCAAATGATTTAGCCCTTGCAAATCTTGTTGATCTGAGGTAGTATAACCAGTTAGACCTCGAAACATTTGCAGCTCATCCTATAGAGGGTATTCTTCCCTGACTATCCCTAAACTCTAGTATAGTGTTTCACAGAACATTAGGAAGAGCCATTTTTAATTCTAGATTAATAAAGAAAATAAACCTGACACAAAACATATATTTGCAACCTGGTCTTTATGTAGCATTATTGATTTCAATAGATTTTTTTTAAAATAAATTTTAAAAGGTGTTACAGAAATTATGCCATCATTATTACTATTATAATTATTATTATTAGTAGTAGTAGTGGTGGTTGTGTAAGTCTGAATTGAACCTAGAACAAACAACAGACTGCATCATTTTGTGCTTGGTGTAAGCTTAGCAAGAGAGCTACACTGGTGAAAAAGTAAAGTAAGCTAGTATAACTTTCACTATGTTTATTTTCTAGAATATTCTGTAGTTTACAATAGCCTGGCGAACCAAATACATGCAACTGTAAAAAAAAAAAAGAAAAAAAAAAAGTTATATTTGGTTGTTTTCACAATTCACAATGGCAGTAAAAACACTGCGAAGGTAATTAGCATGCCACCTGTTAGGGACCTCTGACAGTTGGCATTTTCAACCACTAGGGGGCTCTCGTGCCTACCAAACGATGTTAAGTTATAGAAACGCTCATAGGGAGACTAGGTAAAAGTCAAGTTTACGAGTGTCAATGGACTTAAATTAGTAATATACATAAATAAATGGCAACAGCTGGAAATAAAAATAATAATTCTTAAGCTACATTAATGAGAAAAACACTATATAACCACAAAGCCATCCAAGCCCTGGAAGGACAACGTGTGTTAAAACCAATAAGGCATTTTTGTTTCTAAAAATGTGTGTGGTCAAAAATAAACGAAACGCAACTATCATTTGATGGTACTAGATTATTTGATGGTAAATAAAGTTCTATATTGTCATTTAACTTTAAGTTTAGGCTTTAAGTACCTTGAACCTTTCTGGACAAACTATGTCTTCTTTAAATCATTTAGTTCAACAAAAAGGATATCTGCAGTAATTCTTGAAATCAAAACTACCATGACATGCACTATATGGCCCAAATAAATGTAACCCCCCACCCCAATTACCAAAATCAATTATATTAAATAAATTATAAGCTTCCAAATTTGTGGCAACCATTTAAGAAGACAAGTCAGAAAAGACATGGTTTGACATCTCTGGTATGGAGGAAGTCTGGAGCCCTGACCTCATCCCTACTGAAAAGCTGTGGTATGATTTGGAAAGCTTATTGCCCACCAGACCTTCTTGTACATTAATATCTGACCTCACAAATGAGCTTTTGACTGAAACCACTACTGACCAAAAAGAACACAAAAGCTCAGCTCAGATTTGCCAAAAACATCTAGATGAGACCCAAGACTTGTGGAATAGTAGTCTGTGAACTGATGAGTCAAAGGTGGAACTTTTTGGAAGACATGAATCCTGTTACATCTGGTGTAAAGCTAACACCACATTCAAGCATAAGAACATCAAACACTGTGGTGGCAGTGTGATGGTCTGGGGCTGCTTTGCTTTTGGACCTGGATGAGTTGTCATAACTGAACCATGAATTCTGCTCTTTATCAGAATAATGTCCACCTCATAGTTTGTGACCTAAACCGCAAGCTCAGTTGAGTTATGAAAGCAGGACAATGATCAATCGCACAAGCATGTCCATCTCTGAATGACTCAGTGTGGCCAACTCCAGATTTAAATCACATTTGGATGCTGTGGCAAAACCTGAACCAACATAATACACATTTACAAGTGTAATTTTAAAACAATGTGATGGTTACTGAAGGACCTACAGGACCATCACTCACAAAACTGCTCTTTTTAGTTTTGAGGGACGTAGTTTTAAAAGTCATGGCAAATGTCAAACAAATAAGATTAGCAAAGAGGAACAGAGGTCACAATTGAAAGCTTACTACCTAGAATGGATGGCACAAGTACAAAGCATGAATGCAAGACAGGGCAGTCATTTAGAAATGTTTTGTACTAATGACCAGTACACAAGAATAGAAAAACATGGTGTAGAAACAAGTGCAAACCTGGATCTCTAAGCACTGGAAAACAGTATTATGATCTAAGGAATGCATTATTGCCACATCAGTTTACATCTTGACCAGCACTGATTTATTTTGGTTTAAAGCTGAAATACACCGATCAGGCATAACATTATGACCAACTTCCTAATGTTGTGTTGGTCCCCCTTTTGCTGCCCCATATGCAACAAACTGTGATGCACTGTGTATTCTAACACCTTTCTATCAGAACCAGCATTAACTTCTTCAGCAATTTGATCTACAGTAGTTCGTCTATTGGATCGGACCACACGGGCCAGCCTTCGCTTCCCATGTGCTTCAATGAGCCTTGGCCGCCCATGACCCTGTCACCGGATTACCACTGTTCCTTCCTTGGACCACTTAAGATAGATACTGACCACTGCAGACCGGGAACACCCCACAAGAACTGCAGTTTTGGAGATGCTAATCAGTGTTAAATTACTTCACCTGTCTGTGGTCATAATGTTATGCCTTGTCGGTGTATGCTTCTAAGCCACAATGCCTTTTGACAACTGTTAAGTACAGTGTGGAGAGCAAAGTAGATTTTTACCTCTTATTTCTTTAACACTGGATTATTTTTTTCGATAAATGGTCCAAAATTCCAGGACAAATGATTCAGTACTTTTATTTCCAGCATTCCAAGAAGGAGAAACAAAATATCTGTTGCTAATGACGTCAGTGTTTGCCATAAAAAAAAAAAAATTTCACACCCACCCACCCACCCCTGATACCCTTCCCTAATTCCATGACAGTCATCATAACATTCCAAACCTTTAACCTGGAAATACCAGTCTGGACAGGAAACACATGAAGCCCATATGACCAGTCTGTCTACAGATCTTAAGGCAGTAACATAGCTCAATGCTAAACCAGTGGTTGAAGGGTATAAATTATTTACTTTTAATGCCCACAGAATAATAAAAATGGCACAGACATCCCTACATCTTGATTGCCTTTGTTTTTGTTATTACATAATAGCACGCTGGCTGGATAACTATGCAAGCTTGCATTTAGGTATTTAAGGTACACATAAGTGGGATTTTTGTGTCAAAATCAAATTTGCATAATTACATTTGCAGTGCTTTATTCTGTAGTAGCCTAAGCAGTCAAAACACATTAACATTTTATGGTACTTGGTTTACAAAAAGGTCTGCAGTCATCCTCAGCCAGCATGGATGTTGAGGTTGATAATGCAATGGATAATTTATAATAAAAAGGTCAAAGAATAAATTATGGAAAGAGTCATTTTTCTTGTTTATAATGTCTGTAAATGAATTCTTGGAAATATAATGTCCTGCTCCTTCTGAATCATCTAATTCCTTCAGTGTTTGTACATCTCTACGGCTGCTAAAGGCAATTACAGATTCCCGATCAGCATTCGAGTCATGCCTTTTCTGGAATCCCCAACTGTTGTGCCACTGACAGATGGAGAAACCCTCGGTGCTTTAATCAATGCTTGGAACAAGCACAGCATGCTGGCAGAGACCGCGGCCATTACCCCTGCTGAGTCCAGCTACAATTCACTCCGCTCCCAGACTAAAACGCTGGTTGGGCGTTTATTGAAAAGGGAAAGAAAACCAGCACAGTCATTACATTACTAACTCTATATCTTCTGCTCTATTATGGGATTTCCCTTGATTTGTCCAGGGCTGTCTTAGTGACAGAGAAGTGGGATTTGGAACAACACTGATGGAGACTAAATCTGGCAACCCATTGGGCTGATGGATAGCATGGGCACCCCCCTCCCCACTGTTATTGAATTTACAATGACGCTCGATGGGCTATCAATCTCGAAGCAGGCCACGACTCTGACTTTACCGCTATGAGTAAGGATCGATCACCCGTGCATCCATCTACCCCCTCCTCCGAGTTCATTTGATTCAGATTTAAAAGAATGTGCAGGGTTGTGCTGTTGCAGCGGCGTTATGTGGGCGGAGGGTATAACTCAGTGAAATCACTGCGGCAGTGCTGACACAATGCTCGCTGGCCAGGGCTGCCTAATGGTGCCATATTACAGAGTTGTTCGTCGGAAATAAAATCTATCACAAAACAAAGGGTGGTAATATCAGCAATATTTTATTCTATCTTTATTTTTTTTATATAGTTCCCATTTGCTCATTCTATATAGTGTGCACCTGTTTGGTTTATTAATTTCTATAAATTTTTATTTTTAGTTTATGCATTCTTTATGCTTATCTCCCAATTTAGTGTAGCCAATTCCACTGCTGAGGACCCTGATTGCATTCAAGGAGGGTATATTCACCTGACACTTGCTCCCTTCGACCAGTGCACAGTCCACCGCCACCTTCCTATATGCACACACTTTGGTGGATTCAAGTGTAAGGCCAGTCTCTCACATGTAAGTACGTCACACAATGGCACCTCCATGGATCATTCGATTGTATTCGATTGAGGCAGGGCACATTGTCCTGCTACATGAGGCAACTGCTATTATGGAATACCTGGTTGTACTAAGTCTGCCACAATGTTTAGGCAGGTGGTATGTGCCAAAGAATCATCCACATGATTTCCAGGAACCAAGGATTCCCTGCA
Source organism: Trichomycterus rosablanca (assembly GCF_030014385.1). Taxonomy (NCBI): domain Eukaryota; kingdom Metazoa; phylum Chordata; class Actinopteri; order Siluriformes; family Trichomycteridae; genus Trichomycterus; species Trichomycterus rosablanca. The sequence continues at coordinate 27,869,011 of NC_085991.1, read as the reverse complement.
GAACATTGCCTGGAACACTATATTTCCTCCACTGGCTTGTCTTGTTCTCAGAGAGCATCCTGGTGTAATCTTTTCCCTAAGAAAGCAATGCAAATGCACCCAGCTGTCTACTTGATATAAAAACCCACACAATAATCAGACCAGGCCAGTTTATGGCTTTGTACATGTGCTTGATTTTTCCATTGCTCACATGCTTATTGTGGGGAAATTTGTAAAAGGGAGGAACTCAAATAGTTACTTCTTTACTCAGTGCTACAACATATCAACAGAGCCTAATGTAAACAAACACTGCACAGTATGCTGATCCAAAGTAAAATGCTAAAATGTTTAATATTTTAATTAAAAACTGAGTATTCTAATAAAATCCAGTGAAGTTGTAACTCTGTTGCTGCAACATGTACTTACAATAGAGTTGATGTATTTTCATCCAGCCACTAAGCCAGGGTTTGATACCTGCTTTCCTTTTTCCTTTCTAATACAAGCCACAAATACTTTAAGCTGATTACCTTTGGCATTGCAAAGCTTGGATAAAATATTAAAGCTGTAGAAACATTAGCATGGAGCAAAGCAAGTAAATATGGAAGCTAAGAAACCCAGGTGTGTTAAAATACTGTATATCATGATATAGTGCTGTGTTTTTTTTAAATGATGCTTTCGTTTCTTTAACCATACCTGTCCCTATGTGAAAATGTAATTCCCCCTTTAGCTAGTTAATCAACCAGTTAGCCAAACTGGCACTGACAACTGACAATTCGCTTCAATTTCACTAGCCACATCCAGGCCAGCCACACTGATTACTGCCAACCCTGTTGAATCTTAACATCACTTGAACAGAACCTGTCTGGCAATATGAAGCAGGCTAGAAGGTCTCAAAAACAGCACATGATGCCACTAAAGAACTACAAGCCACTTGCTCCAGTTAAGCTTAATCTACATGATTCCACAAATTTACATTCGCAGCATTTAGCAGATGCTTTTATCCAAAGCGACTTAGAATTATGGCTGATACAGTTTGACCATTTAAGGGTTAGGGGTCTTGGTCAGGGACCCAACAGTGGCAACTTGGCAGTGGTGGGGCTTGAACCAGCAACTTTCTGATAACTAGACCAGTACCTTAACTGCTGAGCTACCACTGTTCTCATAAAAAGACACCAGAAAAAAATGCATCCATTGGAGAGTTACAATGTTTAAACCCCTGCTGTCCAAAAAGAACAGAAAACATCTAGATGGCCCCTAAGAATTTTGGGATAATATTCTGTGGACTGAAGGTAGAACTTTTTGGAAGACATGGATTCCATTACATTTGGTGTACAGCTGACACCGCATTACACCATAACAGTGTCATACCAACAGTCAAACACGGTGGTAGTAATGTGATGATCTAGGGTTGCTTTACTTCTGTAAGACTGAGACTTAATTGATGAAATCACAAACTCTCTATCATAAAATCCTAACGAAGAATGCCTGCCTGCCAGTTTGTGACCAAAAGCTCAAGCGCAGTTGAGTTATGCAGCAAAATAAAGATTTTGGAGTGGCCAAGTAAAAGTCCTAACTTGAATCTCATTGAGATGCTGTGGCAAGAACTAAAACAGTTCTAAAACGTTCGAAAACCTTCCAGTGAAGCCGAATTCAATCATCACAAGTTATTGCAAACGTCTGATTGCTGTTGTTACTGCCAAGGGTGGCACAAACAGTAATTAGATTAAGTGGGCAATTACTATTTCACATGGGTGATATTGGTTTTGAATGAATCTTTATCTTCAATAAATGGAATGAACATTTAAAAGCTGCATTTGTGTTTACTTGTGTTGTCTTTATCTTCTGAAAGATCTAAGACATTCAAATGTGACACAATAGCCTAAATAGAAACAGGAAAAATAGAACAAATACTTTTTCACAGCACATGAGGACATGTTCTCATGGCTATTGTTTTGCTTATGCCTAGTTCACACTACACGATTTTTGCCCTGATTTTCACTCGCCGACTGTTCAGATTTGCCGGCTCGGGAGCATCTCAGCGTTTGCTCGGTGAACGAAACTCGGCTCTCAATCACTATGTGTGAACTACTCAACAACTCGATCCAAGCGGCACCGAAGAGAGATATTCAGCTTGTCGAATATCTGAATCTGAGTTGCCCGACTGGCAATGAGTGCTATGTCGAACAGCCAATGAGAACGCAAGATACGGGTTGAGGGGAAACGCAGGGGAGGAGTTGTGAAAAGGTGTGACGGGGCATAATATAGTTTATATCAGAATACATCGGCACACACATGTTTTACAGTATTTCTGACCTTATCGTTCTCTACAAAACACCAACGTTGCATTGCAAAAAATATTTATTAACCTCCAACTCCCTACGGAACAATCCATGCTGTTCCTATTTTCCTACTTGTTTTTATGCTGCACATCAGCGCACAAACTTTGATCGCTCGCTACTTGTTGACGTGCATTTTTGGATATGGTCTCATTAAACCTTCCGTCACTTCTTGCATTTGTTTTCGTGACAAAACGTAGTTTGGGAGACCAGAGAAGCTCGCCTGTGATTCCAGTTGGTGATAGATCTTGTAGTGTGAAACCCCCTATCGCCGATCAGTCGTGTAGTGTGAAAGACACACTGACTTGAAAGACTCACAATTACAAGAGATCCAGTCGTGTAGTGTGAACTGTACAGTGACCTGACGACATGTAGTGTGAACTCGGCATTAGCTCTTTGCTTAGCTTTAAAACGACAGCAATTCCGCGTTCTATTAAACATGTATTTAAAATGTGTAACACTGCCCTTAAACACAGGGTTGACTTATTCTGAAAGACTGGCACAAATGTTCCATGAATCATTAATAATAAAAGTGATTTGCTATTCTTTTAAAGTTCTCAGTCAAATGAACCACTGGATGCTTTTAAGTTATGTAAAACACTAAACAAGCAAATGTGTTTTGGTGGATGTCAACAGACCAATAAAGTGCTATGTAAATAATTTAGTGGTATCTGTTTAGGCACTACAATTGCTTGGCCTTCAGTATATTCAGCAAAATTCTGCACTAGAAAAGAAAATCTAATTTTGTGGTAATTCTGTAGAAAAAATCAGCACAAAGTAAATAAGTCATTCCTATATGATTTGAAAAAACTCTAGTAATGACCACTAGAATGACAACACGTAAAGAAAAGCCCAAACATATGTGCAGAGACCATGAATACCGATTGATGATGGATATGGAACAAGCGTATTATAATACACGTGTGGGTTTAAGTAAACTCAGCACACTGATCCATCTTCACGTTTTCATTATAAAGAAAAAGCAGCATGGACAAAGTGACCAAACACCCACTCACTTTCCTTTCTCCCTATGAAAAGTGCTGACTTACTGATCATGATTCTGTCCATGCTGCAGTTCAGCAGGACCACTGCATGCCAACAGTGCACTACTGCCAACACACATACAGTATAATGCTGCAGTGTTATAGTAGTGGTACTAACATACCTGCTGCTGAAGTCGAGACAACAGTGTCAACTAAGATGAGGTTTATGATGTGATTTAATTGCTCCATCATCATACTGGACAAGAACCTGATGTTGTAAATGGCCTTCATGGCCAAAAATCTAAACAACCCTTCGAAATAACAGATTTGACAACCTGTTACCAAGAGTTTAAATCAAATCAAGCATATAGCAAGGTAGGCTGTATAGTAAAACACTGGCAGTTAAATTTAGACTGCAAAGCTCAGAGACGTCCAACGTGGTACTGTCACAAAAAATAACCTATTCCGACGAGTCAGTTTGTACTATGTTTTAAAATCTGTCCTTGGCTGTAACACTTACTACAAAGTTCCAAATGGCTTCTGAAAGCAACATCAGTCAGAACTTCTCCACAAACACATTGATTGGATTTTAATGGATAGACAGCTAGATAAAAGCCTAAGATTACTAATAACAAGTGATAGATGGAGTGGTGTTAAGTAGTTTTTAAAGTAAATCTCACTTTGCCATCAGGCAGCTAATTGGATGACCATGAGTTTTGGTGGATGCCATGAGAGTACTTCCTGTCCGAATGCACAGTGTCAACTGGAAAGTCTGGGGTTAAAGAAATGTTTTGGTGGTTTAGATGCAATACCATTGGAATACACTTTTATACCAAATTCAAAAAGGCTTACAGCTTGAAATAAGAGACATATCAGGCAGGCATAACATGATGACCACCTCCTTGTTTCTACAGTTCTACCACATAGAAGCACTTTGTAGTTCCACAATTACTGACTGTAGTCCATCTGTTTCTCTACATACTTTTTAGCCTCCTTTCATGCTGTTCTTCAGTGGTCAGGACCCCCATAGGACCACTACAGAGTACGTTTTATTTGGGCAGTGGAACATTCTCAGCACTGCAGTGACACTGACATGGTGGTGGAGTGTTAGTGTGTGTTGTGCTGGTATGAGTGGATAAGACACAGCAATGCTGATGGAGTTTTTAAACGCCTCACTGTCACTGCTGGACTGAGAATAGTCCACCAACCAGAAATATCCAGCCAACAGCGCTCCATGGGCATTGCCTGTGACCACTGATGAAGGTCTAGAAGATGACCAACTCAAACAGCAGCAATAGATGAGCGATCGTCTTGGACTTTACATCTGCAAGGTGGACCAACTAGGTAGGAGTGTCTAATAGAGTGGACAGTGAGTGGACACGGTATTTAAAAACTCCAGCAGCGCTGCTGTGTCTGAACCATTCATATCAGCACAACACACACTAACACACCACCACCATGTCAGTGTCACTGCAGTGCTGAGAATCATCCCCCACCTAAATAATACCTGTTCTGTAGTGGTCCTGACCATTGAAGAACAGGGTGAAAGCAGGCTAAAAAGCATGTAGAGAAATAGATGGACTACAGTCAGTAATTGTAGAAGTACAAAGTGCTCCTGTATGGCAAGTGGAGCTGATAAATTGGACAGTGAGTGTAGAAACCAGGAGGTGGTTTTAATGTTATGGCTGATCAGTGTACTTTATCATTGCTCTTTATTAAAACCCTTACTTGATGTGGATAGGATGTTTTTAATATTGCTGTACAAAGAAATTTACAATTGTGACACTACTACTATACTAGACACACAACCATTTGCAATCAACACACTTACCTTTATTATTGTAGACATCTAAGTAGTTAGGGGCTGAGAAGATGGTGATGAGGGAAGGGAAACCTGTGGTCTGGCTCTTTCTGTACATGCGATACCTGACAGACAAATGCTTAGCAGTTAGTTATCCAGATTATTACATGAATAATAATTGACACTGACTCATTAAAAGCATCAGGTCTGAACTATAGTCATGTCTTTAGTCTGTGGGATTTAATATTGTCCTTAACTCCTCACTGCTCTAATCCATTAGACTTTCAGACCAGGGGGAGTCCAAACTACTCAAACAATAACTCAGCTTCAATCAATAAATCTCCCACTGCGCAATGTGATTAAACAAACTGATTAACGCAGGAGGGAGGCAATTTTATTTAAGCTGGAGTGACTAAGCAAAACTGCAAATACATTCTAAGATTATTGTAAACTTTAGTGGAATTAATTTTCATTCCATGGGTGAGCTTAGTTGATCATACAAAAACTCTTTTCAAAATGTCAAAACTACTATTTTACAGCACTTTTTAATAAAAGTCTCTGTAATTAACATTGTAACCAATATGGCCAAAAGTACTGTATATAAACACTCCTCCCACTTTTTATATTGATGTTACAGGCACACCCTTTGCTAACATGTGTATAAAATTTATAAATATTTACATTAGATCTAAGATACTGTCAAAGTTATTTGACAGTTACCATAATCTAGTCGTATCCAATTACCTAATCTAGACGTATTGCATTTTGCTTGCCCTACTGCTGCTGACCTCCAACATTGACAGAGGAGAGACGTGACTAACACACTTCCCCTCTGACAAGTGTGCAGTAGCCAACTGCTTTTTTCACTTACACGATGCGGGTTCAAATGGCGATCTGTTTCGCACATGGAGAGTCACACACTAATTCCCATCAATCAGCCAGCATGGGCTATAATTGCAGCAGTTATGAGGAACCCCATCCGTCTAGCTCACCCATGGAGAAGCCAATCATTGTCTGTATAAGCACCTGGTCTGACGGTAGCAGAGCTGAGATTTTAACTCGTGAGATCAAGATGTAAACTCTGGTGTGCTAGTGTTTCACCACTCTGCTAGCCAAGCACCCAATGAACAGCTTTCTAAATGTCTAATGTTACAGAATAATAACATATAAAATCAACTGTATGAAATGTTGGTAAAGACAATTAATTTCTCATCCACCATTCATACCCAAATCTACACCCACACTTATATTGCAGTGCCACATTCAGCACAACAAGACTTTAAAAAGAGTTTTGAATATGAAACTCTCAATCTGAAGTGTTTTGAGTGAGACATTACCCAGCATCCTGTGCTTCGTGGGCCCGTATGACAGATAATAAGTTATTGTGTTGTAGGAAGTCACACACAGCGGGATAACTGTGGAGAAAAAGACATGTATTTAATTTGCAGAACAGATGCAATCCTGTTATAGAAAGGAAAAAAGAAGCTTGTTCCAGTGGTTTTTCTACACTGTACACTGGTGGAATTTAATTCAAGTCATACAAAATCTTGCAACTATCCAACATACAACATAAAAATCCGTCACAGTGACCGAAAAGGAAGGAAACTTCATATTAAAACAGTATGTGTGTGTTTTTAAGCGTAAGGGGGGAAAACCTCAAAATTCGTGGGATCAGGGAAGGAGACTGGACGCCAAAGCAAACGCTGTCAGCCATCCTGAAAGGATAGATGTGAGTTTCTGGACTTTTCCACGCCACAACCCTGCTCTAATTCGAAAAGAGCACGCTGGAACATTCCCATGTTTACAACTGGCTTTGGTGATGAATCGACTCCGTGCCACCCTGAAACCACTGCAGGAGCTGACAGAACTAAAACAACATGTTAAACTAACACAAATGAAGGTTGCTGCCTGCATAAATACAGCCTGAAAACTCACCATTGAAAGAATGAAATGCATTGCAAAGCAAATCCTATATTTTTGAAGTCAAGAAAATTGTATACTTTTCTGGTGGGATGCAAACACAAAAATAATATTGCCTAGGTTCCAAAATTGCAATTACTAGCTGGCAATACAGTAGTAAGTATTGCAAAGATAGACATGGTCTTAGAATGGGAGTACATGTCTAAAGAATATAAACCCATTAGGGAATCTGTCTTTAATATGGGTTGAAACTCTGTTTATGCTGGAAGCAAACTCAGTATGAAAATTACAAAGCAATCAACGCCTCCAAGCATGGAGTACACTGATTAAAAGTAATTGCATCCCAAACATCATAAATAGAATGCCGAAACAGTCTGACTTCAGTTAATATATTATAACTATATATATATATACAGTGTATCACAAAAGTGAGTACACCCCTCACATTTCTGCAGATATTGAAGTATATCTTTTCATGGGACAACACTGACAAAATGACACTTTGACACAATGAAAAGTAGTCTGTGTGCAGCTTATATAACAGTGTAAATTTATTCTTCCCTCAAAATAACTCAATATACAGCCATTAATGTCTAAACCACCGGCAACAAAAGTGAGTACACCCCTAAGAGACTACACCCCTAAATGTCCAAATTGAGCACTGCTTGTCATTTTCCCTCCAAAATGTCATGTGATTTGTTAGTGTTACTAGGTCTCAGGTGTGCATAGGGAGCAGGTGTGTTCCATTTAGTAGTACAGCGCTCACACTCTCTCATACTGGTCACTGAAAGTTCCAACATGGCACCTCATGGCAAAGAACTCTCTGAGGATCTTAAAAGACGAATTGTTGCGCTACATGAAGATGGCCAAGGCTACAAGAAGATTGCCAACACCCTGAAACTGAGCTGCAGCACAGTGGCCAAGATCATCCAGCGTTTTAAAAGAGCAGGGTCCACTCAGAACAGACCTCGCGTCGGTCGTCCAAAGAAGCTGAGTGCACGTGCTCAGCGTCACATCCAACTGCTGTCTTTGAAAGATAGGCGCAGGAGTGCTGTCAGCATTGCTGCAGAGATTGAAAAGGTGGGGGGTCAGCCTGTCAGTGCTCAGACCATACGCCGCACACTACATCAAATTGGTCTGCATGGCTGTCACCCCAGAAGGAAGCCTCTTCTGAAGTCTCTACACAAGAAAGCCCGCAAACAGTTTGCTGAAGACATGTCAACAAAGGACATGGATTACTGGAACCATGTCCTATGGTCTGATGAGACCAAGATTAATTTGTTTGGTTCAGATGGTCTCAAGCATGTGTGGCGGCAATCAGGTGAGGAGTACAAAGATAAGTGTGTCATGCCTACAGTCAAGCATGGTGGTGGGAATGCCATGGTCTGGGGCTGCATGAGTGCAGCAGGTGTTGGGGAGTTACATTTCATTGAGGGACACATGAACTCCAATATGTACTGTGAAATACTGAAGCAGAGCATGATCCCCTCCCTCCGGAAACTGGGTCGCAGGGCAGTGTTCCAGCATGATAATGACCCCAAACACACCTCTAAGACGACCACTGCTTTATTGAAGAGGCTGAGGGTAAAGGTGATGGACTGGCCAAGCATGTCTCCAGACCTAAACCCAATAGAACATCTTTGGGGCATCCTTAAGCGGAAGGTGGAGGAGCGCAAAGTCTCGAATATCCGCCAGCTCCGTGATGTCATCATGGAGGAGTGGAAAAGCATTCCAGTGGCAACCTGTGAAGCTCTGGTAAACTCCATGCCCAGGAAAGTTAAGGCAGTTCTGGGAAATAATGGTGGCCACACAAAATATTGACACTTCAGGAACTTTCACTAAGGGGTGTACTCACTTTTGTTGCCGGTGGTTTAGACATTAATGGCTGTATATTGAGTTATTTTGAGGGAAGAATAAATTTACACTGTTATATAAGCTGCACACAGACTACTTTTCATTGTGTCAAAGTGTCATTTTGTCAGTGTTGTCCCATGAAAAGATATACTTAAATATCTGCAGAAATGTGAGGGGTGTACTCACTTTTGTGATACACTGTATATATATATATATATATATATATATATTTATTATATACACCGATCAGCCATAACATTAAAACCACCTCTTAGTTTCTATACACATTGTCCATGTTATCAGCTCCACTGACCATATAGAAGCACTTTGTAGTTCTACAATTACTGACTGTAGTCCATCTGTTTTTCTGCATGCTTTGTTAGCCCCCTTTCATGCTGTTCTTCAATGGTCAGGACTCCCCCAGGACCACCACAGAGCAGGTATTATTTGGGTGGTGGATCATTCTCAGCACTGCAGTGACACTGACATGGTGGTGGTGTGTTAGTGTGTGTTGTGCTGGTATGAGTGGATCAGACACAGCAGCGCTGATGGAGTTTTTAAACACCTAACTGTCCCTGCTGGACTAAGAATAGTCCACCAACCAGAAATATCCAGCCAACACACACTAACACACCACCACCATGTCAGTGTCACTGCAGTGCTGAGAATGATCCACCACCTAAATAATGTCTGCTCTGTGGTGGTCCTGACCATTGAAGAACAGTGTGAAAGCAGGCTAAAAAGGCATGCAGAGAAACAGATGGACTACAGTCAGTAATTGTACAACTATAAAGTGCTTCTATATGGTGAGTAGAACTGATAAAATGGACAGTGAGTGTAGAAACCAGAGGTGGTTTTAATGTTGTGGCTGATCGGTGTATATCTACATCTATCTATCTATCTATCTATCTATCTATCTATCTATCTATCTATCTATCTATCTATCTATCTATCTATCTATCTATCTATCTATCTATCTATCTATCTATCTATCTATCTATCTATCTACATATACACACATATACAGGGGTTGGACAAAATAACTGAAACACCTGGTTTTAGACCACAATAATTTATTAGTATGGTGTAGGGCCTCCTTTTGCGGCCAATACAGCGTCAATTCGTCTTGGAAATGACATATACAAGTCCTGCACAGTGGTCAGAGGGATTTTAAGCCATTCTTCTTGCAGGATAGTGGCCAGGTCACTACGTGATGCTGGTGGAGGAAAACGTTTCCTGACTCGCTTCTCCAAAACACCCCAAAGTGGCTCAATAATATTTAGATCTGGTGACTGTGCAGGCCATGGGAGATGTTCAACTTCACTTTTATGTTCATCAAACCAATCTTTCACCAGTCTTGCTGTGTGTATTGGTGCATTGTCATCCTGATACACGGCACCGCCATTGGATGCACATGGTCCTCCAGAATGGTTCGGTAGTCCTTGGCAGTGACGCGCCCATCTAGCACAAGTATTGGGCCAAGGGAATGCCATGATATGGCAGCCCAAACCATCACTGATCCACCCCCATGCTTCACTCTGGGCATGCAACAGTCTGGGTGGTACACTTTTTTGGGGCTTCTCCACACCGTAACTCTCCCGGATGTGGGGAAAACAGTAAAGGTGGACTCATCAGAGAACAATACATGTTTCACATTGTCCACAGCCCAAGATTTGCGCTCCTTGCACCATTGAAACCGACTTTGGCATTGGCACGAGTGACCAAAGGTTTGGCTATAGCAGCCCGGCCGTGTATATTGACCCTGTGGAGCTCCCGACGGACAGTTCTGGTGGAAACAGGAGAGTTGAGGTGCACATTTAATTCTGCTGTGATTTGGGCAGCCGTGGTTTTATGTTTTTTGGATACAATCCGGGTTAGCACCCGAACATCCCTTTCAGACAGCTTCCTCTTGCGTCCACAGTTAATCCTGTTGGATGTGGTTTGTCCTTCTTGGTGGTATGCTGACATTACCCTGGATACCGTGGCTCTTGATACATCACAAAGACTTGCTGTCTTGGTCACAGATGCGCCAGCAAGACGTGCACCAACAATTTGTCCTCTTTTGAACTCTGGTATGTCACCCATAATGTTGTGTGCATTGCAATATTTTGAGCAAAACTGTGCTCTTACCCTGCTAATTGAACCTTCACACTCTGCTCTTACTGGTGCAATGTGCAATTAATGAAGATTGGCCACCAGACTGGTCCAATTTAGCCATGAAACCTCCCACACTAAAATGACAGGTGTTTCAGTTATTTTGTCCAACCCCTGTATATTAATTATATTTATATTACACAACTGGTGCACATTTTATTTACAGTGACTTGCTTCCTTATTTCTCATTTATTCATTCATTTATTTTCAGTAACCAGTTCATTCTGTTCAAGGTAGTGGCAAATTCACAGCCTATCCAAAAACACTGGGCATGAGCTAAAAAAAAAAAAACACCCTGGCCAGGGCACCAATCCTTTTCAAAGCATCAATTATTTGCCTCTCAGGCTACATACTTACCTGTAAATGCAATTAAAACCAGTTATTTTACCAATTGGCATGTTTTGAAAGTTTAAATGACATCAGATTACACACAGTACAACCAATTCAGTAGTGAATAGAATTCGGTTCCCTAGAATTTTTAGCGACACCTACATGACCTGCTGTGCTCAATGTTTAAAAGTGAATACATGTGATTTTGTTGAACACTCAGCTCTGTACAAATGACAATAATAATAATAATAATAAAACTTCAGGTCAGCAGCTCTGATTAGGAGTGTTACCTCATACTTGACTGGCCGTGCTTGACAGAAATGTTCACACGTTGACACGTTAAAATTTCAGGCACATGTCCTCTAATTTGAGTCCATTTAGTTTCATTTGGAATTTCTTGACACAAGGGAGGAAAATAAACAGTGGACAAAATACCCAGAGGCTTAGATCATTTCCCCTCACAGATGCTAAACTAAAGGACTATGTGTTCTGTAGGTGACTAGGTTAAAACTGGCAAAGGTGAAAAGTGTTTTCACCTCACACCTCTCAACCAACTGGAAACCTAGAATCACTCATGTTGTCTTGTTATAAAGGAAACTCTGTGACTGAGAGTCGTCATGAATGCTCCTTTCTTCTGCTGAATCCTAGTTGTTTTTCCCCACCACTTGTCACGGGGCTGAAAGTCGGTTTTAAAAACATGTCGGGTGCAAATGTGAATCGTGTGCAATTACACGGCTGGGCTACGAGTGTAAAAGAGTTACGAGTTACTCAGTTGGACGAGAAAGGATGTTTGTTGCCGGGAGTTCAGAGAAGAGGCAGGATTGGTCTGTGGCTCTGAGGCGGACTCATAACGCTTCGGCAACACAACATGCTTTCAATTAAGCCCTACCGAGTGAGAAAAAACAAAGAGAGAGGGTAGAAAGGAGACAGCTGTAAAAGCAGCAGCTGTCGACAAGCTTTTCAATAATGCGATTTCGTAGTACTCTTACGTCAAGAAAATGTTAGTGATCTTCCACTTTGAATTGTAATCTGATGAGAATATAATACATCTGCAAAACCACATTGTGGATTTTAATGTCCTTAATCAAATGGGATTGTTATTTCTTATTGAAAGAACAAATTTATTTAACTAAATTTCTGGTGGGTTTTTTTGTTTAAAAAAAAAAAGACAATGTTACAATGTCAGTATAATTATATTTTTTTTTTTAGCATTTATCCATATGACTTTCAGCATAAATCATTGTGTATATTACAAGTGCCATGAGATTAAATGATGTAACATTAGGGGACTAGAATCCATATATTCATGCAAACATTTAAGAGGTGTTATATACTAAAATATATTATAAAAATATTATGTAATAAGTGAAATAAAATATACTGATCACATTAATCAATTCACTACAGCAACATTTATTAATGCAGAGCTGCATTATATCAAAGGGACCAGAAGCACTAGAATTTTCTTTGGGATAAAGTTCTTATTCTATCCTATCCTGTTCTGTTCCATTCCATCCCATTCCATCTTCTATCCTGTCCTACCTTAAGCATTCCTATTTCAGATGCAAGACAGTCATATGCAGAGGGTGTCCAGCATCCTCTAAGCCTTTTTATTAAAGAAATGTATTAATTTATTAAAGGAATATAAGGCAAGTGGTTTGAACATTAAAACATTTAACTTCGTTCTCTACCTATACAGCAATGTAACCGTATTTTGTCTGTACCAACTATAATACTGCAATACATTAAGCTTGATAATACGAGTCTTCAAAAAGTTTCCGCACTTTTTTTAAAACTCTAATTATTAAGAATTTTTAAAAACATTTAACATCACTTTTCAACATAGTCACCTTCCTTTGCGATGCATTTCTCTCAGCATCGTACCAACTTTTTAATGCCATCAGCAAAAATGTTTTTGGTTAGCCACTGATGCACCGCTGCTTTAACATCATCATCACATGAAAATCTTCTTCCCCCTAAAGCTTCTTTAAACGGTCCGAAAGGTGGAAATCAGATGGTGCTAAATCCAGACTATAAGCTCTCTTAGTCGCTCAGACACGACCAATTACTACTCCTCCCATCCTCACCGCTTCCAACCAAAATATAAAAGTAAAAGTATGAGTATGAGAGAATTGTACCCAAAACACCAAATTTAACAGCCCTGCTCCCCATTTACACCTGGGACCTTGACACGTGACACCAGGGAGGGACAACGACACATTTGGGCACAATTTGGACATGTTCACTGTGGGGTGTACTCACTTATGTTGCCAGCTATTTAGACATTAATGGCTGTGTGTTGAGTTATTTTCAGAAGACAGTAAATCTACACTGCTATACAAGCTGTACACTGACTACTCTAAGTTATATCCAAGTTTCATGTCTATAGTGTTGTCCCATGAAAAGATATAATGAAATATTTGCAGAAATGTGAGGGGTGTACTCACTTTTGTGATACACTGTATGAGGGCAGCTTGGGCCGTAGGTGACATACAGATGTTAAGATAGAAATACTGCTTTGCATATATATTACAGTAGAACATTGTATAGCATGCTAAGTGATGCTGGTATAGGAATATGTGAGAGTTTTATGTGTTTTTGTACTTTGTGTAGTAATACAGTACCTGTAGAAGTAGGAGCAGCCTCGCACTGTGTTGTGTGTGAAGTGTTCTTGGGTCTTCTCGTTGCCGAAGTCCTCCAGCGGGTCAGACCACAGTAGGTCACACATTGGCCCATACGCGGGAGGCTCCTTAAATCTGTCTAACTGGAGATGAAAAAAGCATGATCAGCTTATGGATGTCTAAGAATCGAGGGCTTTGTGATAAATAGATGTATAACAATGCGTAAATTTAATGCAAAGCATTTCACACAGCAAATCTGCACTGCTTCAGACTGTGCTGTAGCTCTGATCTTCTCTGACACAATGCTTGTACTGATTTCAGAGCTGGATTCATCTTAAACCGTTTTGTGCTTTTCCAACACAAAGAGTCAGCTCTTGGATGGCAACGTTCATTTGCTGCTGGTGCTGAGACAAAGAACAGGTGCCTTTTGAAGCTTGAAGTGGCAGCTTTGTATTATCATGACAAAATAAGTTTGACATAAATTATTGGTCTCAGAAAGAAACTTTTTCCTGGCATGTGTCACTACACTACACACAATCAGTACACTGGAACATTCGCTCATGTTTACCAGGCCACTTTTTTTCTTTTTGTCTGCCAAATGCTGTTGTACTGAGCTATTACACAGACAAAGTGCATTGAATCCATTGCTCATTACAGAGAAAGTCATTTGGGAATTTAAATAACCTTCCTTTGACTTGTACACTATAATTTTATTTATTTATTAGGATTTTAACATGTTTTACAGATTCATCAGTTCACAAGTTTAATGTCAAACACAGTCATGGACAATTTTGTATCTCCAATTCATCTCACTTGCACTGCTTTGGACTGTAAGAGGAAAACGAAGCTCCTGGAGAAATGCCAAACAGACACAGGGAGTACATACAAACTGTACACAGAAAGATTCCGGACCGCTCTACCCGGGGATCGAACCCAGGACCTTCTTGCTGTGAGGCGACAGTGCTACCCACTGAGCCACCGTGCCACCCCGTACACTAATACTAATACCCGTATACTAATGTGGGTAAACATACACCGATCGGGCATAACATTATGACCACCTTCCTAATATTGTGTTGGTCCACCTTATATACAAAACAGCCTTGACCTGTCGAGGCATGTACTCCACTAGACCCCTGAAGGTGTGCTATGGTATCTGGCACCAAGATGTTAGCAGCAGATCCTTTAACTCCTGTAAGTTACAAGGTGGGGCCACCATGTATTCCGTGTATTGTGACACCTTTCTATCAGAACCAGCATTAACTTCTTCAGCAATTTGAGCTAGAGTAGCTCGTCTGTTGGATCGGACCACACGGGCCAGCCTTCGCTCCCCATGTGAATCAATGAGCCTTGGCCCCCCTGTCTTCAGTTTACCACTGTTCCTTCCTTGGACCACTTTTGATAGATACTGACCAATGCAGACCGGGAAACACCACACAAGTGCTGCAGTTTTGGAGATGCTCTGACCATGCTCTGAGTCGTCTAGCCATCACAATTTGGCCCTTTTCAAACTTGCCAAATCCTTACGCTTGTCCATTTCTCCTGCTTCTAACACATCAACTTTGAGGATAAAATGTTCACTTGCTGCCTAATATATCCCACCCACAGGTGAAGAGATAATCAGTGTTATTCACTTCACCTATTAGTGGTCATAATGTTATGCCTCGTCGATGTACAAGTGTACCTCACACACCTGAGGCCATATATTAGCCAAGATCAAATCAGCAGTTTTCCTGCTGTGTGACAGATGTGTTCATCAGACCTCGGGTTATACTGGGCACCTACGTAGATCTGTGCTGGATTTAAAGCGACAGATCCTTTAATTCCAGAGAGTGCTTACATGTACACTAATGCTGATAAAGGTCAGGTTCAGACAGTAATCCGATTATTTAAATGGTCATGAAGACAACATACCTCCATTATCTCAATTCTTATTTAAGACCTTATTTGGATTACGAGTAATGCAATTGGGCTACTTGGATTTCTGCCCAGTAATCGGTTTATTCAAGTGATGAATATAGGTAATTGGCTTGCTATTGAATTTCTGCATCTGCACATATGCGACTGGAAAGACTATGACTATTTCTATTACTACACTACATCACGTGAAGTAAATACGGTAAACAAAGTTATTTACCAAAAATGATATTTACCATCAGTATAGGGCTGATGCCGAAACAGGATTTATGCTTAAACAGAAATAAAATTCTGTAGTTATTTGAGTTAATCTTACAGTTGGACTACTGCAACTCCATCCTGGCAGGAGCTCCTATGTCCACTATTAAACCCTTGCAACTCATCCAAAATGCAGCTGCTCACCTGGTTTTTAACCAGCCCAAACACTGCCACATCACCCCACTGCTGCGTTCTCTTCACTGACTTCCTGTAGCTGCACGCATTCAGTTCAAAACACTGATGCTTGCCTACAAAGCCAAAAATGGACCAACCCCAAGCTACTTTTGAGGTCTAATCAAACCCTGCTCTGTACCGCATAACCTCCGAGCCACTAGTCTCGCTCGACTTGATCCTCGAGGAACACAAGCATCAAGGCTCTTCTCTGTACTTGCACCCAAGTGGTGGAACAAACTTCCCTTATCTGTCTGAACATGTGAGTCTCTCGCCGTCTTCAAAAGACGATTAAAAACCCACCTCTTTACTAAGCATTTAATCTGACATGTACTTACTAATGCTCTTATTTATTTCTTGCATAAAAAACCCTTTGGTTCTAACAGGGTTTCAGCAGATTTGCATTCTTGGAGTGTTTACTTAAACTAGAGAAAGAAAATGTTCACTATGGAAGCACTTTTGTAAGTAGCTAAATGCCAAAAATGTAAATATAAATGATGGCTGTAAACACAAAAACAGGGGCACTTGTACTGTGGTGTGCTGATGGGTTGGTATTTGCAAAATTATCTTGTCTGAATACACACAATCAGTACATTCAAACAACGTGTTGCAAAGCTGGATCATCACCACACATACGCTGCCTGTGTATTGATGGGCATATGTTATATATGCTATATGTATATTTTATAATTAAGACCCCACCCAATTCATAAAATGAGCCGTTTCCACTAAAATATGCAATTTGCTATGAAATTCGAAATGTAAGGGTTTGTGTTTAGTGATTTAACATTTTTCATACGCTTAGCGTTTGAAATATGAGACACAATATGCAATATGAGACAGTCCTAGCAATCATACAGCATTATACGACATCAGAATTAAGTTAGTAAAACAGACTTTTCTGTGCTGTAGTGTGCTGATAATGTTTGATGTATGTGTTTACATCTTGAGTGAATTTTTTTCCCTTTAGGGATTCCGTAGTCAATTGAAAAGTGTGTTTCTCTACACACATGATCATCTTTCTGTAGTCTGTGCTCAAAAGAACAAGCCAGTAAAGTATTATGCTCCCGATAGTTTGACTATGTACAGTTTATTTATTTCTTTATAAGCTCAGCAAACTCTAAAGATGCTCGGTTATATTATGTTATGAAATCTGTGATTTTTTTAAAAACTTGCTTTGTGAAATTAAGCACATTTTCCTGTGAATTTAGAAGGGCCGTACTAATACCTATGGGCTAAATATATTGTGTCTGTTCACCTGTTATGAAAAAAACACTACTTCTGAATGTATTACTACTGGATGTTATTTGTAAGTTACCATTTGTAGAGAAACTTATACTATCCAAAGGAGGATATTATGAAAGCTCTTGGCAGTGCCAACATTTTAAGGCAGAGGGGAAACATCATGGCCCTCTGTGCTTTTAGAGAAGATCTAGAATATTCTAAAAATAATATTTTAAATGTGAGCAGCTGTAATTTTATTTTATCTACTGATCATTTGACCAGTCTAAGCAAATAAATTCTTAATACTCGACTATTAATTTGTGCTGGAATGTGAAGGGTCAAATTTAAGAAGCCTTTTTGTGTACCTGTCAGAATTTTGCCGCATATGCTGTTGATGGAAAGAATGTTGGGGATGGTTGGTAGAGCAACAAATTAACAGAGGACCAAGCAATAGTATTTCAATGAGACCAATTTTAAATGACTTTAAATTAACCAATCATATCTGACCCCATAATAGTTGAATTTTATTTGTGCTAACTTTATGACAAGTTCCACCCACTGTTCCAGCTGCTTTTATTCTGACCACTGCTGACATGGTTTGTGTAATGTGCAGATTTCAGACTCAGACTCAGCTTTTCTTTGGGGGAAAAGCAATCATGCTGATTTACCAGTCTTTTTTTCTGATCTTTATGTGTCTGACGATAATGGCTGCTTGGGTGTGTGTGTGCTGTTGTGATGTGAAGGCTTATTATGAAATTTTGTTGGTTTTGTGTGGTAGGAAGGTGTGAATCATGCATTTCGAACCCTCATTTGTAAGGATGATTTGCATTTTGTTTAAGAAATGAGCTCTTATTTAGGTGATAAACCTCTCTGTGCTGTTTGCTTGTTGCATTTCCAAGGCTGAACTATCGTCTCAATTTTTGTTTCTTAACTTTTGCAATACCTTAGGAGAGGGGACAGTAAACTAAGCAGTTTTTCTAAGATGAGGGAAGGGGGGATCAGAGGGCCATTTCGAATTAAAGGGTAAAAACAAATTTTGATTTTTATAAAGATTTTCCATTTATACAGACTGGTTTGTTGAGTGCCTGACCCAACACCAGCTCCAGCATTAGAATGTGCACCAATACTATGTCAGAAAAAGGGGTATGCAAGATGTTCAAATTCATTGTTTAACAAACTGAAACAGGTCCAACTGTTGGTGTGTACAACACAGACAGCATATGCCATTTTGTCACATCTGAAATGATTTGATTCACATTCAGAAAAAATAAAAATAAACTAAAAACTAAATGATTTTTAGACCAGGGTAATTCTCTTGCTGAATAATTGTGTACTTTTATATTGATAAAATGAGGTGCAGACTGCTTACCTACCTACACCATGGCCTTTTTAAATGTATAACAGTCAAAAGCTGGAAGTGAAGACAGTGGTTTCCAGCGTTAGCCTAGAAGTACTGAGATTTCTGTGGTTTCCCTGAATTTTTAATATTATTATGTACAGAATTTACAACTTTGTGTTGAGAGATCTTCTTTTTTTAATCTGACTGACAATTCTCTCATAAAGTTTGGCACAAAGTGGTGAGCCACGGTCTCTTTGCTTACAGAGACGGAAAGGATCCTCCTTTATACCCAATTTGTTTGTTTGTTTGAGTTTAACGCTGTATCAGCACATTAAAGCTATTTATATGGCGGTACACATGTTGCATCCTAAGACAACATCCTAAGATGTTTAGATTTAAATGTGTCAAAAAGCTCAGTATTGTCCCTGATGATGTAGTCTTAAGCAGGTTTTGTTATTGTTTTCTGTGTTTAGTGCTGGGCAGTCCATCAATATGTGTTTGATTGTTAGTGTAGCTTTGCATAGATGGAAAGTTGGTGCAACCTCCCCTGTAAAAAGGTGCTTATGTGTCAGTTTGGAGAGTCCGATTCGGCATCTTGTAAAAACATAGTCTGGTTTAGACAACTGTCCATCTAACATAGGATTTTCCTACCTTCGGTTCAATTTCAAACAGTTTGTTGTGCGGTTTACTGTCCCATTCATTTTGCTATGTGTTTTTTAATGATTGGAGAGATTTTTGGAAAGGCGTCTGTGGGAGGTTGGGTCCTTTATACTCAATACTAATTCCCTTATCTGTTACCAATTTACATGCTAATTGTGAAATGTTTCAAAATGCTGTAACTTGAATACTCCATAAACTTTTCACTCAAATTTTGCTGCGTCCCAACATTAAAAGTGTTGCGGACATTAAATTCTATAATGATCAGTAACATGGGAAATATTTTCTCTGTAGTATTAAAAGTTTAATAACAATTCAAGAAAAAACAAAAAAACAAACAAAAAAAAAAAACAGATTTTTTTCCTTCTCCCCCTTTTCTCCCTTTTAGCGCGTCCAATTGCCCCATTGCATCATGCTTCCTCTCCACCAATGCCGATCCCTGCTCTGATTGAGGAGAACGAAGCTAACCCACGCCCCCTCCGACACGTGGGCAGCGTGCCGTATGCATCTTATGACCTACACTTTGACGAGTGCAGTGCAACTGAGCTGCGTGTACTGAGGGACACACCCTGAGAGCACTCTTTTCTCATCTCTGTGCAGGCGCCATCAATCAGCCAGCAGAGGTCGTAATTGCATTAGTCATGAGAGAAAGACCCTATCCGGCTTAGTCCCGCCCATGGACAACAGGTCAATCATTGTTCATGTAGCCGCTCAGCCTCAGCCGGAAAGGCAGAGCTGAGATTCGATACGATGTATTCGAGATCCCAGCTCTGGTTCCAGCGTGTGTTTTTACTGCTGCACCAGCTGAGCGGCTACAGATTTATCTTTTTATTGCATTTTACAAAATGCCCCAACTTTTCTGGAAATGTGGTTTGTAATACTTTCTCAATATATACTGGTCCTGGTAATACTGTTGTGAGAAACTCCGGCCATTAGAGTTATTTGTAAAAGAACACTCCAGCTGTGTTTAAATATCTAGTTCAATTAACTGACTGAAATCATACACACAACCATCCATTAAAATACAGCGACCTAAATTAGCATGTATGAGTATTCACATCCCAGTCAGGAACGTGTTGAGTGTTGGACTACATTAGTATCTATTAGCATACTGCTACTTAGGACCTTTGAACCGTGGTTAGTTCACCCCACGTATTGCATTTGCCAAGCCTCATTTGAGCAATGTACTTGAAATCTGCTAAATAAGCCTAATGGGTATTGCTTCAATATGGCATACATACTTTTCTGATGTCGTCAAGGTTTGTGATTTCAGGGGACAGGCCTCCGTGCACGCACAGGAACTGCTGGTTCATAAGGGCAGCCAACGGAAGGCAGTCGAAGGCATCCATACATACATCATACACCCGCTCCGAATACTTAATTTTACCTGTGAGGGATAAAAGCGAGAAGAGACAAGACAGCAGGGAGGAAGCACAAAGCTAACATCAGTATACATTAATACACTGGACATGTGTGTTGGTCAAAAGTGGAGGAAGGTCTTAAAAGGCCATTCACTTCAAACCAACACTGGAAAAAAAACAGTAGTTTCATTCTGACGGGCACTGTTATTCTGCCCATTTATAAGCAATAGATCTAAGATGTAAAAAAAAAAAAAAAACCTATATAAAAACATGAAGCACTTTAACTTTTTACTGTAAACTTCATAAAATGTAAAGCAATTTCAATAATTACTCTACACTGTGTTTGTGTGTGTCTGTAACTACAACCCCAAGTCAGAAAAAGGTCGGGACAGCAAGGAAAATGCAAATAATAAAAAAAAAACAGTCTGAGTTTCTTACATTGACTTTTATTTCATTGCAGACAGTATAAACCTGAGATATTTCATGTTTTGTCTAGTCCATCCTAGATGCCTCAGAGCCCAGAGAAGTTGACACCGCTTCTGGACATGGGTAACATAAGGCTTCTTTTTTGCACAGTAAAGTTTTCAGTGCCATTTGTACTCCATAACTCCGTATTGTAGTGGTTGACAAAGGTTTGCCAAAGTAATCCCTCAGCCATGTGGTTATATCATCTATTGTTGAGTGGCGGTTCTTGATGCAGTGCCGTCTGAGGGATCAAAGATCACGGGCGTTCAGCTTAAGCTTGAGCCCTTGGTCTTTATGCACTGAAATTCCCCCCAATTCCTTGATTCATTTAATGATATTATGCACTGTAGAGGAAGAAATACGCAAATCCATATCTCTCTGATCTTCTTCATGTCTACACTCCTTGCCGTACACTCAGATCTTCTTCTGCCCTCCAATTAACTACTCCTTTGGTTCGTCTGTCTACTATGGGGGCTAGAGCTTTTAGCTACTCTGCCCCACATCTCTGGAACTCTCTCGCTCCTGACATTCGCACCATTGATTCATTCCCTAGTCTCAAATCATGCCTTAAAATGTATTTCTTTAAACTTGTCTACCCTTAATCAGTGTAATTAATTATGTACTGATGTTTTGTATTGTAAGGTGTCCTTGAGTTTTTTGAAAGGCGTCCATAAATAAAATTTATTATTATTATTCCCTTACGATCTTTCTTTGATGCACATTGTTTTTAAACATTTCAATAATTTTGTCACGCATTTGTTGACAAACTGGAGATCCTCTGATCATCTTTGCTCATCAAAGACTCCTGGATGCTGCTTTTGTACCAAACCGTGATTACAATCACCTGTTGACATCACCTCTTTGAAATCACATCATTATTTTAGTTTATTCACCTCATTACTAGCCCTAAATTGCCTCAGTTCCAACTTTATTTGGAATGTGTTGCAGGCCTGAAATGCAGGAATGGAGGAATATAAACAAATGAAATGAAGTTGAGCAGACAAAACATGAAATATCTTGGGTTCAAACTGTCTGCAATCAAATAAAAGTCAAAGTAAATGTAAAAAACTCTGTTTTTATTTTATTTGCATTTCCCATACTGTCCCAACTTTTTCTGATTTGGGGTTGTAGAACAAGGCCAGTTTCTTTTTATTTGTCCTCAAACAGTGTTTAAATTCAGTTAAATTCTTGGCAATGCAGCAATTAAAATGTTGTATGTGTTTATGTGGCAAAGTGGGTGGCAGCCATACTTACATTCCTGTTTAAAGGTGAAATACTCTGTTAAATGTCTACATTCGTGGTTCCCGCGCAGCAAAAAGAGTGTTTTGGGGTAAAGAATTTTTAAAGCCCATAAGTACAGCACACACTAAAAAGGAGAAAAAAAAACAAACAACAAAAGGTACTGTTAAAGACTTTTTAATACACCAAAAACCTTTTTAATTTAGGTAAAAAAAATACTATTTTTCATTTGGTAAAAAGAATATTTTTACACAAATAGTTTTGTTATAATAGAATTGTTCCTTTGTTCATTCAATCACCCAATAACAAAGTAAGGCAATTTATCAAATTTGAAACAATCAGGTTTGGCTGACCTGAAACTCAAAGAAATAAAAAAAAATCACCTTAAAGGTTCTACACAAACATTATGCCACAATCTAGTGAAATTCAGAGAGAGCTTATAATTCTATCTATCTATCTATCTATCTATCTATCTATCTATCTATCTATCTATCTATCTATCTATCTATCTATCTATCTATCTATCTATCTTTTTTTTTTTTTTACTATACATCAGTGGTGATTTCTCTAAGACTGCAAGGGAAGCTCAGCTTCCACTAAAATGTCAAAAATTAAATGGTCAAATATGTACAGTTGTGTTAACATTTCATTGACTACAAATGCATTAGAACACGTTCATCTCGAAGACGAGTTCGTTCAGAATCAGCTAATTATCACAAATCGACTGACTCGAACTTCTCATACATTCCCGTAGCGTCAATGCATTTACCCGCAGAAGCTGAGCGTCTATTCACTTCAATGGGACTGCATGGAAGGTTTTTTTTTTTATTGCTTCGAAACTCGCCGGTCATTGGATAAATGCCACGATTTTGTCCCGCCCCCGGACGCTGAGCGTCTCTGGGGGTGAATGGAGCTGTGGGCGGGTCTGGACGCTGAGCTTCTGCAAGATGATTGGAGGATCAGTCGAAAGGCTGAATCCCGTTTTGATTGACAGCTATTTTGATCTCTACACCATCACTTAATCACTGGGAGCTTCAGTCCCATCGCGGATTTTGCGAGTGAAGTCGAAGGACAAACTGCAACCCATTTCAGGCCATTTTCTTGAAAAGGAACGGAGGGCAGAATTTATGTATAAATAAATTGACAAATTTTATGATGTAAGCCGACAATGAGCTTCCCCTCTTTGAAAGACCAGCAGCCGCCACTGCTATACATACATACTGTATATACAGGGTGAGTCAAAAAACACTTGAATGGCGGAAACTAATTATTCACAAAACACATTTCATATTTGCAAGATGATTTACAGGAAAGTCTCAACCTGTTTGCCAAATATACTGAAAAGGAAAAGTGGAACAGTAGTGAGTCTACTCAGGAATAGACAGTCAATTTCTGCAAAAACTCTAAAGACTTAAGACTTGGGTAAGACTTTCAGTAAGTCACAAATAATCCCAGACAACAATCCCTAAATCCTAAAATCTACAACACTGTAAATGGCTTCAGCATTAGCTAAACCCAATGTTTATAACTAGAATACAAAAGAGACTTAAAAATGTTCATGAGAAGGTATCAAGGAGGAAACCACCACTGACCAAGAGAGACATGATTATCTGCAAAAGACATCTGTATGAACTCCTAAATGATTAAAACATGACTTTTTTACAGAACTAAATATACATTCTAAGTGCTTTTGATAGTCATATACATCTGCTGAATGCATGTTAATTTGTCTACAACTCATACAACATGACCTGGTAAACTTAACCATGCCAGTTTATTTGTGGCTCTTTTTTAAAGCCCATTCTTTAAAAATAATTAATATCTAAACAAGCCAAAGTTTTCTTTACATTAGCTGTGTAAACATGCCCTATTTTTATCATTTGATCATGTGTAGGTCTTTATCAACCTTTTTAACCTAATAGGCAAACATTGTTGGATGTTTGCACTACTTGCCATTTTGAGCTTTGGAATGCAAAAAATATATAATGAAATATAGTGATATAATGACTTAAAGCGTATGCATATAAAACTATACTGTAAAAATCTGGCATGTATTTTTGTAAAGCCATTTTAAAGTAAAATAAAGTAACTGGACACAACAAACATATCACATAATTGAGTAAAGCTAAACTAATAAATAGATATTTTCATTTACTCCTAAAACATCCACCTAAAAATAACAATTCAGGAAATGTAATAAGCTTTAAAGTTAGGAAAATAAATATCATTTTTACACAGTACGTACTTCAATACTGAAATACCCTCTGTCCACATAGTCGCCTAGGAAAAGGTAGCGCGTGTTGGCTGGTGATCCTCCCACCTCAAACAGCTTCATTAAGTCAAAGAACTGTCCATGAATGTCACCACAAACTGAAAAACAATGTGGACGAGAAAAAGAGAACAAATGTTAGACAAATATACACAAAATACAGTCATACAGTACTAGTTCTGAAAATGTAGGCAACTTTTTCCCCAAGATTTTACATTAATATGTTATTTCATTTTTGCAACAGTAAAGAACACATAAGTAATAGCTTTTTATTGTGTGGAAATCAACTACTGGTTTTATAAAGCATTTGGTAGACAGCAACATTTTATTCACACTCTGTACTGAGTGTGAATAAGAAGCTTTGGGAACTGGAAAATTGATTCTCCGCCCTACAAATCAGCCTAGCATGTTAAATTAAATTTGGAGCTTAATGATGCCCCCTGATAGAAGTTGCCTGATATTTATAAAATGATTTGATTTAATACCAGAGTAACAAGGCTGTTTTAAAAGTGAGTATGAAGTATACATCTGTGTAACAAAGATACTTGCTCTGCTATAACATTTAGTAATGCAGTGACAGAAAGCTTTCCTCTATCTTGTTAGTGACCACCAGTGCCTACAGCTTTTTAGATAAAGAGTGTCACCTGGCCTCGTTTATTGAATAATACATGCATCAGTGCCGCTGGGTGAGATGCACCATTATGCAATAAACAATGCAGTGAAAGCCACTTTCAGAGAGTATCCAGCTGAGTAATAAGTCATAATGGAAATTGGTAACGAGTTGAACTGTTATATGGGATCCTGCTTTGGCTTTTCTTTTTTTTTTTTTTTTTTTTTTTTTTTTACTTTTCCTTGTTCTGTACAATGGAAAAGTCAAGTATATTGCATTAACATTTAGTAAATGTCTCATTGATTGGCATTTGTAGCTCAGCAGTTAAGGTACTGAATTATTGATTGGGGTGACTCTGGTTCAAGCCACATCACCACTACATTGCCATTGCAACTAAGCAATTAACTTAACCCTTGATTACATAAATTGCATTTAGTCACAACTGTACGTCGCTTTGGACAGAACCATCTGAGAAATGTAAGTAAAAAAGTATTTTTTGAAGTGGTGAAAGTATGAAAACCAGTGTACTACTAGTTTGTGTCATGTACAGTGGATATAAAAAGTCTACATGACACTGTTACAATGCCAGGTTTCTGTCATGTAAAAAATGAGACCTAGGTGAATAATTTCAGAGGAATATGTTTTGTGAGGGCATCTCCTGTGACCCTCTTCAGGTCACCCAAAAGATTTTTAATTAGATTCTGTTCTGGGCTCTGTCTGGGCAATTCCAAAAATGTGAACAACTTCTAGTGAAGCCATTCTTTTGTTGATGCGGAGGTATGCATTTAGTCATTGTTGGGGTTTCTGTATGGAACTTATGTCTGGCTTTCTCTGTGTTGCATTTTTTGATGCAGTGACAAAATGTGTTTAGTGACAACAGTTTTCTGAAGTTCTCTTGAGGCCATGTTGCTATATTTATTATATTAGCTTGATGGTCTCTACTGCAAGGCCATCTGATAGGTTAAAGATAGTGTACTTTCAATTGTAATTTTAGGTCTTGCCCTACATAGACTGAGATTTCTCAAGATTGTTTTAATATTATGTACAGTAGATGGTAAAATATCTTATTTGCATAATTGCAGTGAGAAGTGTTCTTTTTAAACTGACTGAAAATTCTCTCATGAAGTTTGGTACAAAGTGGTGAACCAGAGCCCACAATTGCTTACAAAGAATAAGCCTTTAGTGGATCTTCAATTTAAACCCATTTGATTCCCTCACCTGTTACCAATTCACCTGTTTATAGTGAAATGTTTCAAAATGGTGTCATTTTAATATTATTAAAATTTTTCATTTTAATATTGCATTTTAAAATTTTTCATTTTAATATTGTTGCCTCAACTTTCTTTGAGTGTTGCAGGCATCAAATTCTTGTCATAAAAACTTGTTTTTATTTACAAAATACAGAGAATTTTTATTTTATTAAAAACAACAATAAAAACAATAAAATATAATAAATAAAATATTACTAATTTTCCATATAATAATGGTAATAATAGAAATAATCATTCCATTATTAAAACAATAATTATTAATTAAAAAATAATTTAAAAAAAATCATTAATAAAAAATATTATTTACAAAGTAAAACATTATTAATATCATTATTAAAAAACTAATTAATGATGACTAACAATAAAAATTATTATTATCTATGAAAGTATTTATTCAATAATAATAATATTAATAATGATAATTAATGATAGTTATAATACTAATACTACGAATAATAATAATTATTATTATCATTAACAGATTTAACACAGAAAAGAAGCACTTCAACAACAAAAATAATGGCAAAGTGATAATAAAAATAATGTGATTATTTTTTTAAGGTTATGGTTGCTTAGTTATGTCTGCATGTGGCTTTTGACGGACTACTATGTGTACATTTTGCTGTTGTCACATTTAATTGGCTTGAGGATGAAAAGGAAACATGTGTAAGCTGTTTCTGTAGCAACCATGCACATCTTTCTGAACTTGCCTTCTCTTTAGTTGCATGAAACACTTTGGATTTTTTTTATGTAAACATAATCAAGTCTGTTTATTTCTAAACTACATTAAACTCCTTTAATACCAGTACAGTGTCCTCCTATTAATGTTTTTACTGACTAAGAGAAACAGCAATACAATGACATTTAACAGAGACAAAGTCAATTCATATGCACTCACCTTTCTCTACACCTTTTTAAAAGGTTAAAATATCTAAGTCAGAAGAATGTCCTGCTCAGTGACCTTTTCTGTTTCATTTTAATGCACACAGTAAATATAAAAATAATTTAAGCAAAAACTACAGCAGGCTTTAGACTTTAAAATTACAAATTCACCTAACATATCTGTACAGTGCCCTAAAGACTTTGCTAGTAATACAATGAGATATTGGTAACTACCATTATTCATCAGACATTTCTTAACATATTATTCAAATAATCTTACATACAGAAACCCTTTAAATAAACGACCACCTACAATTTTATCATCTAAAATATAAAAAAAAAATTGTCTATGCTTGTTTCAAGATTTTATTGTAATTTCAGTTGAAGATTACCTGAAGCTAACCATTTTGTTTATAAATACAATAAATAAATGCAATCATACAATAACTGACAGATAACTAAACACATTCTCTATTAAAAGCAAGAACAGCCCAGTACAACCAGTGGCTTAACGCTTCTGTAAGAACCTTATTTCCATGGATACTGTGCATGGCAAGCTCCGTTACAGTGGCCATTTGAAATGCAAATGCTATTTGCAAAATGATTGTTCCAATCCCCAAGCAGCTCATCAATATTTTCCGTTTTCCTGTGTACCGTTCCAGCAATAAATTAACTGCTCTCAATTTAATGTTTCAGAGTTCTAATAGCACAGCCCTGAATATGCTGATTTCATTGCTGCTAATGTTTATACCATTTTGTTTGTCTGTCAATCTGGCCGCCCCATTAACCATTTGCTGTTATTTTTTATTCATGGAAGCGGAATGAATTCTATAATTAGAGCTTCCTTTGTTTGATCATTTGCTCACACCGACTAAGTCAAGCTTATTAGCATTTAAACTACTTTATACAACAGTGGTATATCTGCACACATACATAGTAATTTTTGGATTCATGTGTTTTAGCCAGACCAGTTGTTAACAGGTGTAATAAATCAATTATATAAAAGAAAAGTATATGCATCAACACTTGCAGCAAGGGAAGTTTAAGGATGGCCGTTTTTTTTTGTTCCAGCATGACTATGCCCCTGTGCACAAAGATCAAGGTCCATTTTATCAGCTTCACTTACCATATACTGTAGAAGCACTTTGTAGTTTAACAATTACTGACTGTAGTCCATATGTTTCTCTGCATGCTTTGTTAGCCCCCTTTCATGCTGTTCTTCAATGGTCAGGACTCTCCCAGGAACACTACAGAGCAGGTATTATTTAGGTGGTGGGTCAATCTCAGCACTGCAGTGACAATGACATGGTGGTGGTGTGTTAGTGTGTGTTGTGCTAGTATGAGTGGATTAGACACAGCAGCACTGCTGGAGTTTTTAAATACCGTGTCCACTCACTGTCCACTCTATTAGACACTTCTACCTTGTTGGTCCACCTTGTAGATGTAAAGTCAGAGACGATCGCTCATCTATTGCTGCTGTTTGAGTTGGTCATCTTCTAGACCTTTATCAGTGGTCAAAGGACGCTGTTGGCTGGAAGTTTTTGGATGGCGGACTATTCTCAGTCCAGCAGTGACAGTGAGGTGTTTAAAAACTCCATCAGCGATGCTGTGTCTTATTCACTCATACCAGCACAACACACACTAACACACCACCACCATGTCAGTGTCACTGCAGTGCTGAGAATGATCCACCACCTAAATAATACCTGCTCTGTGGTGGTCCTGGGAGAGTCCTGACCATTGAAGAACAGCAGGAAAGGGGGCTAACAAAGCATGCAGAGAAACAGATGGACTACAGTCAGTAATTGTAGAACTACAAAGTGCTTCTATATGGTAAGTGGAGCTGATAAAATGGACAGTGAGTGTAGAAACAAGGAGGTGGTTTAAATGTTATGGCTGATCAGTGTATAAACACATGAAGAAAAGCTTGGTTTTAAGTCCTGACCTCAGCTTCACTAAAGAGCTTTAGAATAATATCTGACATTAGTCCAGGCTTTCATGACCAACATCAGTGCCCAGCCAGACAAATGCGTTTCTAAGTAAATGGGCACAAATTCCCACAAACATACTTTAAAGACTTATGAGACGCTTTCTCAAAAGAGCTGGAAAGATTACATTTCTTTTAAAAATGGCATGCCCAACATGCTCATGATCAAGTGTCCAAATACTTTTGGCCATATAGTGTATACTGTGTGTTTTTAAATAGACTGGAGTGTATTTGCACTGCATTTATCTGCAACTAAAAACAGACAGATAGATGTACTTTATTTTCCCAAGGGTGCTGCAGGGGCAAACCAAGATAAATAAGAGATATACTGCACACAAAATCAAAACACCTACTCATACATACTAGACATATTTTTACATTTAGTTATTTAAGTCCCAATAACCAATTTGCCTGCTTAACTTAATTTGGTCTTTCTCTTATCCAAAAGACATTTTGCCCAGAGATCTGCCATTCACTGGATGTTTTTTGGTGGTGGTGGGGAATTCAATTAGGCTGCAGTGAAAACAAATCTTTTTCTCAATTCTGATGTTTAATATAACCATTAACTGAAGCTTTTGATCTATATCTGTATTATGTCGTGTATCTGATAATGTGGGCAGAAAATCTACAATTAAAAATCCGGCATTCTGGACAGTTAAGAAAAAATGACTAATTAGAAGCAAGCATGAACTGAAACTGAATATTGATGGGCAGCTGCTGCCACTAAGCATGACTAATGTTGCCATGTGGATTAAAATAGCATTGCTTTAAACTACTTAATTCTGCAAATATACACATCTGTACATGTGAATATGAGACATGCAAAGCAGCAGAGTCAAAATGTCTTTTACAACTGTCCAATTAGCATCTATTAAAGAAGTTGCAGTGGGTAGCAATTAAGCTGAGTGCAGAGTCTCTGGAGATAATGCGCGCGCACGCACGCACGCACGCACGCATGCACGCACACACACACA
Organism: Trichomycterus rosablanca; assembly: GCF_030014385.1. Lineage (NCBI taxonomy): Eukaryota > Metazoa > Chordata > Actinopteri > Siluriformes > Trichomycteridae > Trichomycterus > Trichomycterus rosablanca. Next base: position 27,838,409 of record NC_085991.1, on the reverse strand, counting down.
CACACGCTCTGCTTTTGATATATACTTAAAATACATATAATTTCTATAGATGCAGGTGGACAATTATCCAGTTTTATTTTAAATTAATGCCTGTGGTTACCGTAAATACCTGCATATATGCACAGCTGGTGGACCGTGTGTGAAGCAGAAAAAATAGGGCTGCTCAGTGAATATAATACTGGACTAGTGATCAGAAACCCCACCATCGTTAAGTTCCCACTGCTGGGCCTTTGAACAAGACCCCTAACCTTCAACTGCTTGTACTGTATTCAGTCACACTTATAAGTCACTCTGGATAAAAGTGTCTCCCAAATGCCGTTTATGTAAATGTAGTCTTTACATGCGGTCTGTCCTCACCTATTTCCCTGCTGGTAAGGAGTTTTGCATGTGCTGTCATGTTCAAATAGGTTTCCAAAGCGCAGATTACATTTATGTGCACCCAGCACGCGTTTAACCAACGTTTACCCCATAACCAGAAAAAGACAACAAATAATAGTTGTGTTAGACCTATACATGATAATCCATTTATTATTGTCTCATACATTCAGTCTATCCTTCTTCTTCTTTTGGCTGTTCCCATTAGGGGTTAAGGAGGAGAGGAAGACCAAAAGAGAAGGTTTATGGACTCAACAATCCATTTATTATTGTCTCATACATTGAGTCTATCATTCTTCTTCTTTCAGCTGTTCCCATTAGGGGTTGTCCTGAGAATCACCCCACCTCACCGTATCCATAAACCTCTTCTTTGCTCTTCCTCTACCCCTCCTGCCCGGTGGCTCCATCCTCAGCACACACACAGGAGGAGGAAAGGAAGGTCAACAGAGGTTTATGGATTCAGTCTTTCCAAACACGCTAATTAGGTTTACTCGGATTTACAAATTTAAACGGACAGCTAGAGGCCTGGTAAAAATCGCATTTTAATGGCCAGTGTGATATTAGTGCATGCTGCAGAGATAACAAAAGCAATAAGCAATTGTAAATGACTGGATGGGGAAAAATTGTTGATTTGGCTACACGAACAGCAGGGATTGATTGTTTTATAGTGAGTTGGAGGTTAATACATATTTTTGCAATGCAACGTTGGTGTTATGTTTTGTAGAGAATGTTAAGGTCAGAAATACCATAAAACTTGTGTGTGCACCAATGTATTCTGATATAAACTATATTATGCCCCTATTCCACCTTTTTACAACCCCTCCCCTGCGTTTCCTCTCACCCCGTATTTTGCGTTCTCATCTGTTCGTCATAGCACTCATAGGTCGACATTGCCAGTTGGGCAATTCAGAGCTAGATATTTGACATGCTAGATATCTCTCTTAGGTCTCAACATCTCGATATTGACATGACATGATATAGAACCGACATCACATTCGCCAAGAGGCAGAACAACATGAACCATTATTATCTACATAATGCCAGATTATTATCATACAGTGGAACTGCAGAGGCTATAGAGCAAACTAACCAGAATTACAGCGATTAATCCCAACACTCAACCCGGTAGCACTATGCCACCAAGAAAGTTCCATGAAGGATATACAATGTATAACACATAAAGACCTTCAGCTGGGGCTCGGCGAGCCGCTCGGATCGAGTTGTTCAGTGGTTCACACATAGCGATTGAGAGCCGAGATTGATCGCCAAGCAAACGCCGAATTGCTCCCGAGCCGGCAAATCTAACGGCAACCAGTTGGCGAGCAAAAATCAGGGCAAAAATCGTGTCGTGTGAACTAGGCATTAGGTTGAAGTTTGCTAAGAAGTCCAGTATTTTCTCAGGTGGAGCCATTTCAGTAGGTCCTACAGAATTCCTTCTAGATAAGGTTTTCGGCTTGCAGGTTTAAGAGTTGGACAGTTAATTCTTACAAGCTTTATTGCTAAGGGAAAGATGCACAATTGGCATGTTTGGTGTTCTGGATACATCATTAGATAAACACAGATTTCTGGTATTATTATGTCTTCTGTTATTTTCCCCTTTTTTGTTAGTTTTGTTGCTCTCCCAGAGAGAGTTGCAGCAATTTAAATTTCTCATGGGAATGAACAGGGTGGGCAGTTAATTTATTATATTGCTTGCAGTTAAATGGTAGTCTGGGGGAACGTAGATTGTGCAGAGAGTTACAGGTCTTTGTGGATTGGAATTTGACTGTGGATGGTGTAACGGATGGATATTCCCCCAGCTGAAGGTCTTTATGTGTTATACATTGTATATCCTTCATGGTACTTTCTTGGTGGCATAGTGCTACCGGGTAGGAACCTGGGTGTCCTAAAAGCACACATCTGGGTTTTCCCAGAGCATGTCTTGACCAGCTGATTGATTGGAGCGTGGCTCTCCAACATCCTGTCTAGGTGTAGGAGTCAAAGCACTGTGTTGGATCCTTGCAGCTTCATCTTGTCACTACCCTCAAATACCAGGATCTCTTTATCCACACAAAAGTAGCTTGAAGGTGCTAAGGACCTACTCTGCCATGGGGTTCCCAGAGGGTTTCACTTTTCCGCTGTATTCATTCAATTTTATCGCCCGCATTGTGTGTAAACATGTTTGTTAAGAGAGAGAAAGCAAATGAACGAGGGTGTATGTGGGTGTGCAATGGATTTGTGTATCTCTACGTGGTTGCAAATGTACCTCTGGACTTTAAAATTTTTGTCCTTTCAAACAACAATGCATTTAATGATGCAAAAGCTACAAAAACATTCAAAATAACTAGAATAACTAATCACATCTGCCAGTTTCATGGTAGCATGGCTACAGTAACAGCGGGAGCTTGTAAGCATTTAAGAAATGTAACTACACCAACACAGTGGTCACCTGCAATCATAGCAGCACTCCCATCACTATGGAAACCTTACTTATCGGCATGGAAACAGCCAAGCGATGAACAGATCCCTATTTACTCTGATATAACTCCTCTAGGTCAGTTTCTGCATGATGTATTGTCCATAGCGTGTGTTGCTTTTGTGTTCGGAGACTATTTAATATAAAAGGACTATGATACACGGTGCATGCTTAGACGTGTGAACACACACACACACACACACACACAGAGAGAAATGTACGGAATGAGGAAGCAGAACTTTCTGTCACAGATCCAGAATTTTTGCATTACTGTTTATAAATAATGAGATAGATAAAAAAGATCGAGTTGGCTGGCAAGTGTGCCAACATTGTGTTATGAACTGTAATCCTCCAAAAGTCAACACTGCAGTTCAGATAAGGAAACTAACACAACACAGAGCAAGGATGCTGTTAAATGCTTAATAGAGCATCACCGGTCACAGAAGGGGAATGAGTCAGTGTTTAAGTGCATTTAGGTCTGAATTATTCTTGCTGGCTGACTATGCGTATGCATGCACGTGCAGCTTTGAATGGAGTAGCAATGGCATGAGCTTTTTCTGTGTACCTGAGGGTCTACATCAAGTCAGTGCAATATTAACAGTGTCATTATCCTCTGGATTAAACATATTTAGTATAAACAAATTATTTTGGCCACATTCTCTACAGTTAACAAACCTGACAAGTCTTTTCCTGCATCTTATGTTGGACACATTTAATAGCAAACTAAGAATAACTAAGTGGGTAGCACTGTCGCCTCACAACTAGGGCTGCAACGATTAGTCGACATAATCGATAACGTCGACTATAAAAATTTGTCAACGTGTAATTGTCGACGCGTCGTTATTATTGCAACGAACTAAAGGGACTGCAGGGGGCGCAGCATCGCTTCCATGGCGCAGCGGGGAGTTTATGAAGACAGAGAGGCAAAGATAAAGAGACCGAAACTTTCTAAAGTATGGGAGCATTTCAGACAAAATAAACCAAAGAAACGAGCTGAATGCAGACACTACAGAGCAGAGTTGTGGTTTCACGCCAGCAACACGGTGATCCATGAGCATCTGAAATGCGAGCAACCTGCAGCCATGATGACCAGCATTATTCAGGACAGGTAAGTTTTTACACTGCTTCATTCTTTAACCAATGTACTGTAGCTAATGTTTGTTAATGTTAGAGTACCTGTCGGAAAACTTCCTAAGAGATCGCTATTTTTTAGGTTTGATAGCTAAGCTAATGCATTAAGTGCAATAGTTAATCAGTGATTTATTAGGAGTAACGTTATATAACAACGTTATAGCCTAACGTTATTTTTTGCTCACGTCGATGAGAGAATTCATTCTAAATAATAAGCGTTCTCCACTTAATAGTAGCTAGTTAGCTCAGCAGATAATTCAGTTAAGATATTTAACCTGTTGTGGTTTAGTTGGCATAGCCAGTACACTATTTGTAATAAACTATGATACATAGCCTTCAGTTTGTGATAATTAATACAGCTTTCTCTTTTACTCTTTCTATTAATAGCACTAAGCAATGGAGTGTGGATGACTTTGACCAGAGAAGAGGTTCATGCACCCCTCAAATGGCTGAGGTCCTCACAGACAGCATTCACATGTTTCTCAACGACATGTTATATGTGTTTTTGATTTCCAGAGTGACATAACATAACAGCTTCTAATGCTGTCCAAAGCTTTCTTATTTAATTGAATTTTTTTATTGTGATTGTGTATTAATGTTTCAAATATATTTGATTAAACTATCAAGCTTAAGTTTCAAATTCATGTTTCATGGGTCATTATTTTAATTTGATGTTGGAACTTAAATAACATAACAGGGTTTTGTTATGTTAAGGCAGAGATGGAGGGTATGACATAAATAGTCGTTGACTAGTCGACTAATCGAAAAAATAATCGTCAGATTAGTCGACTACTAAAATAACACTGGTCAACAGAGATTTTGTTTCTTGAACACTTTTGGGTGTGTCTTAGGTATTTTGAGCTGCTGATAACAAAAATCACCTCAAATTTTTCCTATCACGTACCATTTTATTGATTCATGCCTCAAGGCTGTCTTGTTATACAGTGACAATGTCTATCCTTCAGTACCTGTTGCTATGCTTTACACATGAAGGAAACATACCAGAACATGGAACTGTTGTTGAAACACATCAAGTACAGCAACAACAACTGAAACAGCTGGAGATTTAGAGTGGCACTGCTTCTTGGATTGCAGCTCAGATATACCAAGTATTGCTGCTTCATTTGCAATTGGGACAGTCATAAGAAGAATCATATTACACTAAAAATAACTGGCCAATTCATCAGAATTTGACCCCAGGGCAGAACAATATTGCACATAAACCACTTGTGGACCCAAAAAAAAAAGATATTCACTTCACTTAAAACTCGGGCTGATGAAAGATTTTATAAAGGCAACGAACAAATAAAAAGCAAGAAGAGTTCGCAAGAATAACTGATACCATGATTAGTGAAGGCATTTCTGTTGGTCCACAAATGCGACACATCATGAATGATCAGTTCAAAGAGCTGGTGGTGAGACCTGAGAAAATCACTTGGAAATCATTCCGGGATGTTGTTGAAAAATTCTTTTTTTGCAACTATCGAGCGCCAAACTTCATCAAGCTGGGTGACAACCTTCTTCAAGCTTACAAAGTGATGAAGTGCAACGTCACTGAAAATTCATTTCCTGCATTTCTTCCCTAATCTTGGTGCAGTAAGTGATGAGCATGGCGAATGCTTTCACCAAGACATTGCCACAATGGAAAAATGTTACCAAGGCCACTGGAATCCGTCAGTGCTGGCTGACTATTGCTGGACACTAATACGAGATGCACCAGATGTTGAGTAGAAACGAAAATCAGCAGCAAAACACTTTTAGCTCAGTTGAACTAATGACACGTATACGATTTAAATGTGTTATAATCAGTAAAGTTAATCTCATGTTTCTCAAAATTTCTATGTGATACAGACAATCAGAAACTACATTTGTGTTCAGATCAAATGGGTCTGTCACAATCACCAAAAATCGTAATCATCTCTATGTAGTCTGTGCTGCGCCTTAAAAGAACAAGCCAGTAAAGTATCATTCTCCTAATAATTTGTCTATGTACAGTTTATTTTCTACTTTATAAACTCTAAACTACAATGACACTCGGTTATATTAGCAATCGGTTAGACAAAATATCCAAGATGTTGAAGTGTAAAGTAGCTAAAAACACGACATACTTGGGCAACTGAGATAACTGTTAACTGAAAACTCATAACTGATTATGTGGACACTGGGGAAGGGGGGGGTCTCTAAACACGGTCAAAAATGTACATATTCATTAAGGTAGCTGTGCTGTGTATTGTAGCTTCCATTTATTCTATCATTTAGAATAGAGTGTTATTTAACTGCCGTGAAATGTGGGAAGGTCCGTGAAATTAAGCACATTTTCATTTAAATTTAGTAGGGTCCTACATATGACTAAACAACTGAGCGGTTAACCTCCTTCCATGCATTATGCATGGTCTTCTGATTCCTCATTAATGATTAGAATTAACTTCAACTGGTGACTTGTACTTCTATGCTCAATTGAATAGGGTCAGTTGACTGCACTCTTCAGGTTAATGCACAATCATTACAATGACTTACTTCAAATCACTGGGTGCAATGCAGAAACATTTATTTATTTAGATGTTTTACACCGTGTTTACACAACGGTTATATTCATGGCAAGAAAGGTAGGTAAGTTTTTTTTAATCAGTCTATAGCCCTTGTCAAGCAAATTTGTTTTTATAAGCATTTTTAGCGCGTCCACTTTTTACCCAATCGCATTATGCTTCCTCTCCACTGGAGCTGACCCCTGCCCTGATTGAGGAGAGCGAGACTGTCACACGCTGCACGAGGCGAGTTCATATGCCAATCAGCTTTGTGCACGGAGAGCCACACCCTGATCAGCATTATTCCTCAACTCTGTGCAGGAGCCATCAATCAGCCAGCAGAGGTCATAATTCGTTCAGTTATGAGGTCCCTATCCGACTTATCCTACCCTATGAACAACAGCCAATCGTTGTTTATGCAGCCGCTCAGCCCAGCTGGATGGCAGAGCTTCGATTCAATACGATGTATTTGAAATCCCAGCTCCGGTGTGCTAGCATGTTTTACCACTGCGCCACCTGAGTGGCTATAAGCATTCTTTTAGACACATTTTTTTTTAAATTGATGATTGTTTTTATTTTGGCTTGGTTAAAAAAAATGTCCATAGTTTTTGGTAGTGCTATACATTGTAGTTCTCGTAAGTATCAATGCAGTAACACATCCAAGACAGGACATCAATACATCACGGTGCCTCAGCAATCCCCCAAACAACGCAAAGAAAATCATGGCTGTATGTAGATGCCCAACTGGCTGTTGGGACCACTAGGGATTTGAACCCTGAATTCCAGAGCCTGGTGTGATTTACAGGCATCTTGTCAAGTATGCGGTTCCTTTCATTTCATTTTCATTAGCCGCGGTATTCTGGTCATGGCGGTGGCGGATCTGGTTCCACTGGGAAACACTGGGTGGAAGGCACAATACCCTAGGCATGGCAGCAATCCATCACTGCAAGTATGTTGTTTGTAGTAATAGGCTTTGGGGCTGTTTTGCTTTTAGTAGAACTGGTGCATCAAAGTGAAAGGGATAATACAAATGGAACATTACCTCTAAATAATTTAGAACCTTTACAGACCATTAGGCAGGATGTTGTACTTTGGAACATCTGGTTATTACTACAAAACATGGCCATCAAAGGAGGTCTTAATTCTTAGTTTCGGAAAATCCACAGCAAACAAAATATAACTTGGGATAAGAGTATCAATTAGTAGGAAGTGTCAGGAATTTTAATTAAAAACTCAACGTACAATTTTTGTTTAAAAATCTAGGTGACCGTAGTTCAGGTGGTGCAGCGGTAAAACATGCTAGCACACCAGAGCTGACATTTCAAACTCATCGGTTCGAAACTCAGCTCTGCCAATCGGCTGGGCTGGGCGGCTACATGAACAACGATTGGCTTGTTGTTCATACAGGTGGGAGCCGGACGGGACCTCATAACTGAGGCAATTACGACCTCTGCTGGCTAGTTGTTGGCGCCTGCACAGAGTCGAGAGATAATGTGTTTATCTGGGTGTGTCTCTCCATACACAAGGCTGATCTGCATATGAACTCGCCTCGTGCAGGTGAAAAGATGCAGTGGGCTACTGCACATGTCAGTCTCGCTCTCCTCAATCAGCAGTGGAGATCAGCATCAGTAGAGAGGAAGCGTAATGTAATCGGGTAATTGGATACAACTGGCAGAGAAGTTAATTCCTTTGTTTCTCACTGAGGGGGTGAAATAATCACCTGACCAGGTGTTGGTGTATGTTGGTCCACTTGGCTTTCAAAACAAAACATGCACAATATAGACCGGCTACTCCAAATTGCATTACACCATAAAATGTAGCATGCTAAATCAAGCAAGTGGAGCATGTTCCTCAAGCAAACCAACAACACATGAGATTTAAAAATGGGTGAAACCTTTGCACACCCTAACACTATCCATTAGGAATAAATTAAGAATACGTGCAGAATAAAAAAAAGCTATTTAGATGTATATTTCATCTTTTCCCAAGGGTGGCTTAATATTTATTGTATTAACTAGGATAGAATGCTATAATTGTTGCAATACTATTATTGAAAATATAATTTTTTTTTTGCTAGTAAAGCAGAAATGCATTATTATTTATATAAAACCAAGCAGTAAAGCCACTAGCAAGGACATTTTGTATTTCTAACATGCTCACACATACTGTATAATCAGTGAAAGAGAGAGATAGTCACGATCGGGTCCTTGATGAGCTGAGTGAGTAGGAGCGAGCTGTATTGAGTGATGGTGGAGTGATCTCTGCGACTACACCTCCATCAGTGGGCCACTGCGTAGGCGAAGCACATTACACAACTCCACTTACTACCTACATGCTACCAGTGCAGGGCCAAGGTGTGTACTAACAATACTAAACAGCGTGCTAAATTAGCCAGAACAATGGTTTCGGTACTATTTTAACACTGTATTTAATATTTAGTACAAGTGTTGGAAACGTCTATGGTTTGACAATAGACTCTGTGCCCAAGATGCAGCGGTGATGGATAGTGTCACTACCATCAACAAATTTCTTAGATTAGATACGTGTCCTAGTAGCAAGGTGGATGTGGCCATTTATTCATAAAATTGGCTGGGAGCTTTTTAGGTGGCATTGCTAACAAGCCTGTAAAAAAATCTTTAACAGGGGTTTTCAACCTGTCCAACTTAAAAATAGGGCTAACAGTGAAGATAAATCTGTGACAAAAACAATGACTCCTGTTATAGGACGTGTGTGTGTGTGTATGTCTTTAAGAGAGGTGTAAAGTGGGAGATGCTCTGTTCACAATATCGCTACAAGTGAGTCAGAAGTCGATTCATATGAAGTGAAGCATGTGCACGTTCTAAGTTTCTCTCCTCAGTAGTCTCTCTGTTTTTTACTGTTATTAATGAGTGCTGCGGTTTCAAATAAACTCCTACTACTACGGAACATTTTGTGTGACTCGCTTACAGGTCGGACGCCTAATTACACTGGCCATTACCACAAAGCGAGAGCCGAGTCAGACTCATTCTGTACGTGGAACTAAAAGTTAACTCCTCTTAGTTTTCTGACTACGGACAAAAAGCAGGAATCAGGAAAGGTAACACTGAGGTGTTTCAGTCTAAGACTCCCATAACAAGGCGATCCGTTCTGATATCACTGATGCCGATTACCAATCTACATCTTTTGGCTGTCAGTCAAAGCAGAGTATCGTGAATTAGCGAACTTAGCAACTGATGTACTTTTGCCTCTACTTGGCTCTGTAAGATAAAATTTTTTGCTCTCATCTACATCAAAAGCAAGTAAGGTAGTAAATATTTAAATCAGCAAAATTGCATTGTATGTATGATGTACTGTACAGTGGGGCCAAAAAGTATTTAGTCAGCCACTGATTGTGCAAGTTCTCCTACTTAGAAAGATGAGAGAGGTCTGTAATTTTCATCATAGGTACACTTCAACTATGAGAGACAAAATGAGAAAAAAAAAATCCAGGAAATCACATTGTAGGATTTTTAAAGAATTTATTTGTAAATTATGGTGGAAAATAAGTATTTGGTCACCGACAAACAAGCAAGATTTCTGGCTCTCACAGACCTGTAAATTCTTCTTTAAGAAGCTCTTCTGTCCTCCACTCGTTACCTGTATTAATGGCACCTGTTTGACCTCGTTATCTGTATAAAAGACACCTGTCCACAGCCTCAAACAGTCAGACTCCAAACTCAACCATGGCCAAGACCAAAGAGCTGTTGAAGGACACCAGGAAGAAAATTGTAGACCTGCACCAGGCTGGGAAGAGTGAATCTACAATAGGCAAGCAGGTTGGTGTGAATAAATCAACTGTGGGAGCAATTGTAAGAAAATGGAAGACAAACAAGACCATTGATAATCTCCCTCGATCTGGGGCCCCACGCAAGATCTCATCCCATGGGGTCAAAATGATCATGAGAACGGTGAGCAAAAATCCCAGAACTACACAGAGGGACCTGATGAATGACCTGCAGAGAGCTGGGACCAAAGTAACAAAGGCTACCATCAGTAACACACTACGCAGAGAGGGACTCAAATCCTGCAGTGCCAGGCGTGTCCCCCTGCTTAGGCCAGTACATGTCCAGGCCCGTCTGAAGTTTGCCAGAGAGCATATGGATGATCCAGAAGAGGATCGGGAGAATATCATGTGGTCAGATGAAACCAAAATGTGTTTGTGTTATATAACCATACACAGAAATTACTGGAAGTGATGATTTCCACCAGCTGGTTGCCCATATTATAGATTCATCGGTGTAAATTAAGAAGTTAATGGCAGCAATTGGCATTTTTCTGAATATTTAAAATGCTTACAGATAAAATTTAACAGCTGATATTGGACCTCAAATGAAGTTTACAAGTAAATTTAAAGTAAACCGGTTTTATTTTTTTCTTTCGGAATGTAAGAAAACATGCTGGATTTTTCTCAAACCGATACTTGTATTTTCTAGATATTGTCTAGATAAGAACTAGATAATACTGTTCACACAGTGCACACTTCAAGTACATTACAGTTATTCAAATTAATCCAATGTATATGTTTAACAACTGAGTAGCTCTGCAGTGCTGTAGGAAAAAAAATTGCCTGCATCCAAGCTATTGCTTAATGTTCTTTTATTTTTACAAAATAAAAGTAAACAAACTTAGTGCAGCATTGTAGTAGTAAAACTAGAACACTCAAAATGAAGTGAAGGTTCTTTTTGAGGAAAATCTGCATCTCTGCCGTGTTAGTGGACAGCCGGTTCCTCTTCTCATCATATAATAATAAACTCGCTGTATTCGACTGTGTTTATTTTTTAGGTGCCGTATCAAATTGGTAGTAATTGTAGATCGTTTGGTTAAATGATATCTGGTTTGTTTCTTATGAGCCACCGTAAATTCTTATGAGCACGTATGCGTGTTGAAACTGTAACAAACTTTTCTGTGGTTGTATTGTGACAATGGTTTGATGGACGTTTCTATGCAAAGTGAGTGTGTTTTGATCCTTTGGGGCTTCCATAGTGCATGGAATAGCGTGCTTGGCCAACGTAATTCCGCTATTCGGTACCGTAACAGAAGAAGTTAATAAAGTGTTATGCTCCCGACAATTTGTGAATATACCGTGTATTTATTTCTTTATTAAGCAAGTGCATCACTACGACACTCGGTTACATAACTAAGCCAATCAGAGTGCTTGATACTGAGATGTCGTTCAGTCTTGTAACACGTAAACTCGTAAAAGCAGTATGTTATGGTCCTTAAGTTTTCATACTCGGATTAAAAGTTATTGTTTTGTAAACCGGTGTGATCCTTGACTCACACACCATATAAATAGTAAAATTCTTGATCGGAATCGGGACATCCCTAATGCTAAAGGTTAAAAAAGTGTTGGAGTATATCCAGCTCTGTCTGAAAAAAGGATTGTTGGCTATCAAAAAAAATAGGGCTAACAGTGAAAATAAATCGGTGACAAAAACAATGACTCCTGTTATAGGACGTGTGTGTGTATGTCTTTAAAAGAGGTGTATAGTGGGAGTAGGAGTAGGAGTCGATACGTATGAAGCGAAGCATGTGCACGTTCTAAATTCTGAGTTTCTCTTCTCAGTAATCTCTCTAAGGAAACATGCTGGATTTTTAACATGCTAAAGGTTAAAAAAGTGTTGGAGTATTACGCCAACTCTCTCTTTCATCTACTAATGCTTCTATCAACATACACTTTACCACACCCACCTAACCCAACAACAGTTCATTAGTCCTGTACAACTATGAGTATCTAACTGTGATCTTAGTTTAAACAAACCAAGAAAAACACTGTGGGTCTTCCTCCTAGCTGCCATCTGCCCAGCTACCAATAAAGCCCATTCCACTAAAGGCACCATCATTATATTCCACACACATTGTTAAACAAAGCCAATTACCATCCCTTCTGTAAAACCACCAGTTCATGAGGTTGCTTTTCTATTTAACGTTATTACAGGAATTTGGACTTTCTAGATAACAATTAAGGCAATTGCGCTGTGCATGGAGAAGCAAACATCCAAGCTGTACTGTCTTTTCAGCCAATTAGCGAAAGATAGTGGAAAAGCTTGGCACTGATTACTGCTGAGTCACATTGTGTATGCTAGGCCTTCTGTTCTAACCACAGGACTGCCACATAGCCTGGGATAAAAGCAAAATCTCACTGATCTGACGTGCAAGCTAGTGCCCATGTATGTGCCCTACTGTATGCCTGCTAGTTTAGCCAATATATTAATGACAAAATTTGCATGAGGTTCCAAGTACTCAATATTCCTCAGAACTATTGCTATGCCAGCAGATGAATTATTTACTCTAAATTCCCTCTGGGTGTAAACAAGTCTGAAAGTGGCCTGGCAACTCTGCAGACTATAGGCTAGACTGTATTTGTTTGTATACAGAGAGTAATAAAAAGACATTTATTTACCCATGTTTATATACACTGATCAGGCATAACATTATGAACACCTTGCTAATAGTGTGTTGGTCCCCCTTTTGCTGCCAAAACAGCCCTGACCCATCGAGGCATGGACTCCACTAGACCCCTAAAGGTGTGCTGTGGTATCTGGCACCAAGATGTTAGCAGCAGATCCTTTAACTCCTGTAAATGGATCAGACTTGTTTGTCCAGCACATCCCAGAGTTGCTCGATTGGATTGAGATCTGGGGAATTTGGAGGCCAAGTCAACACCTCAAACTCATTGTTGTGCTCCTCAAACCATTCCTGAACCATTCCGTGCCCATTTTTGGCCGCTTTCAGTGGTGGACAGGGGTCAACATGGGCACCCTGACTGGTCTGCGGCTATGCAGCCCAATCCGCGACAAACTGTGATGCACTGTGTATTCTGACACCTTTCCATCAGAACCAGCATTAACTTCTTTAGCAATTTGAGCTACAGTAGCTCGTCTGTTGGATCGGACCACACGGGCCAGCCTTCGCTCCCCATGTGCATCAATGAGCCTTGGCCACCCATGACCCTGTCGCCGGTTTACCACTGTTCCCTCCTTGGACCACTTTTGATAGATACTGATCACTGCAGACCGGGAACACCCCACAAGAGCTGCAGTTTTGGAGATGCTCTGACCCAGTCGTCTAGCCATCACAATTTGACCCTTGTCAAACTCGCTCAAATCCTTACGCTTGCCCATTTTCCTGCTCACACACATCAAGTTTGAGGATAAAATGTTCACTTGCTGCCTAATATATCCCACCCACTAACAGGTGCTGTGATGAAGAGATAATCAGTGTTATTCACTTCACCTGTCAGTGGTCACAATGTTATGCCTGGTCAGTGTATGTGGAACATGGAATTCGGGTGTCCCAACTGTGCCATAAGACTCCATGTGAAGCTTGGTGATGCTGCAGCTTCAACTAAACTAAACTGTAACGTTACAAAATTACATGTCTGGAATGTATACAAACTTATACCGGTACTAATATCAGCCATCGTCCCACTCATTCTAACCCTTTGGCCGGCTTTATGCAAAAAAAAAAAAAAAAAAAAAAAAAAAAAAAAAAAATATACAGTGTTCTCCTGAGCTAAGACCATTTAGAGAGAGAGAGAGAGAGAGAGAGAGAGAGAGAGAGAGAGAGCAAACAGGAGTGTTTTGTATTGTGTGTGTGTACTGAAAAGGATAGGGAATTATGAGTGGGAGTGATAAATGGCTATGTTCCAACCAAAATGTGTACCTCTCTACATCCTGATGAGTGTGTGTTTGTGTATGTGTGTGTGTATGAAGTTCATCCTCACCCTAACGCTCTCTGGCTCAGCTGAGCCTCAGGCCAGCATGATAGTGAGCAAATACACCACCAGAGCCAAACCTAACCCACAAACAACATTCAGTACACAGTGTAAACAGTCGCTCACACCATCCAAACACCGTGTCCTTACTAAGAGGCCATTTTAGACAGTCATTCACCTCTAATAAGCGCAGGTGTGGTCAATATGATGCGGTCAGTAGAAAGGACGAAGATATAAGAACATAAACAGTTGAATGTTTCACAATACTTTCTATTTGAGGTGTTACTTGTGTGAATGAGTTTCACTCTTGATGCTACTCTCTCTAGCTCAGAACAGCCTCAGGCCAGGATGATGGTAAGCAAATACACCAGCTGAGCCTAAATTCACCTACAAACAATGCTGAGTATACACTGTAAACACTGCCTCACACTATCCAAACATCATCCACACACTGGTCTTACTGAAAGGCCATTTAGGATGGTTGTTCATTTAAAGTGACTTCGATCTGTTCCAGAGTCTGGACAGCTGGACACAGAATAATGTTGGTCAATGTCATGTTTTATTTACTTGTGTGTGGATGATATGCATTCTAGTCAGCCTTAGGCCAGCATGATGGTAAGCAAATACTCTAGCAGAGCCAAATTTAACCAACAAACAACAACATAATTCTTTTTGCTTGTTTTTTATATTTTATATATATATATTATTTATGCATTTTCTCCCATTTTTCTCCCTTTTAGCGAGTCCAATTACCCGATTTGCGTCACGCTTCCTCTCCACCAATGCCGATCCCTGGTCTGACTGAGGAGAATGAAGCTAACCCACGCCCCCTCCGACACGTGGGCAGCATGCCGTATGCATCTTATCACCTACACTTTGACGAGTGCAGTGCAGCTCAGCACTGTGTATGGAGATACACACCCTGAGAGCACTCTTTTCTCATCTCTGTGCAGGCGCCATCAATCAGCCAGCAGAGGTCGTAACTGCATTAGTTATGAGAGAGACCCTATCCGGCTTAACCCGCCCATATCTGAACAACAGGCCAATCGTTGTTCATGTGGCAGCTCAGCCTAGCCAGCAGGCAGAGCTGAGATTTGATACGATGTATTCGAGATCCCAGCTCTGGTTCCGGAGTGTGTTTTTACCACTGCGCCACCTTGGCCTTTCTTTTTGCTTGTTGGTTCATTCCAAGTTTACCAAAAAAGGTTCGGACTGTTACCACTGTGTTACATCAACTTTTCTTTTAAATGGATAGTGGTAGCTCAGTGGGTAAGGTAAAGGACTAATAATTGGAAGGTCACTGATTCAAGCCCCACATCTGCCAGGTTGCCACTGTTGGCCCCTTAAGCAAGGCGCTTAACCCTCTCTTGCCTGCATTGTATATCTATGGTCACAATTATAAGTCACTTTGGATAAAAGCATCTGCTAAATGCCTAAAATTTAAATGTTTTAACAACATTCTGCATTAGTTTGAGAATGTGGGTACAATTCACTGGGCAAAAGTTAGGAAACACCCCAAACAGGTCACCAGTCCATCACAGAAAGCACACACACAAACATTGACACCTAGTTAGTAGCTCCAGTTAACCTGACTGCATGTCTTTGGGCTGTTGGAGGAAAACTGGGCACCTGGAGGAACCCTATGCCGACACTGGGTGTACCTGCAAAGTGTACACAGAAATGACCCAGACCGCTCCACCTGGTAACCAAACCTAGGACCTTCTTTCTGTGAGTGCTACGCACCAAGCCACCCAGCCGCCCCTGTTTTCATTAAAAACTTCTAACATAGTTCACGCAGTTCAATTTTTTCTTACAATTTCACCTACTGTCTAGACTTTTTTGGAATTAAATTAAATAACTTAGTGTTATTTATAATTCTGTAATATAGAACAGAACCAGGAGTCTGGGGTTCAAGTGGTGGAATGACTTCCCTTGTCTGTCTGAACATCTGAGTCTCTTGCTGTCTTTAAAAAACGATTAAAAACCCACCTTTTTACTAAACACTTAAGCTGACTTGTACTTACTTACTAACATTCATTTCATTTCTTTATTTACTTAAAATAAAAAAATTAAGTAATAGAGTTCAAGCAGATTTGTGTTCTTGGACTGTTGTTTACTTAAACTAGAGTAAGGTAATGTTTACTATGGAAGCACTTCTGTAAGTCGCTCTGGATAAGAGCGACTGCTAAATGCCAAAAATGTAAATGTAAATGAGAGGATAAATTATCTGTTGGATATGAATTTAAATATTCTGGAAACATAAAGAAAAACATTTACAAAAAAGTGGATTATATCCCTAATGGAACAACACACAAATATAGATTTGATCTCAATTTGAAGAAGAGAAGCTCAAGTAAGCAGCAGTTATGATTTTACGCTGCTGTGTGGTTGATCTGGGTCGTGGTGCTGCTGTTTATCGCGACCTTTCATTTTGGAGTGATAGCAAAGCATTATCAAACATTGAACTTTTTGGGTAAAATTTAAGTGGCCTGCCATTGTATTTTGTTAAGTTTACATTATATCGTATCGTATATATATCGCTACTTCTCAAAAGCATATTGAGATATGAGTTTTTTAGTCATATTGCCCAGCCCTAGGTGCACGTACATTAAATACGTTTCTTAAACTTTTTAAGCTGCATGTCTTATATGCACCCACAAAAAAACACAAGGCAAGTGACACCCATTAAAAGCAGACACAAAAATATAAACTCTGCAAAATTGCTAATTCTAATGTGATTTTTCTACATGCCATCTTTAGCTAAAATTGTTGTTTATATTGTTAGATTAACAAAATCTATGTTCAGTCTTAAGGTAGGTTAAAGTTGGGTGAGGTGCAAACTGAATAAAAGATCATTTAATGCTTGTGAGACTGGTATAAATTTTAGATAACAAAGCATAAAGTGTTAGACAACAAAGTGCATTAGCAACCATTCATTTGTGCAGAGAGAGCACTGTCCACACAAACCTCACATCCTCTCAGACGAACACATTACTGCTCTCATTATTCTGTAAGAAGCTGGAATATGCATTCGTACAGTTTAATGTAAGCATAACCTTCCATATTACTAATAAACTCCACTCCTGAGCTGACTCGCAAACACTCGGAGGGCTTTTTGTACTGCTGTGTAAGAATTCTTTCATCGTTCAGTCACAGTGTTGAACATACTGTAGTTTTATGATTACATCATGAACCTGAACTACAAAGCTTTTAAGCAGAGCAGAGCTTCACTATTTCACATCAGAAACCAACAAAAGGGTTTTTCCTCAGGCCAACAACCAGACGATCCTCGATTAAATAGATACAGCCCCGGTTTAAACCAATGTTCATGCCTGCAGCATTTTTTTATCTTATTTTGCCCAGCTCAGTTGTTGCTGGTAACCAGTGGGTGGGTTTTAAGGCACTCATTTAATTCACCAAAAATAAACACAGTTTTAAACACATTTCTGTCTATTTTTGGCAGTTGTAGCCTAGAAAGTAAGATACTGGACTAGTAGTCGACTAGTAATTGAAAGGTCGCTGGTTCAAGCCCCACTACTGCCAGGTTGCCACTGTTGGCCCTTGAGCAGGATCCTTAACCCTCAATTGCAACACTATACTGTCACAGTAGAGCTGGGCGATATGACAAAAAAACTCATATCTCGATATGCTTTTGAGAAGTAGCTATATAAGATACAATATAATGTAAACTTAAAGTTCAATGGCAGGCCACTGTCATTTTACCTTTAATAAATAAGCATTAAAAAAAAATCCTGGCAGCAGCACTGTGTTATAACCGCTGCTTACCTGAGCTTCTCTTCTTCAGATTAAAACCAAATCTATATCTGTGTGTTGTTCCATTAGGGATATAATCTACTTTTTTTCTAAATGTTTTACTTCATGTTTTCAGAATATTTCCAGAATATATACAGTGTATCACAAAAGTGAGTACACCCCTCACATTTCTGCAGATATTTAAGTATATCTTTTCATGGGACAACACTGACAAAATGACACTTTGACACAATGAAAAGTAGTCTGTGTGCAGCTTATATAACAGTGTAAATTTATTCTTCCCTCAAAATAACTCAATATACAGCCATTAATGTCTAAACCACCGGCAACAAAAGTGAGTACACCCCTAAGAGACTACACCCCTAAATGTCCAAATTGAGCACTGCTTGTCATTTTCCCTCCAAAATGTCATGTGATTTGTTAGTGTTACTAGGTCTCAGGTGTGCATAGGGAGCAGGTGTGTTCAATTTAGTAGTACAGCTCTCACACTCTCTCATACTGGTCACTGAAAGTTCCAACATGGCACCTCATTGCAAATAACTCTCTGAGGATCTTAAAAGACGAATTGTTGCGCTACATGAAGATGGCCAAGACTACAAGAAGATTGCCAACACCCTGAAACTGAGCTGCAGCACAGTGGCCAAGATCATCCAGCGTTTTAAAAGAGCAGGATCCACTCAGAACAGACCTCGCGTTGGTTGTCCAAAGAAGCTGAGTGCACATGCTCAGCGTCACATCCAACTGCTGTCTTTGAAAGATAGGCGCAGGAGTGCTGTCAGCATTGCTGCAGAGATTGAAAAGGTGGGGGGTCAGCCTGTCAGTGCTCAGACCATACGCCGCACACTACATCAAATTGGTCTGCATGGCTGTCACCCCAGAAGGAAGCCTCTTCTGAAGTCTCTACACAAGAAAGCCCGCAAACAGTTTGCTGAAGACATGTCAACAAAGGACATGGATTACTGGAACCATGTCCTATGGTCTGATGAGACCAAGATTAATTTGTTTGGTTCAGATGGTCTCAAGCGTGTGTGGCGGCAATCAGGTGAGGAGTACAAAGATAAGTGTGTCATGCCTACAGTCAAGCATGGTGGTGGGAATGCCATGGTCTGGGGCTGCATGAGTGCAGCAGGTGTTGGGGAGTTACATTTCATTGAGGGACACATGAACTCCAATATGTACTGTAAAATACTGAAGCAGAGCATGATCCCCTCCCTCCGGAAACTGGGTCGCAGGGCAGTGTTCCAGCATGATAATGACCCCAAACACACCTCTAAGACGACCACTGCTTTATTGAAGAGGCTGAGGGTAAAGGTGATGGACTGGCCAAGCATGTCTCCAGACCTAAACCCAATAGAACATCTTTGGGGCATCCTCAAGCGGAAGGTGGAGGAGCGCAAAGTCTCGAATATCCGCCAGCTCCGTGATGTCGTCATGGAGGAGTGGAAAAGCATTCCAGTGGCAACCTGTGAAGCTCTGGTAAACTCCATGCCCAGGAGAGTTAAGGCAGTTCTGGGAAATAATGGTGGCCACACAAAATATTGACACTTCAGGAACTTTCACTAAGGGGTGTACTCACTTTTGTTGCCGGTGGTTTAGACATTAATGGCTGTATATTGAGTTATTTTGAGGGAAGAATAAATTTACACTGTTATATAAGCTGCACACAGACTACTTTTCATTGTGTCAAAGTGTCATTTTGTCAGTGTTGTCCCATGAAAAGATATACTTAAATATCTGCAGAAATGTGAGGGGTGTACTCACTTTTGTGATACACTGTAAATCCGTTGTTTATACTGCCTGAGGTAAAGGTAAAGTGCAGGTTTTATTGTTATTTTATTTTTTATTGATTTTTAACTGTTTTTCAATTGTATTTCAGTGTTTTTATATTATATTTGTGTTGTTTTCAGTGTATAAGTGTCAAAAACCCCATTATCTTACATAAGCCGAAAATATATGCAGTTCCACTGGACCCATGGAACGCAGGTTTCCCAGACATCCTTATGGGAACAAATATCTTGAAACACAATGCCTTTTAAACTCATCACCACTTCCAGAACCAACTGACGTTGAGGTTCAAGGTACCACTGTAGTTCCTTATTTTTGAGCAAAAATAAATGTTTAATGTTTTAAGATATGCTTTGTATGAAAACTGTGGTTTACAGTAATAATACTTTTAAAGAAGCATGCGTTATAATTAACACAAAGCAAAGTTCTTTTTGGCACCTGGTATAGGACCCTGCTGAGATAGCTCTCTGCACACCTGCATACCAACTTTAACTCAGTTAACTTTTCTGTTAACAGCTGATCAGCAGCATTAAAAAGCTCCTATGACCAACTAATTGGGTGTTGCTGGACAAAACTGATATTGTGCTTTTAAATAATTTGATCATTATTTCTACCCCTGTAAGCAAATATGGCTTTACATCTTCTAATGTTTATGAAATAGCAAATTATTTTAATACCAGGCTTTGCTATGAGGAAAAAACAGTGGTTATGTGAATGAGCTTGTTTTCAGCCTTTTTTGGAATAAGGCTGGGCGGTATATTCGATGTTACTTTTTACACGATACTGAAAATGACCATATTCGTTAAAACCAGTATTCCTATAATACACAGGTTACCATCTGAGAACGTTTAAAACAGCACAAAAGTGCTGCGCTGCACACTCTCTTTTGCGCATGAGTGATAAAAACAAATCGGAGAATGACAATTTTCAAAGAATGATTCATTAGAATCAAATCAGGGAGCTGTGCTCTTATCTATGATAAAGATTCATTTGTTTTGCTTACTCTATTTCATTATGGTGTCGTCCATGGATCAGTGTGCATGTGTTTTAGTAAATCAGTCATGGTGCAGGCCTTGAAAAACAGCTGTATAAACCAATCAAAGCTTCCAAATTCTGAGGTTTTTTTTGCATTTGTCCAATGTGCGTCATTCGGGTGAGCTGGCAATGGGGAAAAATAAATAAATAAATAAAATCTCTCTTTATTGGTTGTAGATGTATAAGTGACAGCTTAGTTAACTATTTACTAGTTTCGGCTTTTAACCGCGAAGGCTGAGAGGATAAATTATCTGTTGGATGAAAATTTATATATTCTAGAAATATTCTGGAAACATGAAGGAAAACATTTACAAAAAAGTGGATTATATCCTTAATGGAACAACACACGGATATAGATTTGGTCTCAATTTAAAGAAGAGAAGTTCAGGTAAGCAGCAGTTATGATTTTATGCTGCTGTGTGGTTGATCTGGGTCGCGGTGCTGTAGTTTACCGTGCACTTTCATTTTGCAATGATCACAAAGCATTGTCAAATATTGAACTTTTTTTGGGATTTTTTTTAATGCTCATTTATTTGAAGTAATATGACAGTGGCCAACTATTGTACTTTGTTAGGTTTACATTATATAATATCGTACTGTATATCCCAAAATATATGCTCAAAAGCATATCAAGATATGAGTTTTTTAGTCATATCGCCCAGCCCTACTTTGGAACATATCAAATTTTGTAGGTTTATGTAAATATTAATCTGTTTTCAATGTATTTAAGTTTGTTTTACCATTCATTTATTTCAAAAACATTGCTACTAATAACTTTACTAAAACACACAACCCCACTGCTCTTACCAAATGTAACAACATCTGCCCATCAGAACTTATGAGTAAATATTAACTAGGGGAAATGTTATTTAGGGATGTAACGATTCACCACAATACAGTTAATAACCGATTCAAATCGATTTGACATGTAAAATGAATCGATATTCACTTGACACAGCAGAGGGCACTGGCACTATATACACCTCACCTTGTTGACGTCACTGGCGCTATACGCCTGGTTGCCAGATTCAGGGTTTTTCAGCCAAATTGGGCTTAATTCAAAATTGTTTTGCATCGTTTGTATCTACCTCAGAAATAAAGGGCATGCATTATTTAGATAAATCAAAGATCATCACAAATACAGTATTTTATTTTTTTAATAATACAATAATTTTGTAATAATACAATAATTTTGTAATAATACAATAATTTTTTAATAATTTTTAATTTTTTAATAATACAATAATTTGTCTTCAATTTCAGTTTAAAAAAATCAGTAAATACATTTAATAAATCGTATTGTGAACCCAGTATCGTGAATCGCATCACATCGTGGGTAGAGTGTATCGTTACACCCCTACTGTTATTTAATTTATATTTTATTTGTTGACATTATTGCCAGCCATGTAAGTACACAAAACAACACCATATTAAAAAATATGGTAAAACAGAGCAGCAAAGTTACTACTGCTTCTGAGTTTAGCTCCATGCTTACATAGTATTATCGTAATAAAAGAGCACATACACTCAAATGAAAAAAATTTTAGTTGAGCCCTGTGTATAACATTTCATGAAATACTGGGATTAAACAGGCAAAACCAATGTTCTTTTTCTCTGTAAACAACTTCAAGCAGCACGTAATTGGTTCTCAGATGTGAGTGGGAGGGACAATAAGATAGTGGGCTGGTGAGAAAACTGCGGGTGAGATTTCAAATGAGAGTACAAAGAAAACAGCACTTAACCAAAACCTTAGGTTTTAAAAACAGTTGTAAACTGTGCTGAGGAGCATCATAAAGGATAATTAAGAAGGTCAGTAATACAGATTAAACCTCAAACCCCAAGGCCAAGCATAATGAAAAACAGACAAGGTGTTTGGTGTTTGTGGGTTACAGCCAGCCAATACAGCATACGCCCGAATATAATAACAACCACTCCTGATTTTTTTCTTCCTTTTTGTTATTTAAAGCATCAAAAAACCATAGCACAGCCGAATAAAGTCGCCCAACGATACAGACAAGGAAGAGACAGGAAGAAGAAACACATACCACGGTTCACTTGTCTTATAAAAGTCCTGGTGAAAAGTAACAATAAAAGGAAGCAAGATCAGCTCTCAAGCTCTCTGCTAAGACATTGGAAGAAAGCCAAACCGACTGAAAACTACATGCACAGTGGATATGACAAAATCAAATGTGAAAGACTGCTCCACATTTGCTCCTTTCTCCCCCTTAAATGGGATTTTTTTTAGCCTGGTATAAGCACTTGCTGTCTTTTTCACAAAAGCAGGGGGCGAATTCAGGTCAGTGGCACAGCTGTCAAATTAGTGAAGCTCAGGAAAAAGAAGTTCCAAGAAAGCTGGAACACAGGCTGCCCTTCCTGAAACATTTCTCTGATTAACACAGTAGATCTGCTCACTGACAAAGCTGTCAAAAGCCAGTTAACCCTAGTTAACCCCTGACCTCTGTACTGGTCAATAAGTGGGTTTTCATGTACGGAATAATAGGATAACTGCAGTGAATGTGATTTTGACACTGAGCTAACACACACCTTAGTAATTAGATAACAGGAAACCTTAGAGTTAGAGAGTCTATATTATTTTACTATTGTACGGTACGTGTGTATATGTATGTGTACTTTACTGAACATCACACTACATCATTAACACCATCAACACCCTGGACTACACACTGGACCTATTATTTATTATTCACACCTGCACTTTACACAAACCGTCATACATATACAGTAAACCCTTGACTTACGAAAACTATTTTTCCCATAAGAAATAATGTAAATAGAATTAATCCGTGCCAGACCTCTCAAACCACCCCTTTACCTAACCTTTCTAATGTATTTAATGGTCTTTTTTGTATTAAATACTATTATATTTACCCTTAATCTTAAATTATAGAATAGACATTACTGTAATAAATAATATTATACAACAGTTAGTTCCGACCTTACAATCTGATTGGTTGAGAAGCGTTCTAACCGTGCTGATATTCGTAATAACAGCACGGCCTTTTCACACCACAACTGTATTACTCCGCTGACGCGTTGCCAGTAACGACAAGCTTCATGCACACAAACGCGCACGCAGGCGACACAGACTTTTTTCCCCGATCGCGTTTTAAATCCTTTATCTGATATAGTACAATCTAGCGCACTGTGTAGGGAACATAAATCAATTGTCTAATTCACTATCTAGTGCACTATGTAGGGAACATTAAGGTGTTTGTAATGCGAACAGTTAGCTTAATAGCCAAGTTAGCAACTCATAAAAGTTCTGTTATCACCCATATCCTTTGGTGTGTGCAAGAGGTTTTTTCTTTCTTTTTTCCCTTCGAAGGTTCTTGCCTTTTTCTTCTTGTTGTTCTTGCCTCCCTGAAATGAGTTTCTGCAACTTGGGATGTTTGCTTTGTAGTGTTAAACTTTATATTCGTTGTGGAACTACTTTTTGGCGTAAGGTATTGTCAATATTAAAGCATATTTATTATGAAATTCAGGGCTTCTTTGATTTATTTTCTTTCTTTATTTTGTAAAAACTGTTGTATAAAAGCAATAGAACACTTGAGGCTCGTGCCTGCGACCAAATCATAGCCGTGATGTTATTCGCGATAACACACTCCCTCTCGTGTTCTATTGCTTAAATAAACAACAATACACAGTAGTACTGTACATAAACACACACCACATTTCAGTACAGTACATGTGCTGTACCATACACCATAATAAATTTCCTTCTTTTATCAAATGTATCTACCAGAAACAACAATAACTCTCATATTTCTCTATTATTTCATTCTTTATTTCAGTAGTGTTGTATTTTGTAGGTGTAATTGCACGAAAGAAAGGATACTTTACTGAGCCGAATTCCTTCTTCTCTCTCACTCACTGTCCCCTCTGTCTGATACACAGTGACAGCTACTGGCAGGAGTAATTATACAACAACAAATGTAATAGATTTGTTCATTTTCTCTCCACTAAGCTTTCTCTGCACCTGCACACATCCATCTATACATCCATCTATCCATCAATCTATGCATCTATCCATCTATCCATCCATCCATCGACATATAAAAGCATTCTATTGTAGTATTTCTCTATTTATACCTGTTATACACTATATGACCAAAAGTATGTGGACATACAGGGGTTGGACAATGAAACTGAAACACCTGTCATTTTAGTGTGGGAGGTTTCATGGCTAAATTGGACCAGTCTGGTGGCCAATCTTCATTAATTGCACATTGCACCAGTAAGAGCAGAGTGTGAAGGTTCAATTAGCAGGGTAAGAGCACAGTTTTGCTCAAAATATTGCAATGCACACAACATTATGGGTGACATACCAGAGTTCAAAAGAGGACAAATTGTTGGTGCACGTCTTGCTGGCGCATCTGTGACCAAGACAGCAAGTCTTTGTGATGTATCAAGAGCCACGGTATCCAGGGTAATGTCACCAAGAAGGACAAACCACATCCAACAGGATTAACTGTGGACGCAAGAGGAAGCTGTCTGAAAGGGATGTTCGGGTGCTAACCCGGATTGTATCCAAAAAACATAAAACCACGGCTGCCCAAATCCCGGCAGAATTAAATGTGCACCTCAACTCTCCTGTTTCCACCAGAACTGTCCGTCGGGAGCTCCACAGGGTCGATATACACGGCCGGGCTGCTATAGCCAAACCTTTGGTCACTCGTGCCAATGCCAAACGTCGGTTTCAATGGTGCAAGGAGCGCAAATCTTGGGCTGTGGACAATGTGAAACATGTATTGTTCTCTGATGAGTCCACCTTTACTGTTTTCCCCACATCCGGGAGAGTTACGGTGTGGAGAAGCCCCAAAGAAGCGTACCACCCAGACTGTTGCATGCCCAGAGTGAAGCATGGGGGTGGATCAGTGATGGTTTGGGCTGCCATATCATGGCATTCCCTTGGCCCAATACTTGTGCTAGATGGGCGCGTCACTGCCAAGGACTACCGAACCATTCTGGAGGACCATGTGCATCCAATGGCGGTGCCGTGTATCAGGATGACAATGCACCAATACAGACAGCAAGACTGGTGAAAGATTGGTTTGATGAACATGAAAGTGAAGTTGAACATCTCCCATGGCCTGCACAGTCACCAGATCTAAATATTATTGAGCCACTTTGGGGTGTTTTGGAGAAGCGAGTCAGGAAACGTTTTGCTCCACCAGCATCACGTAGTGACCTGGCCACTATCCTGCAAGAAGAATGGCTTAAAATCCCTCTGACCACTGTGTAGGACTTGTATATGTCATTTCCAAGACGAATTGACGCTGTATTGGCCGCAAAAGGAGGCCCTACACCATACTAATACATTATTGTGGTCTAAAACCAGGTGTTTCAGTTATTTTGTCCAACCCCTGTATAACCATAATCTTGTTTGATATCCCATTTAAAAACCATGGACATAGGTACAGTATTGGCCCACACTTGCGAGTATTACAGGCTACTCTGTTTTGCAAATGCTTTCCACAACATTTTGAAGTGTGTTTGTAAGAATTTGTGCCCATGAGGTAAGAGCATCTGTGAGGTCAGCCAAATCTGTTGCTGTTGTAGCTAAACCAACCTCAAATTTTTGGGATGGTTTTTCTAAAGATTTCTTAGTGTTTCTGTGGGAATGTGGGTGCTTTTAAATAAAAGGGAATGTGTAAAGTCAGGAACTGATGTTACATAATAAGGCCTGGTGTTGAATAATGGTGTTCGGTGGGGTTTAAGTCAGGGCTCTGTGCTGGCCACTGGAGATTCTCCACACCAAACTAGTCAAATTATTTCTTTGTGCACATGGAGTCATGCTGGTACAGAAACGGCTGGAAGCGTATAATTGATTTTACACTGTTAGCAATGAAAAGAGGAGATGGAAATAGTAACATTAACATAGAATGAATTAGTAAGACTACACACTGATCAGCCATAAAACCACCTCCTTGTTTCTACACTCACTGTCCATTTTATCAGCTCCACTTACCATATAGAAGCACTTTGTAGTTCTACAATTACTGACTGTAGTCCATCTGTTTCTCTGCATACCTTTTTTACCTGCTTTCACCCTGTTCTTCAATGGTCAGGACCCCCACAGAACCACCACAGAGCAGGTATTATTTAGATGGTGGATCATTCTCAGCACTGCAGTGACACTGACATGGTGGTGGTGTGTTAGTGTGTGTTGTGCTGGTATGAGTGGATAAGACACAGCAGCACTGCTGGAGTTTTTGAATACCGTGTCCACTCAATGTCCACTCTATTAGACACTCCTACCTAGCTGGTCCATCTTGTAGATGTAAAGTCAGAGACGATCGCTCATCTATTGCTGCTTGTTTGAGTTGGTCATCTTCTAGATCTTCATCAGTGGTCACAGGACACTGCCCACAGGCAGGGCGCTGTTGGCTGGATATTTTTGGATGGTGGACTATTCTCAGTCCAGCAGTGACAGTGAGGTGTTTAAAAACTCCAGCAGCACTGCTGTGTCTTATCCACTCATACCAGCACAACACACACTAACACCCCACCACCATGTCAGTGTCACTGCAGTGCTGAAAATGATCCACCACCCAAATAATACCTACTCTGTAGTGGTCCTGGGAGAGGCCTTGACCAAAGCATGCAATATAACAGATGGACTACAGTCAGTAATTGTAGAACTACAAAGTGCTTCTATATGGTAAGTGGAGCTGATAACATGGACAGTGAGTGTAAAAACAAAGAGGTGGTTTTAATGTTATGGCTGACCAGTGTATAACTACTTGTTAAAATGTACGCTCGACCTCCTGTTGTAGCATCAGATTCAACATGGCAGCCGACTAACCTGTGACAGGAGCCTCAATGTCCAGCAGGTTCCTCTCAGCACGCAGGATGGCAGCCCCCTCACTGATGAGGCGCAGAGCTACACTCTCCTCCACACGGCCCTCTTTGGTCAGGTGAGCCTTGAGCACATCGACTTTGGGTTTGCCTTCACTGTCGAAAACCTCCTTTACGGTCAGCCTGTGGCTCGGGGGGAATGGGACAGCTATCAAGGAAAGAAAAAAAAAGAAATAAATGATTTTCTTACATACAAATCTAGCCTCTAGTGCATTTTTTCGACCTGTATACATAATACATTTTTAATAATACATTTTATTTATATAGCGCTTTTCAAGATACTCAAAGACGCTTTACATAAGACAAATAATCAAAGCAAATACGTACATACACCATACAAATCAAAGTACAAAATCAAAATAGTACATCAACATCAAGAATAATTAAGACAAAAACAAAGAGAGCAGCATAAGACAGTTCATTAAAAATTAGCTAAATTATGAGAGAGAACAACAAATATAGAACAATTTCTTAAAATTAGACAGAAACAGGACAGATTCACATGCAATCAGGAAACTGAAAACTTTACAAGTTTTAGGATCTAGGACTTCACATTTCTGTCGTGATCCAAGTATAAAAACTATTAAAAAGAATAGCAAAAATAAAAGCATTTATTTCGTGGTGTTACAAGTTAAATGCCATTTTGAATAGATGAGTTTTGAGAAGTGACGAATTTGGACAGGTCAGGACAATCTCGTAGGTGTTTGGGGAGAGCATTCCATAAAGATGGAGCAGCTATGGAAAAGGCCCTGTCACCCCAGGTCCGGTGCTTGGTCCTAGAGGGTATGGACAGTAGGTTAGCCTCAGAAGAGCGAAGGCTACGGGAGGGAATGTGCTGATGGAGCAGGTCGGTGAGGTAGGATGGGGCCTGATTATGGAGAGCTTTGTGAGTGAATAGAAGAATTTTGAATTGAATGCGTTGAGCAACGGGAAGCCAATGAAGTTTTTGGAGAACAGGTGTAATATGATCACGGGAGCGAGTATGAGTAAGGAGGCGAGCAGCTGAATTCTGGATATACTGAAGTTTTTTTAGGATTTTGTTAGATGTACCATAAAGGATGCTATTGCAATAATCAATTCTGGATGTAATAAAAGCATGAATCAAGGTTTCGGCGGCAGAAAAGGAGAGTGATGGACGTAGACGTGCTATGTTTTTTAGATGAAAGAAAGCAGTTTTGGTGATGTGATTTACATGGCGGTCAAAAGAGAGGTTGCTATCAAAAATTACACCAAGATTTCGGATGTTAGATGTACATGTAGATTGTAGCTTCTTGTAAATATTTTCACCTTTATATGAAGAAATCCCACCTGCTGCAAGTGCCCACACATACACTACATTGTCAAAAGTATTCACTCGTCTGCCTTCACACGCATATGAACATGAGTGACATCCCATTCTTAATCCATAGGGTTTAATATGATGTCAGCCCACCCTTTGTAGCTATAACAGCTTCAACTCTTCTGGGAAGACTTTCCACAAGATTTAGGAGTGTGTTTATGGGAATTTTTGACCATTCTTCCAGAAGCGCATTTGTGAGGTCAGACACTGATGTTGGACCAAAAGGCCTGGCTCACAGTCTCCGCTCTGATTCATCCCAAACGTGTTCTATCGGGTTGAGGTCAGGACTCTGTGCAGGCCAGTCAAGTTCTTCCACACCAAACTCGCTCAGCCATGTCTTTATGGACCTTGCTTTGTGCACTGGTGCACAATTATGTTAAAACAGAAAGGGGCCATCCCCAAACTGTTCCCACAAAGTTGGGAGCATGAAATTGTCCAAAATCTCTTGGTATGCTAAAGCATTAAGTTCCTTTCACTGGAACTAAGTGGCCAAGCCCAACTCCTGAAAAACAACCCCACACTTGGCACAACACAGTCAGACAAGTACTGTTCTCCTGGCAACCACCAAACCCAGACTCGTCCATTGGATTGCCAGACGGAGAAGCGTGATTCGTCACTCCAGAAAACACGTCTGCACTGCTCTAGAGTCCAGTGGCGGCGTGCTTTACACCACTGCATCCAACACTTTGCATTGCGCTTGGTGATGTAAGGCTTGGATGCAGCTGCTCGGCCATGGAAACCCATTCCATGAAGCTCTCTACACACTGTTCTTCAGCTAATCTGAAAGCCACATGAAGTTTGGAGGTCTGTAGCGATTGACTCTGCAGAAAGTTGGCGACCTCTGCGCTACTATGCGCCTCAGCATCCGCTGACCCCGCTCTGTCATTTTACATGGCCTACCACTTCATGGCTGAGTTGCTGTCATTCCCAATCGCTTCCACTTTGTTATAATACCACTGACAGTCGACTGTGGAATATTTAGTAGTGAGGAAATTTTACGACTTGACTTGTTGCACTTGTTGGCATCCTATCACGGTAGCACGCTGGAATTCACAGAGCTCCTGAGAGCGACCCATTCTTTCACTAATGTTTGTAGAAGCAGTCTGCATGCCTAGGTGCTTGGTTGTATACACCTGTGGCCATGGAAGTGATTGGAACACCTGAATTCAATTATGTGGATGGGTGAGTGAATACTTTTGGCAATATAGTGTATCTGCTTGCATGAATATTAAGATCATAAGCAAAAACTGAGCATCTCACTTTTCTGATTACGCCTGCATTCGGATAAAACACCTGTGTCTGTGTTCTCAGCAGGTGTACTACAGCAGAGAGAAAGGCGGATGGCGCAGTGGCATAACGTGCTAACCCGCCACCGCTGACATCTGGCTGGGTGCCCGAACAGACACGACTGGTTGTGTCTAATAGGAAAAAGGTCAAAGAAGTTTTAGAGGAAGAGAGAAAAATGCTTCATTTTAACTCCAGGCATTAATATGCACAACACATCCAGGTTACACCAACTTCAAAAGACTGAGAATGATGGGATGTTAAAGAGCCAGGAAGAATGTGTTGCTTTAGTGAACACTAATTAAGACTTTGAACTGGAGGAATTAGCAAAGCTAAACAGTAATTGTCTCTTTATTTCGGTCTCTCTCACACATGACTTCTTTGCTTTATCTAACAGCTCCATGGTTACTGGTGCAACTCAGCCAATTAAATCCCAATGAAAGGCTGGAAGAACCATATTAAAGCATTAATAACAGGTTTACTTGAATCATGAATTACATGTAACATCTAAATTTGGATTTGAATAGCCGAGGCAGCATTGTTAAGCATGTCTCTAACTGTCTGATTACTGAATGTAATGTGGTTTAGCTCCAATCTGTATACTGATATTCATCCCATTTTTTTCCACCATGCTGAACAACATCTGTAGCTTTATAGCTACAGTCAGTGTATTCTGACTAACATCTACATTTAACAGTAATTAGCTATGCACTCATACATTTACATTTTGGACAGACTGTGACTGCACCTGTAACGCTTTATTCTACGAGAGCATAAAAATTAAAGTACAGAACACTGTGTGATTCTAGCATCCTAATAGCTTATATCGCTGAGCCTTATTCTCATTTTCATTAAAGCAAAGCTGTAATTTACTTCCCTGTAAAAAACAAAGACATCACTTAGCTCCACTGGCATGATTATTTAAACAAGTATGAGGTTGTTGGACGTCTCATTCCAAAACTAATGGTATTAATATGGACTTGCTCCCCTCTTTGTGGTTATTACAGACAATCTTTTTCTACAAGAGTTGCAAGTCTGTAGGAATGAATACCTGTTCAGTAAAACGAAAGGCAGGCAGGGATGTTAAACAGGACTGGCACACAAACAACAGTCCAATTTATCTCCAAACTTAACGTCAAACCATGTCTTTATAGACTCTGTAGTTCTGCAAAGCGGTTCCAGTCCAATGTTTATATTGTTGACTGCATACACACATAAGCATTGGATGAAGCTAAAAGCCTTGAATTTAAAGCTTTTAGCCAAATAGTGGCATCCACCAGACTGAGCTACAGGCAGTACAATGGGAAATTCTAAAACTCTATACTATTCTATCTTTAAAAAGCAGATATTTATTAGGATTTTAACGTCATGTTTTACACACTTTGGCTACATTAATGACAGGACAGGCAGTTACTGGTTACACAAGATTCATCATTTTCTTTAATGTCAAACACAGTCATGGACAATTTCATATCTCCAATTCACCTCACTTGCTTGTCTTAGACTGTGGGAGGAAACAGGAGCTCCTAGAAACAGGGAGAACATGCAAACTCCACACAGAAAGGATCCGTACCGCTCTACCTAGGAATCGAACCCAGGACCTTCCTGCTGTGAGGTAACAGTGCTACCCACTGAGCCACTGTGCTGCCCTTAAAAAGATAAAGCTAGCAGTGTCACTTGGAGCCATTTCTAAGTACCTTTAAAACCCAAGGTAATCTGTACAGACAACTGTATAAGTACCAAGTAGAAGAAACAATGGTCTCTTTCCCAAGGTTTGGAAGAAAACACAAACCTTTATGCTGACTGGAAATGTGTCTGGATGGTCATGTGTAATACATGAATGACAAACAAACTGCTGAAATTAGAAACTGTTGGAACACAGACACCACTGTCCACAATCTACCAATTTTACCATATACCTTAGTCAAAAATACAACAGGTTTTTGACAGCAAAACTAGACACACAAGTGACCTTTTTTGTCCCATTTTAGGCCAAAATCACTTCTACCTCTTAGCACTTCAAAAATCCATAAAACAAATATTTTGCCACTTTTTCCAACATGAATCAGATAATAAACAGTGCAATAACATTCTTTGTACACAAAATAAGTTGTGGTTTACGTAGGTTTCCATAGCAAAAATAGCCAACAGAACATCTGGGTGTTAAACGTAATGTTACTGCCATGTCCATTATGCACGCCCACAACTGGTTTGGTTTTAAGGCTGTGATCACACTGACTGTTATTATGTATTTGCAATAGCATGGCTCCATACTTACTATATAATGAACTACATGTGGTGCTTAATATTATAGCTTTTACAGCCTTTACAGTCCATTATATTTCAAATACATTATTTAATGTAATGCTGCATCAATATTTAAAATAAACCCTGCACAGTTCTCAAATTATTTTAATACATTCGAAGTTTGTTTGTTTGTTTATTAAGATTTTAACGTCCTGTTTTACACTTTGGTTACATTCATGACAGAAACGGTAGTTACTCATTACACAAGATTCATCAGTTCACAAGGTTATATCAAACACAGTCCTGGACACATTTGTATCTCCAATTCATCTAACTTGCACATCTTTGGACTGTGGGAGGAAACCCACGCAGACACGAGGAGAACATGCAAACTCCACACAGAAAGGACCTGAACAGTCCCACCTGGGGATTGAACCCAGGACCTTCTTGCTTTGAGGCGACAGTGCTACCCACCGAGCCACCATGCCGCCCTAATACATTCACAGAAGTGCAACATGTAAATAAGAAAAAGTGTCCCATCTGTCCAGCTGTGATGAGCTCAACCCTATTCAGCACCCTCGGGATGAATTGGAATAGAAAGCATACATTTGCCGCTCAGGTGGCGCAGCGGTAAAGCGCACGCTGTTCACCAGAGCTGAGATCTCGAATACATCATATCGAATCTCGGCTCTGCCTTGCTGGCTGAGTGGCTACATAAACAGTGATTGGCCTGTTGTTCAGATAAGGGGCGAGACTAAAGCCAGATGGGGACTCTCTCTCAGACTAGTGCGATTACGACCTTTGCTGGCTGGTTGGTGGCGCCTGCACGGAGATGGGAAAGGAGTGCGGTAGGGGGTGTGGCCCTCCATGCACAGCGCTGTACCGCACTGCACTCGTCAAGTGTAGGTGATAAGATGTTCGATTGCTGTGCACGTTTCAGAGGGGGCATGGAGCAGCCTTGTCCTCCCCAATCAGGAGCAGGGACCAGCATTTGTGAGAGGATGATTGACGGGTAAAAATTGGATGCACTAAAAAAGTGGGAGAAAAGGGGGTTTAAAAAAAAACAAAAAAACAGAAAGCATACATTTTTTCATCTTGGTATTTATTAACAAAATAAATGGCAAACGTGGCAGGTAACAATTGGAAATGAGCTGTTTTCAATAATTGTATGATTCTGCATATGTATTCAAGTATAATATGTAGAACTGCAGTGAATGCTTTATATAAAGCATCTACTGATATAATAATTGCAAAACAGGGCAGTTTCACAATTCTACAGTCTGTTTTCTAAAGGTCAAGCTGGTCTTAAGCAGCACTGAACAATCTGCCTCATTATCTCCTTCTCTAAGCCAAGAGATTTTCCTGCACTCTTCTTCATCTGCACCTCCTGCTCAGTGATCACACACACTTTTATACTGAATCTAATGAAAATTGAAGTCTTACATAAACAACAAAAAATTTAAAAAGTTGTAAAAATATATATATAGCCGCTCAGGTGGTGCAGCGGTAAAATACGCTAGCACACCAGCTCTGGTATTTCGTATACATCGTGCAATCCGGCTGGGCTGGGTGGCCACATGAACAACGATTGGCTGTTGTTCACAGAGTGGGACAAGCTGGACCATGGTTCATCATAACTGGTGCAATTATGACCTCTGCTGGCTGATTGATGGCGCCAGCGCAGAATTGAGGAATAATGCTGATCAGCCTCAAGGCTGGTCCACATATGAACTTGCCTCGTGCAGGCGAAAAGAGGCAGTCGGCTACTGCACACGTGTCTAAGGGGGAATGTGTCAAATCCAAAGCTCCCCAATCAGGAGTGGAGGGTTATATCGGTAGAGGTAAAGCATAACACAATCAGGTTAATTGGATACAATTAGATTAGGGAAGAAAACTGGGGGGAAAATTAGAGAAAAATATATATATATATATATATATATATATATATATATATATTATTATATATTATATATATATATATATATATATATATATATATATATATATAGACTCAAAAAATTAAATTAAAATTGAATAAACTTAATAAAATTAATTTAAATAAATTTTAAATAAATTAAATAAAGTTTAAATGTTAATTTTATTCAATTAAATTAAAAAATGGCCTACATGTGAAATACATTTTGACGTTAGTTGTTGTAGAGACGTGCAGTGTAGTGTATACTTGTGGTATTTGTGAGCCTGTGATTAGATATGTTTTTAATTTATTATAGTTCAATAAACTAGAGGCATACATGAGTACTGAACTCCCACTAAAACAAAACTTTTATTGATTCGTGGGCTAATTGATTGGTTGTTTATTGTCATATTAGTCCTTTATGTGACATGTCATGGCATACTCTTGCAGTGACAAATTTAGATTCTATATAATAAACTGAATACAATTTATATAAAACAAACACACTCAATGCAAAGTGACAAATATGAATAACAAAACATGCCATCTCTACGCCTCTTCTTGCTCAAGGTTGGTTCATCTATTCAGTTAAAGTGAATACTTATTTTAACGTCATGTTTTACACACATTGATTACATTCATGACAGAACTAGTTACTCGTTACACAAGATTCATCAGTTCACAAGTTTATATCAAACACAGTCGTGGACAATTTTGTATCTCCAATGCATCTCACTTGCATGTTTTTGGACTGTGGGAGGAAACCGGAGTTCCCGGAGGAAACCCATGCAGAGACAGGGAGAACATGCAAACTCAACACAGAAAGGACACAGACCATCCCACCTGGGGATCGAACCCAGGACCTTCTTGCTGTGAGGCGACAGTGCTACACACTAATCCAGATATTAAAAACAGCTTATTTATCAGTTTAAAAACAAGTTTAAAAACATATTTAGGTGTAAAAAAATAATGATGCTTGTAAAAAAAAATCATACTGATCTGCTCAGAATCAGTCAATAACAGAAAATGTTGTTCTTGAGTAATGTTTACAGTTAGGTATATTTATTGTTTAGGTAGTGTACCAATGTCCACTTTGATTATCAGCAGTAAATAATAGTAAAGAATTTAGCTAGTGGTTGCTCCTTTCCCATGTGGTGTTTATATATAAAATAAATAAATAAAAAAGC
Organism: Trichomycterus rosablanca; assembly: GCF_030014385.1. NCBI lineage: Eukaryota > Metazoa > Chordata > Actinopteri > Siluriformes > Trichomycteridae > Trichomycterus > Trichomycterus rosablanca. Next base: position 27,802,743 of record NC_085991.1, on the reverse strand, counting down.
AGTGCAATAAACTGGCAATGTCCAGAACAGTCTTTATCTATAAAATGGCATTCCCCCCATAATGGAATATACAACATTAGCATTAGGTCCCAACCGCCTCTGCATTTATTGTGATAGTTAAAGCCGCTTATGCTTTACTGATGTAGACAGTGTACTGTACAGTGTACAGTTCACTACAAACCCCATCTACAAGCCTTTACCTCTTACCTTATCTGATACATGTTGTGTTAGCTAGTTTAAAAAGTAGCTCAAACAACTGTAATTATATGCATGTGCAAATGCTATGGTTCATGCAACTATGAAACATTAAATTTCATAAATTAACAATAAGTGATCACAACCATGTTTTGAATAAATAAATAAAACAGATAAATAATTGAAAAAAAAAACAAATGTCAATGCTATTAAACAAAACTGTGTTGAAGGCAAAATAATCAACTGCAATTAACATGACTTGGGAGTCACTTTTAACCACCTTTTATTGGCAGCACTTTAAATGGTCACCAGCAAACTTGGTTGATGTTTAGTTAGATTAAGCTTCTAGTGCAGTAGTGGTGCGCAATGCTCAAGGTACAGTGACATCAAGATAAAGCACAGGCTTCTCCAGCATTGCCAGCACCAAGCAGAATTGCTGGTTATCACATAAAACCAGCCAAACTTTTCAATCTATTAAGCCCAGTTACCAAAGAAAAACAAATGTCTCCGATTAGTCCCAGTTTATCCATCAAAAGCAACGTCCTGGTGTGAATGACGCATTCAAACATAGCCAAAACAGAGTTAATGCAGAAGGGAAGCAGATGAAAATTTGCATAACGAGAGGAATTTAAAAGGAAAACACTGCTCCGCCTCTCTTCCATATCAGCCAATTACCATGCATAATGCAACCTCATCTTGTTCCTTGCTCTATAGCACAATCACAGGCTCACGCATAATTCCACACACCCCGGGGAGCACGACTACTTTCTTTAGCCGATAAAGAATCAGATTCCATGCTATGATTATGCCAAACAATATGGTTACTGCCCAGGTCAACAGCTCCAAATGAGATGTGGGATAAATCATTCCCATATTTTCCATCAAGCACGAACAGATCACGGTATTTCCATGGGGATCAAATCGATTAAACATCAGTCTGAAATGGTTTCACTGTGCATTTTTAACGTGGTTTTTGTATCAATTTTCTTTGATTTGCTTTAAAATGATTTAATAATCACATGCATCACATTATGTAACAATAACTTGTTATAACAAAGATACATTACACTACACTAGTGTAATTTTCTTTTACATTTCTGTAAGGAAAAATGAGCCAACTTTTCTATTTTTATTTTAATAACATAATTCCAAAATTCAGCATCTATTTAAATGCCTTTCACTGTAGTTTTTTTTTTTTTTTTTCATTTTCTCCACATATTCCTCCCAATTTAGCACAGTAAATTTTTCTGCTGCTCAGGGATACTCGACTGCATCAGAAGAGAGCATGTCGCTGTACACACCTCTTCCGACATGTGCACAGCCCTCCTCTTCTCGCCCCTGCATTCTGCACAGACGTCTCTTCCGCCAATCAGGGTCCTTACACAGCGTATGAAGATCCCACCCAAACATAGTCAGGTCGCCCCGCCCTAGCAGATACGATGGCCAATTAGTATCTGCTGCAGGCACTGCCAATTATACCTGGCGCCCAGCCGACCACTGGCAACGCTGAGTTTTGAACCGAGGAGTTCAGGATCTCTGCGCTGGTGTGCTAGTAAAATATCCCACTGCGCCACCTGGGCACTCTTTCACTGTAGTTCTGGGGGCTGGTTCTGAGTTTTCTTAGCTTATGGCAAATGGTTTGTTAAGAACTGTTTAAGGAAAGCATGGAACTTTAAAGTTAAGGATTCGTAGCATGTAAATTTTACAGTGCTGATTTATATCAAGCATGGCTATGTTTAATTACTTACATTATTAGTTCAATTAGTTACATAATTACTAATTAGTTCATTAGAAAGCTAGGTAGCAGTTAGTTTCTTAGATATGCATGTCAAAGGAACTGGTTTCTAACCTACCAGCATTAACTTATTGATTCATACAAATAGCATGTAATTAGAGATGCATGAGTACCAATACTGGTATGGGGTATTTGCCCGATACCGCGCTCATTAACCTGTACTCGTACTCGCAAAAGAGGCTCCGATACTAAACATCCGATACCGTGTGCCTAGTGCACGTTGCTGCGTTATGCCTAGTTTACACTACACGATTTTTGCCCTGATTTTCGCTCGGCGACTGGTCGGCGCTAGATTTGCCGGCTCGGGAGCAACTTGGCGTTCGCTCGGCGATCAAAACTCTCCAACAACTCGATCCGGCCGGCTTGCCGAGCGCTCGGCGACCGGATCAAGTTTTCTAGCATGTCAGATATCTGATCCAATAGGTATTGGTATCGGTATCGGCAAGTACAAAAATACATGTACTTGTACTCGGTTGGGAAAAAATGGTATTGATGCATCCCTACATGTAATACAATGTATTATTACAGAACTTGTACGTTTTCTTTATTTTAATTTTAATAATTCCCTTCTATTTACAATAGCCAAACAAACAAATAACTTTTCCACTCCATGACCACAACACAACAGGACACACCATTATCATAATCACTAGTAATATTTAAAGTAACATTATTTTTTCTAGCTCTGTACTCACAGCTTTTTAATTCAGACAGAGATGGGAAAATGTCAGGATTACATTCTGGGACACTTCTCTTTCAAGCACTTCTTGAAACTCAATTACAATATTATTGCTCAACCCTCCTTTAATGTTTTTGAAAAGGTTACGGTTCCCTCGAGACTAGGAGCTCATCGGAAAGATCCATTAACTGCAAAGCCAGCACTTCTAAAGCTGCTGAATAAATGCTACTGATGGCCAAGTGTGAGTCTGGTAGAAGAGGCTGAGACCTGCTGCTGATCATTTTCCTAATCTGGCTTACAACACAATCCCAGCTCAGTAAGTGAATTCTTGTTTATAGATATTAAGATTCAAACCTGGCAAAAAGCAGAGACGTCAAGGAAAACCATCCTTCAATTTATCTATGAGTACTTTTATTTTTATGATAAAATTAAAGTTGGTCTCATTTTACTTACACTGTAAACATAAACCATGCAACCAAAAGGATGTGGACACCCATTTGAAATTAGTGAAATTATTTGTACCCATAACCTACGCATCGCACTATTCTACAAAACCACCTTCATACAAAACAACTTTCATTCATTCATTGTCTGTTTTACCACCGCTTTGTCCCATTCAGGGTCGCACTGGGTCCAGTCCCCTGGGTGAAAGGTAGGAAACACCCCAGACAGGTCACCAGTCCATCACAGCACAAACACACTCATATACACATTCACACACACATACAAACTTAGGGCATTTTTTAGTAGCTCCAATTAACATTACGGCACATCTTTGGACTATGGAAGGAAACCCACACAGACACAGAGAAAGCACCACTCTACCTGGGAGACAAACCCAGGACCATCTTGCTGTGAGACAACTGTGCAAAGCAATTTTACTGGAATTAAAAAAAAAATGTAAAGAAAGTTAATTGCTGAAAAAAAGCAATACATAATTAAACTGTTTCTGCAGTACATTCATTGATTATTTTATAATTCACTACAACCATAGAGGTTGTGGATATTTTATGGGTATATGACTGCTTACTGTCGCCAATCGTTTACTCTGTACGCTTTGTCAGCAACTGTAACGCCCTTAATTGATCAAAAGAGAGTCTCATAGAACCCTCTCTGATCAGATGATGTCTGGGTGGTGGACCATTCTCTGCAATGCACTGACACTAAAAATATAATGAAATGGAGTGTTGTTTTGGTATAAGAATATGAGGTGCAACAGTGTTGGAGTACATGCTCCCCATGTTTCAGCATGGCTGTGACTATGCATAAATGCAGGATACTTGTTTTTTTCTTGATTTGTATATATGGCATATGAATTACATACTTTTAATACTTTTTAAACCATTCGCTGCACCCTCGTGCCATGTAAATGTGGAGTGATTATTCTGAAAACACTTGCATCTGGATAGAAAGGTTGTATATAAATCAGAGAATGCCATTTTTTTTGTGTGCCATTTTTCCCCCAATTTTCTCCCTAATCTAGTCATATCCAATTACCCTGATTGCATTACACTTCCTCTGTACCGACACTACCCTCCAGTGCTGACTGAGGAGCGCCACAACTGACACATGCCCCCTCCGACACGTGTGCAGTACAGACTGCATCTTTTCACCTGCACGAGGTGAGTTTATATGTGGATCAGTTATGTGTATGAGAGCCACACCCTGATCAGCATTATTCCTCAACTCTGCATCAGCCAGCAGAGGTCGTAGCTGCACCAGTTATAAGGAACCCTGGCTCTGCTTTCCCACCCTGTATGAACAACAGCCAATCACTGTTCATGTAGCCGCCCAGCCCAGCCGGATGGCAGAGCTGAGATTAAAAATCCCAGCTCTGGTGTACTAGCGTGTTTTACCACTGCACCACTTCAGCGGCAATGAGTTTGCCATTTTTTATTAAATAACCACATTTATATACTACAGTACTTCAAGACAAATACAACCCTGTTAAGCAGCTAACACTTGACTAAACATGGCCTGCAAGATAAATGTTTTAAAAATTATGTAAAACTCATGTCTCATCATTTTTCTGAGGTCAAATTGCTATCAGCTATTAACAATTTCCAGCAGAGCCTGATAAAAAGCAATTTAACCTTTGAGATTGTTCCATGTCTGCCTGCCAATCACAATGCCAGCGTTAGTATTCCTCCTGTCAGACATGATGCAGAGATTTGAACTGACCTGACAGTGCTGCTGAAATAAATAAAACAAATGCAGCAATTACGCAGATAGAAAGCACAGAAAGTGTGTGCGGTGCTAGGGATTGTGGTGTGTGATGTATGGTTGCTTCTGGTCTGATCTGGGTGAATATATTAAAGAAAGCATTGCACAGCAACTTTTGGGACTACTGAAAGGGCTGAGGTGGCAGAAGCCGCTCTGATACCCTGGGGCTGCCAATGGGAGATGGTATTGGCCTGGCAACACAACACCAGTGGGCAGCACTTTTACTCTGCCACCCACTCAGTCCCAGTAAGAGTAAGTGAGAAACACACAGAGAAAGAGAGGGGGGGTAAATCAAATACAGTGAAATGGATGGTATCAGTCTTAAATTCCAGACAGCACTTTCACCCGTGAAGGATGAAAAACCATTTCGCTCTGTGGTTAGGATAGAGCCAAAGAGCCAGGGTGATCAATGACCTGGCTGAGCTGAGAAAGAGGAACGCAGGCACTTATCCTCCACTGCCCACAACACTTAGCACTTGTGCAATTCCAGACCTAGCATACTTAAATGGCTGATGGAGGGTGGAGTTGAAGCCAAAGAAGTCGAAAACATTACTGCATTAGCAAGAAGCACCGCAAACACAGGGAGTTTATTGAAACAGCACTTGCAGCATTATGGAAACAACATCGACTGGTAAAGTGTTGCATGGTTTGCACAAGCACAGGGTCAGCAAAACAGTGGGCAAAGCTGTAAGAAAGACTGCCAACTAATTTTCATAAGTAACACAACCATGCCGATATTAAAGGTAATGCACAAATGGTGGATAATGAGATTAATTGCTAATTAAAAGCATGTATCAGCTATAAAAGAGACATTTAGAACTTGATGTTTCAGAACACAAAGCATCTAATAGCTTTCCCAAAAGCAATAAAGGTACAAAGAAGTGGCATGAGCAAATTTACACTGATCAGCCATAACATTAAAACCACCTCCTTGTTTTTACACTCACTGTCCATTTTATCAGCTCCATCTGTATAGTGGAGCTCCATCTCTGTAGTCCATCTTTATCTCTACATACTTTTTTAGCCTGCTTTCACACTGTTCTTCAATGGTCAGGACACTCCCAGGACCACTACAGAGCAGGTATTATTTAGGCGGTGGATCATTCTCAGCACTGCAGTGACACTGACATGGTGGTGGTGTGTTAGTGTGTGTTGTGCTGGTATGAGTGGATAAGACACAGCAATGCTGATGGAGATTTTAAACACCTTACTGTCCCTGCTGGACTGAGAATAGTCCACCAACCAAAAATATCCATCCAACAGTGTCCTGATGAAGGTCTAGAACAGGGGTCGGCAACCTTTAACACCCAAAGAGCCATTTGGACCCGGTTTCCACGGAAAAGAAAACACTGGGAGCCGCAAATACTTTTTGACATCTAAAATGAAGATAACGCTGTATATATTGTTTTTTACTTTTACGCTTTGTATAAACAAGTACAGTGGAACCTCGGTATACGTCTGCTTTGGAATAAGTCCAACTTGGTATACGTCCTGTTTGGACGTGAAAAATTTACCATTCAGTGAACAACCCGCGCTATAATCTATAGCTATAACGCGCGCTATAACTCTCTGTGAATTGTCAGGTACTGTACTACAGGTACTGTAGTCCCGTTAACGGCGTGCCGTGTTGCTAGGCAACATGAGGGCGAACATAACATTCACAAACTATTACACTATTTCTTGGACGAAACACCCGCTTAATGATTAGGATTACTGTTTATATTAATCTGGACATTTCCATGTATAGTTCATGACTTAAAATAGTGTTCAACCAAGTTTGTACTTTGTCTTTTCAGTGGCGTATTAATATGGAATGATGTGAGGTGGTGACAGGTGCGCCTATATCGGGGATTTAACAGCGGCTTCAAACGCAGCTCAGCCAATCAGATTTTAGGACCGGAACTATCCGTTTTATAAATTATTTTATACAACCCCATCAACTTATAATATGCCAATAACAATAGGATTTTCGTTTGGTATACGTCCTGTTTGGTATAAGTCCAAGGATCTGGAACGGATTAAGGACGTATACCGAGGTACCACTGTATAGTGTGTTGCTTATGAAATCCATGAAGTGCTACAGTGAAAATTTAATTTTATTTATTTAATGAACACATTTTGAACTCTTAAAAAATAATAATAATAAACACGCCGAGTTGAAGGTCTCTTTCAAATGAATTAAAAAGCTGAACTTTAAATGTCCATGTAGCAAACAAAAAATGCCGTGAGCAGTCATCCTTATATCGCCTTTGGGCTTTTGGAGCGTGTAGCGGAGCCTTGACCTGAACCTCTGCGCACAGCGTCTGCAAATCGGGGCTGTACGAAGTCACTTTCATCTTTACGCAGGACTGTAAGGTGCCGTCTGTGAGGCGTGAGCGGTGTTTGTTTTTAACATTGTTCATGGTGGAGAATAGCTGCTCACATACATATGTGGATCCGAAGTTCGACTGTACTTATAATTTATTTTACCAAGACACGCGGAGCCGCAGTATAAGGATGAATGAGCAGCATGCGGCTCCGGAGCCGCGGGTTGCCGACCCCTGGTCTAGAAGATGACCAACTCAAATAGCAGCAATAGATGCGTGATCGTCTCTGACTTTACATCTACAAGGTGGACCAACTAAATAGGAGTGTCTAATAGTGTGGACAGTGAGTGGACATGGTATTTAAAAACTCCAGCAGCGCTACTGTGTCTGATCCACTCATACCAGCACAACACACACTAACATGCCACCACCATGTCATTGTCACTGCAGTGCTGAGAATCATCCGCCACCTAATAATACCTGCTCTGTGGGGGTCCTGTGGGGGTCCTGACCATTGAAGAACAGCATGAAAGGGGACCAGCAAAGCATGCAGAGAAACAGATGGACTACAGTCAGTAATTATAGAACTACAAAGTGCTTCTATATGGTAGAAGCTGATAAAATGGTGAGTGTAGAAACAAGGAGGTGGTTTTAATGTTTTTAAGCAGGGCACTCTGGTAGTCTATGTAACTACTACTACTACAGTTTCAGACTGATAAAAGAACCTCTTGTTAGCTCATGCTGGCCGGTCATCCAGGAAAATAAGATGCAAACCAACTCGCTTCTAACACGGCACTGAACAGAGAGCATTTAAGGTCAGGTACACTGTGTAAAAAACACTATCAATTCATAATGTAAAATTATTCAATTGCACAGGTGTGCAAATCATTAAAAATAAAACTAACCGACTCAGCCCACATCAAATTAGAACCTAAATAATCTAGCTTCACTGGATGCTTTGGGTTTTCTGAAGTATTAGGGCTGTGCCCTAATATTGTCCATATCGAGAAAACCTCTCTCATCTGTTAACACTGTGATGCTAACGCTACCTGGCGAACAGGTGTGCTGCATCTAATCTAAACAACGCTCAAACAATATTATATGATTTGCTGACTACTTAAGCCTATGGCTGTTGTATTAACTATGCTACGGTATGGCGGGATATTAAAAATCTATACTGTACGAGGATATACCGAATGAACCCTCATACTGCCCAGTACTATGAAGAATTTGTGCTCAAAACAAGTTTTCCTAAATGCACTTGCAGGCAATGTCAGGTAGTTGATAACGGACTAAAATTGTCTGGTGCGTTCTCTTTCACCATCACAGTCATCTCTGAATTAGATAAACAGTTTTTAAATTAATAATCTTGTCCCAGTCAACAGAGAATCAGATTTAATCAACAAATCAAGTCATTCATTTATTTAATTTCATGTACCCTCATTTTACTGGCCCTTACACACATTTACAAAATATTTGCATTCTTGAAAATTTGCTGTGTCACTTTTAAATAATTTGTATCCCATTTTACTAAAATACACCGATCAGTCATAACATTAAAACCACCTCCTTGTTTCTACACTCACTGCCCATTTTATCAGCTCCATTTACCATATAGAAGCACTTTGTAGTTCTACAATTACTGACTGTAGTCCATCTATTTCTCTACATACTTTTTTTAACCTGCTTTCACCCTGTTCTTCAATGGTCAGGACCCCCACAGGACCACCACAGAGCAGGTATTATTTAGGTGGTGGATCATTCTCATAACTGCAGTGACAATAGAGGTGGTGCGTTAGTGTGTGATCAGACACAGCAGCGCTGCTGGAGTTTTTAAATACCGTGTCCACTCACTGTCCACTCTATTAGACACTCCTACCTAGTTGGTCCACCTTGTAGATGTAAAGTCAGAGACGATCGCTCATCTATTGCTGCTGTTTGAGTTGGTCATCTTCTAGACCTTCATCAGTGGTCACAGGACGCTGCCCACGGGGCGCTGGTGGCTGGATATGTTTTTGGTTGTTGGACTATTCTCAGTCCAGCAGTGACAGTGAGGTGTTTAAAAACCCCAGCAGCGTTGCTGTGTCTGATCCACTCATACCAGCACAACACACACTAACACACCACCACCAGGTCAGTGTCACTGCAGTGCTGAGAATAAACCACCACCCAAATAATACCTGCTCTGTGGTGGTCCTGACCATTGAAAAACAGCATGAAAGGAGCTAACAAAGCATGCAGAGAAACAAAAAAACTACAGTCAGTAATTGTAGAACTACAAAGTGCTTCTATATGATAAGTGGAGCTGATAAAATGGACAGTGTGTGTAGAAACAAGGAGGTGGTTTTAATATTATGGCTGATTGGTGTAAATCCAGTAAGTCAAATGTACAGAGATGCAGATCTTACCAGCAGCTGACATGAAGTATACGATTCAAGAAAGAAGAATCAAGAAAATCAAATCAATTCTGTGCAGATGGTTAATGTTACATTACATAACATTAACCACTTAACTAATAACTAACAAAAAGTCATTGTTCAGTTAATGCTGCTGATTAAAAATGTAATATAAATAAATATTTAATATATGATTGATTTGACTTCAGAGCGAGCAACAGAACGCTTGATGGATCTAAATTACATACAATATTCACCATGGGCAAAAAGTCCAAGTTTATTTTAGTGGCTATAAAGAATTTGTGTAATAACCAGAACAGGAAATATAATATAAATAATTTAAAGACTAATTATGTTAAGCCTACGGACTAAATCTATATTTATGTCACTACTAAGCTTAAAGAACTTATAATTTTTATAATCATTTATTAAAAGTGTTCCAGCCATACACATTGCCAAAAGGTGTATAAAATCCATTCTATAAAACAAATAGTATTTTTTAGCGTGGCTGTGTCTCCATGCACAAAGCAAAATCAGACTGAGCTGTTATATAATTTTGTCATAAAGTAACCCCTGACCTTAACTCCAATAAACACCTTTGGGATCAATTGAAACAGTGATTGCAGGCCAGGGCATTTTGGCCAGTATCAGTGCCTGATCTACCAAATGCTCTTTTGACTGAGTGACCACAAATTCCCACAGACACACACCAAAAATCAAGGAAAGCCTTCCCAGAGGAGTGGTAGCTGTTATAGTCACAAAAGAGGGAAGATAACTTTATACTAATGGGGAAAGTTAGGGACAGTGGGCTAACAATTGAAAGGTTAAGAGTTTGAGCCACTGTTGGGCAAGGCCCTTACCCCTGTCTGCTCCAGGGGCGCCGTGCAATGGCTGACCCTGGGCTATAACCCCAGCTACCTAACAAGCTGGGATATGCAAAGAAAGAATTTCGTTGTACTACCTACAGTATGTATACACTGATCAGCCATAAAACCACCCCCTTGTTTCTACACTCACTGTCCATTTAATCAGCTCCACTTACCATTTAGAAGCACTTTGTAGTTCTACAATTACTGACTGTAGACCATCTGTTTCTCTGCATGCTTTGTTAGCCCCCTTTCATGCTAATCTTCAATGGTCAGGACCCACCCATGACCACCACAGAGCAGGTATTATTTAGGTGGCGGATTATTCTCAGCACTGCAGTGACACTGACATGGTGGTGGTGTGTTAGTGTGTGTTGTGCTGGTATGAGTGGATCAGACACAGCAGCGCTGATGGAGTTCATAAACACCTCACTGTCACTGCTGGACTGAGAATAGTCCACCAACCAAAAACATTCAGCCAACAGCACCCCATGGGCAGTGTCCTGTGACCACTGATGAAGGTCTAGAAGATGACTCAAACAGCAGCAATAGATGAGCGATCGTCTCTGACTTTACATCTACAAGGTGAACCAACTAGGTAGGAGTGTCTAATAGAGTGGACAGTGAGTGGACACGGTATTTAAAAACTCCTGCAGTGCTGCTGTGTCTGATCCACTCATACCAGCACAACACACACTAACACACCACCACCATGTCAGTGTCACTGCAGTGCTGAGAATCATCCACCACCTAAATAATACCTGCTCTGTGGTGGTCCTGACCATTGAAGAACAGGGTGAAAGCAGGCTAAAAAAGTATGTAGAGAAATAGATGGACTACAGTCAGTAATTGTAGAACTACAAAGTGTTTCTATATGGTAAGTGGAGCTGATAAAATGGACAGTGAGTGTAGAAACAAGGAGGTGGTTTTAATGTTATGGCTGATCAGTGTTTATGACAAATAAAGGCATTCTATTCAATTCTATTCTATTCTAATACCCATGGGTTTGGAATTTGATGTCCAACAAGCTCATGGTCATTTGGAAAGATTCTTAGCAAACATTTTGTATTCCAAAGTTACCCTTCAGCCTGATATTTAAAATCTGAATTTAATAAAAACTGCTCTGAAATAAGCTATAGCTTTAACGGTTAAACACCCTGAACCTCAGTTCTTCCACTAAAGCTTTTATGGAAATTACAAGAAACAAATGATGCTGAATCTGGTCATAGGTACAGATTATATTGGTTTAAACCGATTTAAAAGTTTTTGACAGGTATTAGAAATAATTGACTATTATTAGTCAGACTTCAGCAGAATAGAACATCTTACTCCTTTAAAGTGTGCAAATTTGGTTGCGGAGGTTTAAAATCTGAACCATACAGACACTATGGATCAGACTGTTCAAATAACCGACAAGCCTACCCAGGTTTTGTTTTTTTCATAAATTCCCTGGGTGGCCCTTGCTTCCTCAGAATCGTCCAGGCATCCTCTCGAGAGTTCTCTGAAAGTGCATGCAATATTAATAATATATAAGGGGATTAGCGAGACATACTAGGCAGTGATTGTAGCTGCCAGTTTTCATTTAGCAGAAGTTCAAAAGGAAGAAAAGCCAGAGCACAAATGAGCAGTAATCCCCCTTTAAATCCCAGTCAACCCATAAATGCCAGCTGAACGCAATTTACCGCTTGTGCTTCTTAACTTACTACTTGCACTACAACTTTTAATTCTGGACGAGTCTACTTAAACCCGACCCCCCACCCCTAAATCCTCCAGACCTAATCACTCCGAGGAGTGCCTGGCATGCCGTCTTACGTGCTTAGTCATTTTCCTTTTTACTATTATTATAAAAGGTGTTATAACAGAAATCACAATCCTTTATATCAAATATAATAAACAGAAAAAGAATGTAGCAGTTCTTAGTAAGGTAAGGTGGAATTTGTCGATAGTGTGGGTAGGGCAGCGACCGCTCAGCAGCCCTTGTTCCTTGGAAGTGCTTCACTTCATTCCACATAAGGCCAAAAGACAACACAGAAATCAAACAGAAGACTATCTCCAATGTTCAGAAAGTGCTGGCAACATTAAAGCAGAACAGCATTCTGGACTTTGTGCCACCCTACTGATACAGGAGGTTGTAAGGCTCCTTTTACATCACAAAATACAGTTACACAAAGGCACAAAACCTGTAGTGTTAGCTTCAAAACCCAGCAGAAAGGCCTTTAAGATTGATTTTACTTCTTTCTAAAGGATTTTGAGCCAGTTTGTGGGATATGCTGTTTGAAGCGGGGTTGGCAAGGCCTGTTAAGGTGAATAATTTGGATATAACTCAATATTAGGAGTGCTGGATGCTGCATGTTTCTATCTATAAAATTCCATACAATGTATGTATATGTACACTGATCAGGCATAATAACCACCTTCCTAATATTGTTTTGTGCCAAAACAGCCCTGTCCTATCGAGGCATGGACTCCACTAGACCCCTGAAGGTGTGCTGTGGTATCTGGCAGCAAGACGTTAGCAGCAGATCCTTTAACTCCTGTAAATGGATCGGACTTGTTTGTCCAGCACATCCCACAGATGCTCGATTGGATTGAGATCTGGGGAATCTGGAGGCCAAGTCAACACCTCAAACTTGTTGTTGTGCCCCTCAAACCATTCCTGAAGCATTTTTGCTTTGTGGCAGGGCGCATTATCCTGCTGAAAGAGGCCCCAGCCATCAGGGAATACCGTTTTTATGAAAGGGTGTACACGGTCTGCAACAATGCTTAGGTAGGTGGTACATGTCAAAGTAACATCCACATGGATGGCAGTACCCAAGGTTTCCCAGCAGGACATTGCCCAAAGCATCACACTGCCTCCGCCGGCTTGCCTTCTTCCCACAGTGCATCCTGGTGCCATGTGTTCCCCAGGTAAGCGACGCACACGCACCCGGCCATCCACGTGATGTAAAATGAAACGGGATTCATCAGACCAGGCCACCTTCTTCCATTGCTCCGTGGTCCAGTTCTGATGCTCATGTGCCCATTGTTGGCACTTTTGATGTTGGACAGGGGTCAGTATGGGCACCCTGACTGGTCTGCGGATATGCAGCCCCATACAGAACAAACTGTGATGCACTGTGTATTCTGACACCTTTTTATCAGACCCAGCATTAACTTCTTTAGCATTCTGAGCTACAGTAGCTCGTCTGTTGGATCGGACCACACGGGCCAGCCTTCACTCCCCATGTGCATCAATGAGCATTGGTCGCCCATGACCCGGTCACCGGTTTACCACTGTTCCCTCCTTGGACCACTTTTGATAGATACTGACCACTGCAAACCGGGAACACCCCACAAGAGCTGCAGTTTTGGAGATGCTCTGACCCAGTCGTCTAGCCATCACAGTTTGGCCCTTGTCAAACTCGCTCAAATCCTTACACTTGCCCATTTTTCCTGCTTCTAACACATCAACTTTGAGGATAAAATGTTCACTTGCTGCCTAATATATCCCACCCACTAACAGGTGATGTGATGAAGAGATAATCAGTGTTATTCACTTCACCTGTCAGTGGTCATAATGTTATACCTGGTCGGTGTATATATTAGTATTTGGTACTAATGAAAAGCATTAACTACTATTACTTGCTTAAATTGACCATGTCAATATCTTTTGTACAAAAGCTACAACTTCCTGAAGTCATATCCTTTTCAAAGCACATGCTTAACTTGCTTATTAGAATCTCTTCAGTAAAGTTATATACAGTTATCTATTTATCAGTCATCAGCAACTGCTCGCCTATCGTAAATTTGTTCATAGCAGATACCAAACGTTAAGCCTTCATAACCAAACAAAAACCTTCTAAAACCTTTATTAAATTATAAAGGGACCAAAAATTTTATGGTTTATTCAGGTGTTTTTTGGAAGCACATCTAAAAGGATTCAAACATTACACTGGATCTCTTCAGCATGGGATTGTGGGTGGGATGTAAGTAGCTTTAAGGCCTGGCCTTTAACAGACTGGTTTCAAACCCTGATCATGCTTTAGATCAACAAACTGAAAGAAAGAGAGAGAAACAAGAGACGGTTCAGCAAGCTTTGGCAGTTCTGAAGACCAGTGGGATGAAAGCTAAGTCAGCGCCAGGTGACGCCCACGTGCAGCACCACTGGTACCCCTGGCACACGAGCCTGGAGGAAGTGTAGGATTCAAGTGGAGAAAAAAGGGAAGGGAAATCGAAGAGGATGGACATAGTCCAGCTGAACACTATTGCTCTGAGGGTTGGTAATAGAGTCAACACTTAAGCTGAAATACAGTACGTAACCTGGTACAGAATTAACAGTTTACAATACCTGTGATGTCACACAATAACAAAGAAAAATATAGACTGCAATATATGCTATGTAGTAGGGAAAATCATGGCTATTACAATATCCAGATATCTATGTAGCATGCAGAGTTCACTATATAAGGAATATTTCAAAAAATCGGGAGAAATTTCAGTGTGTAAAGGCCAAGGGCGCAAGCTTAAGATGAACACCTGTGATCAAGAACTGCCCCTCAACAATAGCTGATATAACCACATGGACAAGGGATTACTTGCACTACAATACAGAGTTACATGCACAAATGCCACTTTAAACTTTACTGTGCAAAAAAGAAGCATTATGTTAACCATGTCCAGAAGTGGCATTGACTTCTCTGGGCTCGGAGGCATCTAGGATGGACCATCACACAGTGGAAACGTGTATTGTGGTCAGATTAATCAGCATTCCAGGTCTTTTTTGGAAAAAAAATTGGATGTCGTGTGCTCCAGATCAAAGATGAAAAGTACCATCCAGACTGTTATCAGCAATAAGTCCAAAAGCCAGGGTCAGTCATGGTATGGGGTCGTGTCAGTGCCCTCGGTAAAGGTCATGTACACTTCTGTGATGGCAGCATTAATGCAGAAAAGTACTTTGAGATCTTAGAGCAACATATGCTGCCTTCAAGACGTCATCTTTTGCAGGGACGTCCATGCATTTTTCAAC
This sequence comes from Trichomycterus rosablanca, assembly GCF_030014385.1. NCBI lineage: Eukaryota > Metazoa > Chordata > Actinopteri > Siluriformes > Trichomycteridae > Trichomycterus > Trichomycterus rosablanca. The sequence continues at coordinate 27,787,278 of NC_085991.1, read as the reverse complement.
AAGACAATGCAAAACCACATGCTGCACACATTACAAAGGCATGGCTTTGGAAGAAGAGGGTACAGGTACTGGACTGGCCTGCCTGCAGTCCTGACCTGTCCCCAATAGAGAATTTTGAAAGGAAAAATGCGACGACCCTGTACTGTTGCACATCTTAAGACGTGTTTGCAGGAAGAATGGGACAAAATAAAACCTAAAAACACTAAATCACTTGGTATCCTCGGTGCCAAAATGTCTTTTAAGTGTGGTGATAAGGAACAGCAACATTACGAAGTGGTAAATGCTTTACTGTCTCAACTTTTTTGGAATGTGTTGCAGGACTAAAATGCAGGAATGGATGTTTATTAATAAATGAAATGAAGTTGAGAAGACAAAACACGAAATATGTCAGGTTCATCCTGTCTGCAATCAAATAAAAGTCAAAGTAAATGTAAGGAACTCTGTTTTTGTTTTTTATTATTTGCTTTTTCCATGCTGTCCCAACTTTTTCTGATTTGGGGTTGTAATTACTTACATTTGCCATATTTACATATCACAGAAACAAAAAAAAAGGGCACCAGTTTGTATCACACACTTGTTTGAGGTGGAAGTTAAGTGTTCATGCTTTTTAATGACATTAGCCGGTACTTAGCTGTCCATTAAACAAATTGGTGGGTAGTAAACAGCCAGTAGTAAGAGTAAAAGTACAGCTTTAAATGCTTAATGTTATGAGGGGCGGGGCTCAAGCTTTATTGATTATGAAGTCCAGTGTAATGGTGTTCGTTTGCTGCATTAGGTTAACATTTAACAACAGATTTATATAAAAAGCTGCTTAATATGTAAAAAAAAAAAAAAAAAAAAGTAGTTATAATACACAATCTTGTTTTATTCTAGACTTGCAACATTTAGCATCTGGTGTGGATCACCAAAAGAGCTACTGCAGCTCAAATATCAGATCATTTTAATACTGGTAACAAGGTTCTTGTGCTCAAATGCTGTGTCTGGTCTTCTGTTTATGTGCCCAAATAATTAAACATCAGATTAATCTGTCCAATGCACATTGGTCCAGAAGTCCTGATCTTGTCTAGGTGTTCTCTGGCATACCTTAGTTTGATAGATGCATGTACCTGGACATCAGCTGTGAAAAGAGCAAGCTGTAGGGTCCATGATGACATTTTAGGATTACTGGAAAGTTCTTTCGCAGTCTGCTCTTGGGCTGAAATGCTAGGACGACCTAACCTAGCCATGCTGGCAGTTGTTTTAGATGTTCTCTTGTAAATTATTTTCCAGACAGTGGAATGTAGAAAACATTTGCATCCCTAAGTTAAACACATCCAAAATTCATAACCTTAGAAGATTTAAATATCCCAACAAAAGTCCAGCTGCTGTAACATAACTTACATGAAATTTTACTTGTTGTTGTATATTTTTGATAAATACCAAATATGTAATATGTAAGCATGCACAACCCCAAATTAGAAAAAAGTTGGGACAGCATGGAAGATGCAAATAATAAAAAAAACAGTTTCTTACATTTACTTTGACTTTTATTTGATTGCAGACAGGATGAACCTGAGATATTTCATGTTTTATCTGCCTAACTTCATTTCATTTATTAATAAACATCCATTCCTGCATTTCAGGCCTGCAACACATTCCAAAAAAAAGTTGGGACAGTAAAGAATTTACCACTTTGTAATGTTGCCATTCCTTTTCACAGCACTTAAAAGACATTTTGGCACCGATGATACTAAGTGATTTAGTGTTTCAGCTTTTATTTTGTCCCATTCTTTTTGCAAACACGTCTTAAGATGTGCAACAGTACAGGGTCGTCGTTGTCGCATTTTTCCTTTCAAAATTCTCTACTAGAGACAGGTCAGGACTGCAGGCAGGCCAGTCCAGTACCCGTACCCTCTTCTTTCACAGCCATGCCCTTGTAATGTGTGCAGCATGTGGTTTTGCGTGTGTGTGTGTGTGTGTGTTTGTGCCTTTAAGAGAAATGATCTGTTCACTGTATCGCTTAAAGTGATTCTCGAGTCGATTCATTTTCCGCGAAGCGTAAGTTTCTCTTCTCAGTTATCTCTCCGTGTTTACTGTTATTAATTAAATGTCGTGGTTTTAAATAAACACCAACTACTACAGAACATTTTGTGTGACTCTCTTACATTAAAAAGCTTCATTAAAAAGCTTAATTAAACTGCTATTACCACAGATCTGTAACCGAGTCAGACTCGTTCCGTCTAAGGAGCTAAAAGTTTTCTGATGATCCTAAAAGTTTAGCAGATGATCCTGAACTAACGAATTTGGTAATGAATAAACTTTTGCCTCTGATTGGCTCTGTAACGTTTTCTGTTCTCATTTACATCACAAGCAAGAACCACTTACGATTTACCAAAGTGAACCAGGAGTTTATATAACATGCTGATAGAATCGACTCAGATGTGACCGGGTTGAATTATCTTTTTAAAGTAAATATTTCAATCAGCAAAATTACATCGTATGTATGATGCACAACGTTCATTATGTTATTTTAGGTGGTGAAGAGCTTTCACGATGGTTTCTGTACGATGGTTGATGAATGGTGATGTGATGGTTGGTGCTTTGTAGCTCAAAGTCTGGATCAATCCACTGAGTTGTTAAGCTTAACGTGGTCTTCATATATCACACGATCGGATCGGCTACTTTTAGGAAATATCGGCTGATCGCCGATAGCATATTTTGATTAAAAATCGGCCGATACCGATTCATAGCCGATCGATCGTTCCATCTCTAGCCTTTACGCACTAAAATTCCTCCCAATTCCTTGAATGGTTTAATGATATTATGCACTGTAGAGGGAGAAATATCCAAACCCTTTCAATCTTTCTTTGAGGTACATTGTTTTTAAACATTTCAATCATTTTCTCACACATTTGTTGACAAACTGGAGATCCTCTGATCATCTTTGTTCATTAAAGACTCTGGATGCTGCTTTTGTACCAAACCATGATTACAATCACCTGTTGACATTACCTGTTTGGAATAACATCATTATTTAGTTTTTTCACTTCATTACTAGCCCTAAATTGCCCCCGTCCCAACTTTTTTGGAATGTGTTGGAGGCCTGAAATGCAGGAATGGATGTTTATTAACAAATGAAATGACAAAACATGAAATATCTTGGGTTCAAACTGTCTGCAATCAAATAAAAGTCAAAGTAAATGTAAGGAACACTGTGTTTTTATTTTATTTGCATTTTCCATACTGTCCCAACTTTTTCTGATTTGGGGTTGTATTAATATGATGTATTTAGGGCTTACTAGAATACTGAAATTCCACAAACGTAAGCTATTAGAACGGTATGTTTGAGGATGGGAACATAATTTACTCAGCAGCAGTTTCACTTTAAATCCCTTAACATTCACCCTCAAAGAGCACATGGCCATGCTAACAGGAAGTCAGGTATTACACAGCCATAAACAAGTGCCTCGTTCGACTTTAAGTGAAGTAAGTCATTATGGTAATTACTAACTCTGCATGCTGTGCCTGCCAGTGTATGTGATCTGATATTTACACCCTAAACACCTAGATTTACTACGGAGAAACAGCACTTCACTGGAACACTCAGTCCATATACGACACAGCTCTGTAAACAATACAGAAGCAGAAAGCATGTAAACAAGCAAACATAATTAAGCAGAGCAAGACAAATATCCACGCTGGGTCTTGTGTCAGTGCTCAGTGTGAAGCCAAATAATTAGTGTTCTTCTAAATCACATTCTTACACAGGGTGAAAAAAGATTTACTCATTGTATCTGCTCTCAACCCACTCTGATAGCCCAACTGTTCATAATAGTCTCGAGCACTCCAGATATCCCGCTACCTGTACTACAGTATACATTCTCTATCATTTATACCCTCCCCATTTATTTAAGAAACCATACAATGGCCTAATTTGATTTTTTTGCAATCAAAAAATGCAATTCAATTCCAAATGGCACTTACAGCACTTACACACAGAACTAGTGTTCATGGGAAAAGGGGAAGCAAATATATAGTTTAGCTTTACTATCTTGTGGAGATGGGGGGTAACTGCTAAGAACATAAATAAAAAAGCCAAATGTTTAAAGCACTGGTGTCTCTGCGACATCACACTGCAAAAACAATGGAGGAGTCAGACGGTTGCCAAGGAAACTGACCAACACAAAACACAGAAGCAAATAATAAAATAGTATGTGTAAATGTACAGTATATATATATATATATATATATATATATATATATATATACAGTACAGGCCAAAAGTTTGGACACACCTTCTCATTCCTGTGGTTTCTCTTAATTTTTTTTTAATTTTCTACATTGTAGATTAATACTAAAGACATCCAAACTATGAAGGAACACATATGAAATTATGTAGTAAACAAAAAAGTGTTAAACAAACCAGAATATGTTTTATATTTTAAATTCTTCAAAGTAGCATCTTTTGCTTTAATGACAGATTTGCACACTCTTTGAAATTTTCTCAACCAGCTTTATTAGGTTTCCACCTGGAATGGTTTTCAATGAATGTTTGTGCCTTGTCTAGAGTGAATTTTTGGAATTTGTTGCTTTTTTAATGTGTTTGAGACCATCAGTTGTGTTGTGCAGAGGTAGAGTTGGTAAAATATAAAACATATTCTGGTTTGTTTAACACTTTTTGGTTCACTACATAATTCTTCATAGTTTGGATGTCTTCAGTAGTAATCTACAATGTAGAAAATAAAAATAATCAAGAAAAAACATTGAAGAGAAGGTGTGTCCAAACTTTTGGCTGGTGTGTCCAAACTTTTGGCCTGTACTGTATATATATATATACACATTCTGAACCTTTGCTTCAAAAAATTTTCTCCTTTAAATTTTAGTTGAGTACCCCTGATCTAGAAGATGACCAACTCAAACAGCAGCAATAGATGAGCGATCGTCTCTGACTTTACATCTACACTGTGGACCAACTAGGTAGGAGTGTCTAATAGAGTGGACAGTGAGTGAACAAAAGCTAAAAAAGTATGTAAAGAAACAGATGGACTACAATCAGTAATTGTAGAACTACAAAGTGCTTCTATATGGTAAGTGGAGCTGATAAAATGGACAGTGAGTGTAGAAACAAGGAGGTGGTTTTAATGTTATGGCTGATCATTGCATATAACTACTGAAAAATGAATCCAGGCAAATTATGATAAGAACAGTTTTACTGGCCTTTATTATTTTATATATTTTGACAAATACAATTTTGAATACACAATATTTTCAAAAGAAGTTTAAAATATGGGGACATTATCTGATTGATTGCAGTATTACATTATGCAGCTACATTCAAATGTTGTACTGAATCTACAGTGTGCTATATAGGCATAGAGCATGTATAATAAATATAAAAGAACTTTCATTTACATGGCATTGCAAAATCCTTCAAAATACATACACCTCTGATTAAAATTTACCGAGTCAATGTGATCTGACCATATGTATGAAGAGACCTGATTGTTAGCTTGTTGGAAAGGTCCAACTCCATAACTGTAACAGCCTTTATTCTTCTTTTCCATGATAATTTGTGGTTGTAGGAATTTGGCACATTCAATTTGGCACATTGTAGGAATTTGGCACCCGAAAAGGCTGCAATTGTTGTTTCAATTCACGTCATTGGGGTTCATTGAGGTTACATTCTGCAAAACATGATTTACTGTACTTAAGTTGATTTGGTTTTTACAAATTTACACTAGTAAGAGTAAAGGAACATACAGCTAAACTTGCATCATCTTTACAGTTTCAAATCCGGCTACCGGATTACTTGATGTGTACGACTTACACTGTAGAATTCTGTTACACTGTAGTCTATACAGCACAATGTACAACTATCAGAAAAAGCCACAGAAAAGAAACAGAGCCAGGTTAACATGTCTGAATGAACAGGTAAGTAAAAGTATGTGAAAATTCTGTAAATAATTCTATCATTCTGAGTGAGACCCTCAAAACAAAACTATTCCTACACAATTCACATTTAGGTTCTTCAATTCATTCAGTCTTTCTCAGTACTACTTGTTGTACATCCGCCTTGCAATGGACCATGGGCTTATAATACACACAGTCATACTATGTAGAGAAATCTGGTGTTGAGCTAAAATCTAACACCAGTTTGAAATGCATGCATTTATCCCAACAGTTATGCCAAATTCTGCATCCTTGGCTTACTTGAATCCCATCTTAGGTTATGTTTAAAGTATAAACGAGGACGCTATTCAGTATCTATATATAGCCACTGGTAAACAAACTGCAGATTGCAGATGTAATTTTTTTCTCACAAAGTTCACGATACTTTGCACTAATACCGTTTGAAATAAATTTAAAATAAAAACTGGATTTTATCCATTGGCTTATTTAGTTAGTCCCATTTTGAAATGAACAGCCAGCTTCTGACTTTCTTCATTTAAAATGTACATTCTGAATGCTAAATTCAGAATGCTAGCTCTACTTTTGGTATTTACATTTGTTACTGTTTTGCATTACTGGTATGTTCACCACATTAAGCAGTTATTTTTTCAGTAAATACTAAAACCTTGTCAACTTGAAAGTCATTACTGTGTTTAATATTTTAATGAGTTACTGAAAGCTTAACTATTAACTAAAAACAGCAGGTAAGGTTAAAAAAAATTGCATCCTTATTTTTTACCACAGCTGCGTGAGTCACTGTAACCAGTGGTGAATGTAAATTTGCCATGTTGTTGCCATGGTTAATATTTAACTGGCTGTCTCCTACATCTACATACGCAGCCATGCACATCTATGCTAATGACTGCTGAATTAGTCAAATAGTCCTGACACCACACAGTTTTATTCTTGCCTATTAATATAATCTGAGCTGAATTCTGCCCAAGGAGACCAGAGAATCCTGAACATGGCATTTAGTAAACTCCAAGCATGCTTTCATATGCCTCTTACTCAACAGTGGTTGGTAAATCACTCCATACACGCTCCTCTAGCCTATTTGGACTCTTGGAAGTTTTAGGGTTGTCCCAAGCTTCTTCCATTTGCCAAGGCCCTAGGGAGATACTTACATGATTCCACTTTAGGGAAGGCCCAGTTCCATCCTGACTAAGCCCCTGTGCATTAAACCAGGTCCATAATGTCATGGTTTGAAGAGTTTGGTGTAAAGAAACTCCAGTCTGCACAGAGCTCTGACCTTAACAACAATAATAGCTTTGGGACAAATTAAACAGACAATTGTGAGCCTTACAAAAGTTCTGTTGACTGAATAGGCACTGATTCTTCCAGACACATTTCAAAATCTTGTGGAAAGCCTTTCCAGAGACTGTAATAGCAGCAAACAAGACAATAGTGTGTTTATCACTGCTACTCGATCAATAAACCAATTTCATTTTAAGCTCCTTGATTTAAAGGTAGTGTGGTTTTACCCCAGTAATGAACTGTAAACAGTTTTACCACAGGTGGCCAACACTATCAGAAAAATCTGATTACTGACTCATTTAGACCCTGAGGTTTAGTCATTACATAAAAGCATGTAATGCGCTGATTAAATGCATACCTGTGTATGATTTCTTGCAGTTCTCTTATTATTCTGTGCATGTAAACATACACAAACTGTATGAGCTGTTTTGGGATGTTGCGAGTGCTGCTTGTCTGTACATGTGTAATGAGCCCAAAGACATTCCTGGCTTTTCTTGTTGCCAGCATTTTCACAGTACTATGACACAGCATTACGAGACATATGAAAAGAGAGAGTGCTAATCTGATTTACACTGGAACCAGCATAAACAATGAATGAGCAAGAAAGAGGAAAAATTGAATAGAAGTGAAAATGGAAATACGAAACTGCAAGCTGGATGAATGATTCAAATACCATGTGTAATGAAGCATATTAGCCAAATGAACAAATGTATCATTGAAAGCTGGAGCTGTAAAACTATTTTGCATTGAACAGTGATGACAGGGTGCAACACCTGCACGTTCTTTAAATATGGGTTTTACTGAGGGTAAATTCTGATACTGATACTACTACTACTAACAATAATAATAACAATAATACAACTAATAATAAAGTATGGAACTTAATACCAGAACATTTTAATTATTATTATTATTATTAGTCAGCTAGCGTGGTTCCATCAGCCAGACCAGATATCCAGTAAAAACAGCAATGAGCTATCAGTTATTTATTTTCCACCAACAAAGTGCTGGTGCCAAGGCCAGAGCTGGTGCTGGTTCTTGCAAACTAGCAAACCTTTTAAAAATGATCCCCATTCCCACTGGTTTAAGAGCCTAAAAGTTATTATTTGGGTGTGAGCAGTGATTGCTCAGTGGTTAGGGTACTGGTCTACCGATCAGTTTAAGCCCCACCACCGAAAAGTCACCACTGTTGAGCTCCTGAGCAAGGTCCTTAACCCTTAATTGCTCAAATTCTATATGTAGGTCATAACTGTAAGTCACTTTGGATAAAAGCGTACACTGAAAGCCTCAAATGTAAATGTGTGAGCGTTTCATCATCCGAAAACAGAGGTCAAAAAACACTTAAACGCACTTTTCTTTTGCAAAATTTGCTTCTTTTTCTGAAGGCATATCTAACTGTCCAGAATCCACTTTTTTAGCATATGTGCGGGACACATAAAGACCATATTGCAAGTAATGCATTTGTTTCTTTCATGGACACTTGATGATTCATTACTGCTGTTTTTGCTGCAGATCTTTTGCTTTTAGCTGTAAATGACAAAGATGACCGCCCTCAAGACACCGTCTTCAACTAATGGTTAACACATGTCACTAGTGTAAACAGTCACATTTTAGCTTTAAATAATTTGCCATTTGTAAATGAATTCTGCTCTTAAGGGCTTTATAAGCAAATAATTGTGTTCTAGGAATGAAACCAAACAAAAAATATATACTACTTTTTGAGTACACCTGTCTGATGCAGTTGTTAGCAAAGACACTACCTGCAAATAGCACATAGTACACAAATCACTCTATTTAATACAGTCTCCTGACTGGCTGCAAACCATGTTGCAACAACTTTACAGATTTTTAATCAGGTTGGGTGATATTGTATATGAGTACACGGTACACATATAAAGTCAAGTCAATTTTATTTGTATAGCGCTTTTTACAATGGACACTGTCTCAAAGCAACAGACCAAAAACCCCTGTTAAGCAAGCCAAGGGCATATTCGCCTTTATGAATTAACCGCGCCTTTAGAGCTCAACACAGCAAAGGGGCTATGCTATTGACAGACAGATCTGACCTCAAAATAAACAAGAACTTTAGCACCGAGTACAGGCTGATACACTCAGTCACTCATTTTCTTAACCACTTATCCAAACAGGGCCACGGGGGACGGAGTGCTGCAGCCTATCCCAGCTTTTCAATGGGCGCAAGGCACACAATAACACTGGATGGGGCGCCAGTCCATCGCAGGGCAGACACACATACACACACCCATTCACTTACAGGGCAATTCAGTGTCCCCAATTAACCTGACTGCATTGTTTTTGGACTGTGGGAGGAAACCGGAGCTCCCGGAGGAAACCCATGCAGACATGGGGAGAACATGCAAACTCCGCACAGAAAGGACCCGGACCACCCCGTCTGGGGATCGAACCCAGGACCTTCTTGCTGTGAGGCGACAGTGCTACCCACCGAGCCACCCCAGGCTGATACAGAGTACATGTAAATTCATTTATCCAATTTAATATTTTGTACTATTTATGCTGGAATTTCCTTTAAGATAAAATAACTACAGCTGCATGTTTATGCTCATCATGTTCATTGTACACTATGTTTTATACTTTGAAGCAGCATTTAAAAAATTCTAGCTAAAAACACTAGGCCACTGAGTCAGTGGGGATATTAAAATGACTATCAAAACACAGGTACTGTTCCCCTTTCCAAAGATCTTGAACAAGAACGAATAAATCTGCTGCCAAACCGGAGTCAGGCTTTTTCTGTCAATCAGCACGAGATAAGAAGGAAGTCTGAGACGACAGACAGTAAAAAAGAAAAAGAAGAACGCTTGTATGTAGCAGGAGGGGGGGCATCTCTCCTCTGCTACGCCTCCTGTGGTATGTGTGAAATGTAATGACTCGGCAGACAGCTCGAGGATGAGCATGCTCTATTTTAGCTTGCCATGTTTAGCACCCGTTGCGGGGCCCACAGAGCACCTGACCCACATTAAACAAGGTCTGAAGCGGCGTGCGGCTATGCTAGCTAAAGTAATTACACCTCATTCTTTCTCAGCAGCCTCCCGGAGGAACAGAAAAGCAGAGATGTTAGGCATTATGAAAGTGATCATGACTGGTCTGTGCTTTGCGGGACAATGTGAGAGAGCGACTGCAAGCTCTGATCTGTGTCTGATGGGTCGTTTCTGTCTCACTTCTGTCTAAGAATACAGACAGCGGTTTCAAGTATTACTGACTGATTCTGTATAGTAGAGACAAAACACATTTCGATGTGTAATGTTTTCTTTTAATATATCAACTACACCAAATGTACTATATTGTAAATAAAAATGAGGTTCAGCAATCAATATATACCATCAAAACTATAATGTATGCTAGTAAGTGCCAAGTCAATTATGACTTCTGTTAACCAGATAAATAATGTTTCTCCATTACATTTGTAATAGCTTCTTAATAACTTAACATTCAAAGCTGACCTCTTCCTCTTATCCTACAACTGTTCCTGAGCATTATTTTTCAATGAATTGGTTCGTTTTATAACGTGTCCCCATAGAACCCCCGTCTGACCAGATGATTTATAGATGGTGGACTATTCTCAGAACAGCAATGGCACCAGCTTGGTAATGACATTGTATTGTGTGCTGTTCTGGGAATGACTATCAGGTGCAGCAGTGCTGCATTTAAATAATGTACAAGTTCATAAGCCTCTTTATTAGGAACACATAAGGTGTGTTTAAGTTCTAGTCTTATACTTTATACTTACAATGAGTGCTAATTCCTTTCAATCTTCCTCTAGTCTCTAGTTTCTCTGACACTGTTTGCTTTAGATGTTTGGTTGAAACACTATATTCCTCCCAGCACTGACATTGTGGTGTTTACAATAGACACTGTCTCAAAGCAACTTTTTAGCATCCAGGACCAACAGACCAAAAAACCCCATTGAGCAAGCCAATGGTGGACAGAGGAACGTTAAAAACTCCCTTAAGATTACAGGAGGAAACCTTGAGAGGAACAGACTCAGCAAGGACCCATTCAAACAACACTTCTGCACCTGCTACACTGATACACAGGTACAACACACACTACTACGTCATTACCAGGTTAGAGTCATTGTAGTATTAACATTTACATTTTCTGCATTTAGCAGACGCTTTTATCCAAAGAGACTTACAGTATTGTGACAGTATACAGTCTGAGAAATTGAGGGTTAAGGGTCTTGCTCAAGGGCCCAACAGTGGCAACCTGGCAGTGGTGGGGCTTGAACCAGTGACCTTTTGGTTACTAGTCCAGTACCTTAACCGCTAGGCTACAACTGCCGATAATAAGAACTGTCTGGTCAAAAACATCTGGTCAGTGGGAGTCCTATGTGGGTCTTTTTTAACTAATAAAGGTGTTGAAGGGCACTGTTTGAATGCAAAATTAGCTTCTTTTTTGAGGGCATATCTGTCCAGAATGAACTGTTTTCTCATCTGTGCCTGGTACACAAGGATTGTCATGGACAAAGATTACATGCAAGGCGAAAGGCAAGTGCTTTGTTTGCATAATAACTGTACACAATCATAACATGTTGAACTTATATACATGATTACATAGTTCAGGTCTGGATGACAATTAGAAACTGAAATTGTTTTTAGCAGACATCCAGACAGTTTATTCATTTGTTCTTTTTGGGTTTCACCCAGATGATGGATAGTGTTGACACAGACTGATGGCGCAGACTCCCTCCAGAACAATTGCTGAAAATTTATGGAGACTTCTTTGCAGCTAATACAGAGGCATTGATTGGACAAACTGGCTAAAAATCCAGTGAATAAAACATTATTATTAAAATATTTCTTGCAATAATCTGAATTTTTGGATGCTCATGTAAAATAAAGAGCTGATGTTCAGCAATTCTCTGATTTTGAATAATCCCATTACAAAGTCATTGAGTTATTTAGAGCATGTAACTCACTGATTATGTTAAAAAACAGTTCAATTCCGATGTTTTATTATCAACAATGGAATTTAAACTGCACTTCACTGAATTATCATTTGCACTAGGCTTTGTCTAACAACGTTTTAACACAGTATTTAGAACACTACATTTATTACATACAAAAAAGGTTGGGACATTTTGTAAAGTGCAATAAAAACAAGAATCTGTAATTTGTCGGTTTCTAGAACCTAACAAAAGGACAAAAAAATAACTTTTAATGTTTTGGCTGACCAAATTGATTGTACTTTATGAAAGTAAACAAATGTTACATTTGAGTCACAGAATACACTTAAAAAAAGTTGCGACTGGGCAAAATAAGAGTAAAACTATAGCTCATTTAAGATACACTGTTTTAAAACAAAATAAGTGAGTGAATTGATTGGGTACAAAAAGTGGCTTTAAAAAGACAGAGAAAATAAAAAAAATGCAAGTACAAATTTGTCAGAATTGTCAATCAATGCAAAATTACAATTAATTTACCATCTACTGCACATAACATTGTGAAAAGATTCAGAGAATCCAGAGAATCCCAGTCTGTTTCAGGCAAGGCCAAAAAACACTGTTGAGTTTGATCTTCCAGCACTCACAAGGCTACTGTGATAAATGTATGCAAGTACTTCAGAAAACCATTGTCACTTCATACAGTCTCACACTGCATCAAGAAACACAATCAGAAACTATTATGCAAAGAAAAAGCCATACATTAACTGTATGCAGAAACATTCTCTGAGCCAGAGCTAATTTCTGATGGACCAAACAACAGTGGAAATGTATGTTGTCCAGTTCCAGTTTATTTTCTGGAAACATGGACATGGACAGTTTTCTGTGTCAAAGACAAAAAGGAGCATCCTGACTCATCAACAAAAGCCAATGTATGTCAAGGTATGTGGGTGCATCAGTGCCCACAGCATGGTGAAGGTACTATTGACATGGGAGACATATGCTGCTATCAAGAAGATCATCTTTTGTCTGTGATGTCCATGTGTTTTTCAGCAAGAAAATGCCATTGCTCCTTCTACATCCACAACAGTGTGACCTCATAGACACAGAATGCATGTGCTTGATTGGCCTGCCTACAGTCCAAATCTAAAAGTATTTAATTAGCAACTTGACTGCTACGGGGACTCACAAACAATAAGCTGTTCATGATAAGAAATACAAAACATGATGGATTAAAAAATAAGATACATTAAGAAAATAAGTGTTATCAGCATAAAATGCTACTCGATCACTAAACCCATTAATGTCATTACTTACTCATTACTTTGAAATTAGTGATGGTACCAGCTTTATGCAGAAAATATAATTAAACATCAGCTTTAATAGATAGACATGCAACTGAAAGCTGACTTAGTGAATTATGTAGAGCTGAAAGCTGACTTAGTGAACTATGTAGAGCAGGAGTTTTACTTTATCTGAAGAGCAAGTATTAGAAAGCTAAACATTTATTTATGCAAATACAAATATTTTAATTATAACTACGTTATTTAAAATGTAGAGACAGTACTACCTAGGGATGTAACGATACACTCTACCCATGATGCGATACAATTCACGATACTGGGTTCACGATAAGTTTTTTCCCCGATTTTTTTTTTAAACAAAATGAAATTGAAGACAAATTATGACAAAGTTTCCTTTTATTATTTCTCTTTTAAAAAAACAAGATAAAATACTGTTTTTGTAAAATTTAAAACAAATCCAACATTACATAAATAAATTAATGATACAAATAAAGAAAGTATCCTCACGTTAATAAATTTGGCTGGAAAATTCCCTACTTGGCAACTTTGTGAAGTGCCGTCAACCAGGCGAGGTGAATAGCGCCCAGTGCCCTCTGCTGTTTTTTAAAATATATATTTTCTTTTATGAATTTTCTCCCCTTTTTCTCCCTTTTTAGCGCGTCCAATTGCCCGATTACCTGGGCGCTTCCTCTCCACCAATGCCGATCCCTGCTCTGATTGAGAACGAAGCTAACCCATGCCCCCTCCGACATGTGGGCAGCATGCTGTATGCGTCTTATCACCTACTGTACACTTTGACAGTGTTTTCTTTATATTTTGTAAAATTCAATATTAAAAAGGCCTCAAAGAATGTGCAGAAAAATTGTAGTGTTGAGAAAATTAAAAAATCTATTACATTTGTTGTTCTATAATTACTTCTGCCAGTAGCTATCACTGTGTATCAGACAGAGGGGGCAGTGAGAGAGAGAAGAAGGAAATCACTGAGTAAAGTATTCTTTCTTTCATGCAATTACAAAATACAACACTATTGAAACAAAGAAGGAAATAATAGAGAAATATGAGAGTTATTGTTGTTTTTGGTAGATGCATTTTATAAAAAAACAAAGAAGGAAATGTATTATGGTGTATGGTACAGCACACGTACTGTACTGAAATGTGATGTGTGTTGTTTTATGTACAGTACTACTGTGTATTGTTGTTTATTATTGTTTATTACAGTAATGTCTGTTTTATAATTTAAGATTTAAGGGAAAATACACTTGTATTTATAACAAAAAAGACCATTTAAGACATTAGAAAGGTTAGGTAAGGGGGTGGTTTGGGAGGTCTGGCAGAGATTAATTATATTTACATTATTTCTTATGGGAAAAACAGGTTTAACTAACGAACATTTTGACTTAAGAACAGTCTTTTGGAACCAATTACATTTGTAAGTCAAGGGTCTACTGTACTTTGGTTTGTTTACATTACAGCATACCTGCATAGTGGTTAGGGTAGGCTTTCTGAAAAGTTGTCTTGTAGCTCCATGGATGTGTAGAAATTAACGATGACTTGAGAAACAGAGGGCAAACTCACGTTCAGTAAAACAGTAACATGAAAGTATTTGTAACACAGGCAGAATTGATAATGGAGCAGATATGGCAATACAAATCAAATGTTGTATTGTCACAGATCTAATATAAATGAACTCAGTGGTAGCATTAATTTTGACTAGGACAAACTTTCCTGCCTCTTCACTCTGGGCAAAGTATGACAAGATGGATAACTATGGTCACAAGGAAGGCTCTAAGTAGTGAGCTGACAGAGTGATTCTTTAGACAAGTCTCAGGCAGCGTAACAGTGGAGCTGCTTGTAGTGGCAGACAGAAGGATCTGAAAAAATATTGGCTGACGTAGCGCTTCAGCCGGACTTTCCCCAAGTCCTCCTTTATGGTGCACTATAAATACTTAGCCTGAGGGGGGTGTCCTCTGATCGACACTCTGTGTGTGTGGGTCCGTTGCCCAAGTGCAGTAATACACGTACACGATCCCATATGCAGAAGGGGACATCCAATCCTTCAACACAGAGGCCAGCATGAAGCTGCATTTGGCTTTCCAGTCAGCCTGACACATTCCAGCTCTAGCTCGAGTTACGGGCTATAGTGGGCTCTAATAGAACTGCTCTAGAGCTACACTCGACAGCAGGGTTACCAGCTTAAACAGAGCTTTAAGAAAGTTCCCAGCTGGTCTGAGTAATTGCCAAGGTTGCAGTTTATACTGGACAACAATGTTACACAGTAGAAACTCTTGTAGCGCTTACAATACCAAGCAGCTAGATGAATGCTTTCAATGAGGAAGGGTTTAATTAATGAACATTCACGTCATCCAGCCATTTAGTTTTGGTTAATAATGCAAGCAATCATGGGTTTTTTATACAATACACCGATCAGCCATAACATTAAAACCACCTCCTTGTTTCTACACTCACTGTCCATTTAATCAGCTCCATTTACCATATAGAAGCACTTTGTAGTTCTACAATTACTGACTGTAGTCCATCTGTTTCTCTGCATGCTTTCTTAGCCCCCTTTCATGCTGTTCCTCAATGGTCACGACTCTCCTAGGACCAACACAGAGCAGGTATTATTTGGGTGGTAGATCATTCTCAGCACTGCAGTGACAATGACACGGTGGTGGTGTGTTAGTGTGTGTTGTGCTGGTATGAGTGGACACAGCAGCACTGCTGGAGTTCTTAAATATCTCACTGTCACTGATGGACTGAGAATAGTCCACCAACCAAAAACATCCAGCCAACAACACTGTTGAAGGTCTAGAAGATGACCAACTCAAACAGCAGCAATAGATGAGCGATCGTCTCTGACTTTACATCTACAAGGTGGACCAACTAGGTAGGCATGTCTAATAGAGTGGACAGCGCGTGGATACGGTATTTAAAAACTCCAGCAGCACCGCTGTGTCTTATCCACTCATACCAGCACAACACACACTAACACACCACCACCATGTCAGTGTCACTGCAGTGCTGAGAATGATCCAACACCCAAGTAATACCTGCTTTGTAGTGGTCCTGTGGGCCTGACCATTAAAGAACACGGTGAAAGCAGGCTAAAACAGTATGTAGAGAAACAGTCAGTAATTGTACAACTACAAAGTGCTCAATTTAAGCTCATTTGTTTACATTGCCCTTGTTTCTGAGAATTGAAATTCTTAAGTTGAAGCAGAATAAGCAAAATAACGCTCATATACTTTTGACACAAGAGTAATCCCATAGTGGCCCTTAACTGGCAGAAAGAATTACCATACTTCTAAAAGCCTTTATTACCATTTTAACTTAACAGCCAATAGCTAAATTTATGGATATTTAAAATTTATCAATTGACTGTAACAGACAAATAAGTGAAATCTCAATGAATACCATCAATTAGTTAAATTCATTTTTAATGGTTTAATGGTTGACCGAGCCAGGGCTAAAATTGGACAAAGCAGAAAATAAACACCCTCAGCTCCTGCACTAAACTGAACCTGTACTTGGGATTAAATTTAATTTTCTCACTTATGTGCAATCTACACTATACAGCCCAACAAGCCCATGTTAAAACCTTGGCAGTTCCACTGACCAGTGTTTAACGTCTTACACGACACGACAGCCATATTAATTACACCGAACGCAGTTTGAGTCCCTTCTGAGATAACGTAAGCAACAGCAGGGAGAAAGAGACAAGCGATCCTGAGGGGAGACGGGGGTTACAACAACAGATGTTAAAATCATCTAGACTGACTAAATGACATATGTTTAACAAATGCTGGTTGCTCATGCATGGAAACAGGTAGAACAAATGCAACTGAGAGTCTGAATGTAATAAATGGCAGAAGAAAATTAGGTCCCTGCGGGGTAGGTATTTTAGTATTTTGTTAAGGGGACAGATGTTTTTACACAGTAAAACTAACCCTATATAGCCATAACTCCTTCTCTAATCTTCACTTCAACCATAACCCTGTTTACAAGATTCGACATAAAATGAAGAAATGACTAAGAAGATGAAACTTAATGAATTGTATTGAAACACCCACCTCCAAATTTAAAGCACCTATGATGTGGAAAAGCCTCCTTACTGGGTAAAAGAAATACTATATATACAAAACAAAGAAAACATTTACTACCCTCAGATCACAGTAAAATCCCTGTGGTATGAATTTGATGCTGACATAACGACATCATATAATGCTGTAGATTTATAATCCACCATGTCACTCGGACATCAGTGCAAGGGCAGTGAATGGTGTGTGAAAATTATTAGTTCCTAATGGTGTGTTGGTCCCTCTTTTGCTGCCAAAAAAGCCCTGACCCGTCGAGGCATGGACTCCACTAGACCGCTGAAGGTGTGCTGTGGCATCTGGCACCAAGATGTTAGCAGCAGATCCTTTAACTCTTGTAAGTTGCAAGGTGGGGCATCCATGGATCGGACTTGTTTGTCCAGCACATCCCATTCCACAGATGCTCGACTGGATTGAGATCTGGGGAATTTGGAGGCCAAGTCAACACCTCAAACCATTCCTGAACAATTTTTGCTTTGTGGCAGGGCGCATTATCCTGCTGAAAGAAGCCACAGCCATCATGGAATATTGTTTCAAGGAAGGGCTTTACATGGTCTGCAACAATGCTTAGGTAGGTGGTACGTGTCAAAGTAACATCCACATGGATGGCAGGACCAAAGGTTTCCCAGCAGAACATTGCCCAAAGCATCACACTGCCTTCGCCGGCTTGTCTTCTTTCCATAGTGCATCCTGGTGCCATGTGTTCCCCAGGTAAGCAACGCATACTTCTACACTCCCCATGTGCATCAATGAGCCTTGGCCGCCCATGACCCTGTCGTGGGTTTACCACTGTTCCTTCCTTGGACCCCTTTTGATAGATACTGACCACTGCAGACCGGGAACACCCCACAAGAGCTGCAGTTTTGGAGATGCTCTGACCCAGTCGTCTAGCCATCACAATTTGGCCCTTGTCAAACTCGCTCAAATCCTTACGCTTGTCCATTTTTCCTGCTTCTAGCACATCAACTTTGAGGATACAATGTTTACTTGCTGCCTAATATATCCCACCCACTAACAGGTGCCGTGATGAAGAGATAATCAGTGTTATTCACTTCACCTGTCAGTCGTCATAATGTTATGCCTCGTCGGTGTATATGGTTCATATATGGTGAAATCATGGTGAAGTGCAGCACCTAACTACCTCTTACACCATCGAATCAGAATGCCAGTTGATAAGTATTGGTGCTAGAGATATTTACAATTATAACTCTCTGCTTTATGTTAATGCTATTACACAAAAGACAGATGGATAACCCACAAATATCTTGATCAGCAAGCACTGTACATAAGAACTCAACCACGGCATCGTGTTCTTAAAAATTTTTCTATTTTTTCATGCCATTAGCTTTGCTTGATTACTGTTAGCATACCTGTAAACAGGTACAAATGCAGAACAGCTGTACAGCAAATCTCATAATAACAGCTCCCGCCCACACATACTACATTCATCTAACTGATGGGACGAGCTCACTAATGAGCTAATATACTGACAATGTTGTGTGCAAGTGTCCGTTGTTTACTTTGAAATAAATTACTTCCAAACTTCATCATCCCCTCGTTGTTTCGAGTTCATATTCTGTGTTGCTTTACAACACATGTGGCCTGCATAGGTCTTGTGCTGAAACCAAATGTACACTTTTTTTCTCTTACTTGAGGAGGAATGTTATGCTTTTGTGGTCAAATTGAACCTTGGGGATTTATGGACTTTCAAGCAAGACAATGATCACAAGAACATGTCCAACTCAACCACAGCTTGGCTAATAAATCAGTCCAGAAATATTCTGGATAGGGCGTCCTAATCTCCAGATTTAACTTAAATACGCTAGCACACAAGAGCTGGGATTTCTAATACATCTTATCGAATTTCAGCTCTGCCATCCGGCTGTGATGGGTGGCTATATGAACAACGTTTGGCTGTTGTTCATCCAGGGAGAGAGCCAGATAGGGACCTCATAACTGAGCGAATTACGACCTCTGCTGGCTGATTGATGGCGTCTGCACAGTGTAGAGGAAAAATGGTGATCAGGGTGTGGCTCTCCGTGCACAAGGCTGATCCGCATATGATCTCGCCTTGTGTAGGTGAAAAGATGCAGTGGGCTAATGCACATGTGTTGGAGGGGGCGTGTGTCAGAACGCGTTCCTCAATCAGGGCGGGGGTCAGCACAAATAGAGAGGAAGAAAAAGATAGAAAATGCAAAAACAATCCACAGATTTAAAGAAAGCAGTTGCAGCATGAAAGCACGAGAAGGTTATTTAATGAGCAAAGGTTTAAAAACAATGTTGTGGTTAAGTGGGTGGCAAAACAGTGTTAAAGGTACCTTAAAAGTTTGATATAATAAACTATTTTTTGACTATTTTGATATGATAAACAATTTTAATTTTCACCAACTGTTTTGTTTGACAGTAGAGCAACAGGCTGGAATATTTAGTTTAAATAAAACCATTCCATGAAATCATTCAGACTAATGAGTCATGCAGACTAATGAGTCATGCAACTTGTGTGAATTACTCAGCATGGTTGGTAATGTCTTCATGGTGTTGTGATTGTCATATTTTAGTGGCCTATTGTGAAAGCCTTATGAAATATGTTCTCACTAGAATTAATAGGCTGCCATGCTGTTCAAACAAAGCATGATAAAGCAAAACAAAGCCAAATAACATAAGCAAATAAGACCTATTTAGCATAGAAATGGCTGCATTATTTATATTTTAAATAATGATCATGGTGGAAGCTCGGGGGGAAGGTACAGGACTAGTAATCAGAAGATCACTGATTCAAGCCCCACGACTGCCAGGTGGCGACTGTTGGGCCTTTGAGTAAGGCCCTTAATCCTTAATTGCCTGGACTGTATACTATCTCAATTTTAAGTTGTCTTGAATAAAAGTGTCTGCTAAATGCCAGAAATGTTGGATTTTACAAATCAGTACATGTAAAGTATTACAAAAAATACCACCCAAATAGAAAAAAGCTCAAAATTACAGATTTATTTCATTTTAAATCTACAGTTTTTGTTTTCATGCTGTACAATATAAAGCCATATCCCTGTAAACATATACTGTACATATTTAAATAAAAATAAACATGTTTGTCACATTTTTAATGTAAAGAACAGTCACAACCTGGGATTTGGACACAAAGAGATGTTCATATATATTTTCCAGATGTGCTTAACACTTAGATCCCAGCAGAGATGGGGACTCGAGTCTGTGACTGCACACACAGCGACTTCAGACTCGACTCAGACTCGTTTCAAATGACTCATGACTCCCAAAAAAATGACTCGTAAACAACAGGAGCCCTTTTATTAAAAATGAATGAAACGTCGATCCGACATCATTCTGATCATGTCATTGTCTGCTCTCTAATAACGCTCCGGCTGTCTTAACCCGTAACGCACGCAATAGGTAAATGTTACAGCCAGCTTCCAGCATAGTGATGAAGCGTCGCTCCCTACTCTCTACACAGTTTGAAGTTCACTTCATTTGAACATTTTCGTTACCTTTGGATTGGAATCTCACTTGAAATGGTGGAATACCCTACATAGTGCACTTCACAGGAACAACTGGGGTGAATGGAACGCTCCTACAGAATTGGCGCTAATGGTTGAAAGAGTGCTTTCTGAACCAATCAGACCTTCTGATTGTAATGTTTAGTAAGAAATTTTGTTATTTGCATTTATTCAGTTTGCATCACACAGATGTGTCAATGAAACACTTGATTGGCTTTCTAACGAGTTCGTGTTTTACTTCACAACCAGGAAAAATTCGAAGGTTTTTAATTATAAGCACATTTACAAAATAACGGATTATATTCCTAATGGGACAACACACGGTTATAAATTTAATAGCATATAAAAGAACATAAGCTAAGGTAAGCAGTGGTTATATAGATAAACTAAAAAAACATTTTCAACATTTGAAAAGGCAATCAGACAAGTAAAAAACAGTTCAGAAGGTTGATACTTTTCAAGTACAGCCTGAAATTAGTAAAAATTGGGACAGTGTTGAAATGTCCCTTACATTTACTTTAATTTTTATTTCCTTGTGCACTGTATGAACAAAAGATATTTCATGTTTTGTCTGATCAAATTCAATTCATTTGCTAATATACAGTACATATATAATTCCTGCATTTCAGGCCTGCAACATATTCCTAACCAGTTGAAATGGGGGCTAGTAATAAGAATGATTTAAAAAACAATTTGTAAACAGTGATGCAAACAAGTGATTTGGTACAAAATCAGTACGCTACAAGGCTGAGTCTTTAAGGAGCAAAGATGGGCAGAGGATCTCAGATTGTCAACAAATGAATTAGAAAATGTTCAAAAATAAAGTTCCTGATTGGAAGGGATTTGCATATTTCTCCTTCTACAGTGCATGATATCATTAATTGATTCAAGGAATCTAAGGGAATTTCATTGAGTAAAGAGCAAGGGCCAAGCCCAAACTGACATCTTTTAATGGCAACATTACAAAGTGGTAAATGCTTTACAGTCCTAACTTTTTTTTGGGGTTGAGCAGTTGACCAGACAAAACATGAAATATCTTGGTTCATGCTGCTCTCCATATAACGTAAGAAACACTTTTTAATTTTTACTTGCATTTTCCATACTGTCCAATTTTTTCCAATTTGAGGTAGTAAAAAGAAAGAAAAAAAACGCAAACTAAGGAGAATAATAATCTCTTTTATTTAGTTTATTGTTTTGATGGCTGCTGCCAGAATGCCATCCAATTCTTGTGACAATGCCAGGACCATCTGACTGTTGAGCCCTATAGCCATGTAAAGCATCAGGAAAGAGTTTGCATAGTTACAAGGCTTAACCTAGGTGACACAACAAAGCCACTTAGACTGTGGTGAATCTCCTCAATATACCACCAACTATCATCAGCTCTCACGGTTCACAACTCACACGAGTGTCCATCAGGGTTGCCTGGGTTTGTTTATTTTTAACCCTTCCTTTCATGGAGGTGCCATCCTAAGTAATTTGCATAAAGTTGAGCTCTGCTTAACCTTTGCCGTGTTATCTCAGGCTGCAGCCTGCTACCATTATGTAGTGAAAGTGGTCACATACCACAAGTCAATTATCAGATGGATGATCATAGACTTACAGGATTTGCAGCTCAAACTCTGAGCTTCATAAACCAGAGAGTAAATCAAGAAGCAAATTCATAATTTCTCATTGTTACGGCCACATTCTATTCATTTGTCCTGTTGAATTAGTTAGCTAGCTTGAGTCCATGCCAGAAAATTGATCACACCTTTTGACCATCAGTATGAGGAATTCAAAAGTGCAACTGTGTAAAGGATTTACAGGACATATTTACAATGTCAGTGTATTTAATGATGATAATCCAGAGTCCCAGTAGGTAAGAGAACCTGCAATCAGCGGTGATATAAGCTCTTGGCAATAAACCATCTCAAGAGGAAATAAACTCCTGAGAGCCCAGCTGAGCATTACTGCACAATCCTGCCACTCCAAGTATTAACCAGCTCTACTGGCAATGATACATTTACTGTGTGCTAGCCATACCACATACATTCCACTCCCCTCTCGCGCTCACACACACTTGCACACTCTGTCAGTACATTCCATAGACATGCTGTCATAGCTGTACACCATAACATCCCCCTACATATATATATATATATATATATATAGTACAGGCCAAAAGTTTGGACACACCAGCCAAAAGTTTGGACACACCTTCTCTTCAATGTTTTTTCTTGATTATTTTTATTTTCTACATTGTAGATTAATACTGAAGACATCCAAACTATGAAGAATTATGTAGTGAACCAAAAAGTGTTAAACAAACCAGAATATGTTTTATATTTTACCAACTCTACCTCTGCACAACCCAACTGATGGTCTCAAACACATTAAAAAAGCAACAAATTCCAAAAATTCACTCTAGACAAGGCACAAACATTCATTGAAAACCATTCCAGGTGGAAACCTAATAAAGCTGGTTGAGAAAATTTCAAAGAGTGTGCAAATCTGTCATTAAAGCAAAAGATGGCTACTTTGAAGAATCTAAAATATAAAACATATTCTGGTTTGTTTAACACTTTTTTGTTTACTACATAATTCCATATGTGTTCCTTCATAGTTTGGATGTCTTTAGTATTAATCTACAATGTAGAAAATTTAAAAAAATTAAGAAAAACCACAGGAATGAGAAGGTGTGTCCAAACTTTTGGCCTGTACTGTATATCTGCACCCCTCCCTTTAGGGCTTTCCCTCTACCAACTAATCCATTTACTGATGCTGCCACAGGCTTTTTAGATCCTACTCATGCCTGAATACAGAGACCCTAAAAGACAGGTTCCTGCTTGCCTGTTGATGTCCATTCAACAAGAGATTTACATTTTAGGCATTAAGCAAATGCCTTTATCTAAAGCGACTTACACTATAGTTATAGTATACAGTCTGAGCAATTGAGGGCCCAGAAGCGACCTGCCAGTGGTGGGGCTTGAACCAGCAACTTTCTGATTACTAGTCCAGTACCTTAACCAGTGGGCTATGGCTTGCCACACTGCCAGAGATAAGGTTGGCAACCAAAACTTGGTTCCAATAAAGAACCGAATACAAAATGGAAAATACACAATACAAACTAAATTTTGGTTCTGCTTATCGATTCCTAACCGCAATAACACTTTATTATTATAAACAAAGGATTACCTATATGCAAGGATGTCTGTACATATCTGCCAGGACCTGTGTATGTTACTTCATCACACAGCAACACAACATCGTGCATGATCTAGCATGCAATTTGGACCGCGGTAAATGGTCAAAAGTGTGGCTTCACTTTAGAATATGTTTATATGATGTATGTTTATTTATTTTATATATTTAATTTATATATTTTTTTATATTACCCTTTTTAAGTACATTCATGACAGAACAGGTAGTTACTCATTACACAAGATTCATCAGTTCAAGTCTTTAATGGCAAACACAGTCATGAACAATTTTGTATCTTCAATTCACCTCACTTGCATGTCTTTGGACTGTGCGAGGAAACCGGAACTCCCAGAGGAAACCCACACATACATGGGGAGAACATGCACACTCCACACAGAAAGGACCCAGACCGCTCCACCTGGGGATCGAACCAAGGATCTTCTAGCTGTGAGGCGACAGTGCTACCCACCTGTGCCACCATGCTGCCCTTGATGTATGTTTAGATGTTTAAAGTTTATTTTACTCAGTTAACACTTAAAAGAATAAAGATATTTTGGTAATTAAACATTTGACTTTTTTAAACATATTGGAATCGATAATCAGAATCAAAAATTGAATCAGAATCGCTACAATACAAATGATACCCAACCTTACTTACAGAACAACAAAACTTACACATTACTGAAAAAGCACTGTAGATGGTGCTTGTTCAGGGTATCAGTAGCCCAATTTTAGCCACCAGTCTGCACTTCCTTTTGTTTGGAAACCAAACTATTACGTAAGCAAATGTAGTGCAACAGTGGTTAATGAATAAGAGTGTAATGACCAATTTCACAAGCTGTAGAACTACAATGTGAACTTACAAACAACAATCACAATCATAAAAGATGCTAATTTCATTGAAAACAATGTTTTGGCACAAATGGCACCAATCTTTTTCAGATAAAGCACTGTTAAAGACTAAACACTTTTCCATTCACTTTATAATGTGGACAATAGGGCTGGGTATCGCCACTAATTTCCTGGATCGATTCGAATCGATTCCGATTCACAAGGTCCCGATTCGATTCTCGATCTTCGATCTGATTTTCGATTCAATTTCGATTCAACACATTTAGGCATATTTGAGTTACATTAACAGGTTTTGTTTAAATATGTACAGATGTACAGAGAACGAATGTGATAATTGTACAAAGAACACTCATTATTAAAAATATTTGTTTTTACATAAATAAGTAATCCTCAACAAAAAACAGTAACATAAATTTTTTTTTTTTATTATTATTTTATATGTCTGACACACTACAACAGTGTATGTGTAATGTAAACATACACCTGGCTGTTGCACAGCTTATGCCAAGTTCACACTACACAACTTTATGATTTGCCGGGTCGCTGTACAGTTCACACTGCACGACTAATGGGTGATGGGGGGGTTTCACATCTACACCATCTATCACCAGGAGGAATCTCAGATGAGTCTGTCTGGTCTCCCAAACTACGTTTTGTCACAAAAACACACGTGAGAAGTGACGAGGGGTTTAATGAAACCACGTCCTAAAATACACTCCAACAAGTAGCGAGCGATCAAAGTTTGTGCGCTGATGAGCAGCGTAATATCAAAGAGAAAAAAATAAAGGAATCTGAGTGGATTTGGCAACACGACCAACAGGGATTGTTCTGAAGTTGGAGGTTAATAAATATTTTGTTTTGTAGAGAACGATAACTATGCTCCTGCTCCACTTGTGTACAACCTCTCCCGTGTGTTTCCCCTCGCTGTTTCACATTGATTAAGAGCCGAGTTGCTCCCCAGCCGGCAAATCTAGCACAGACCAGTCGCCGAAAATCAGGGCAGAAATCATGTAGTGTGAACCAGGCATTACTGGAGCTTCTGC
Organism: Trichomycterus rosablanca; assembly: GCF_030014385.1. Classification (NCBI taxonomy): domain Eukaryota; kingdom Metazoa; phylum Chordata; class Actinopteri; order Siluriformes; family Trichomycteridae; genus Trichomycterus; species Trichomycterus rosablanca. The sequence continues at coordinate 27,761,196 of NC_085991.1, read as the reverse complement.
CATGCTGAACTGATGTGCAGGTCAGATCTGGTTGCACGAAAAAACAGCGGCTGGTCACGCGAGATTAAAGAAGGTAACAGATTTCCGTGTACACCGTAAAAAGGGGCTCATTTAAAAGATCGATCTCGCGTTTATATGAATCGATATCGGATCATTCAAATAAAGATCGATTCAAATCGAAAAATCTATTTTATAAACCCACCCCTAGTGGACAACGTAGAACACAACACATAGTTCACAGGCGCTTCAGGTAAAAATGGCATTTTACACCAACACCAACATGTGGAAACAAAATGAAGACAAATATGCAATTCATTTACATTTCTGATGAACCGTCTTGTAACAACAGCGGCCCACTTCTTCCAGATTGCTTTAAACATTGAATAAAAAAGAATTTTTTGCTTCTTCCTTGTGCTCATTGCCAGAAATCTGCACTCTGGGCGAAGCTGCATCCTAATTAAAAAACAACTAGGGATGGAAGAATTCAGCCCGGGATAGATCAAAATCAGCCAGTTTCAGTGCAAAACATATGATCAGCAACAAACCAGTTAAAGAAATAACTTAAGACTAAGAAACAAAGATTGATATAGGCCAAAAGCTAGAATAAAAGCTCAGAAATACAACTAAACATACATTACTTGTGGTGTGTTGGTGGCCTTTCATTTAGCCCTGTTAGTGTTTTTCAATGTACAATCACAGCACATTGCTACAAAAAGTAGGAAACACAGAGAGTAAAATATTACCAACTCAGAAATGTAACCCTGATAATGGAAACCCTGACAGAAGGAAACCTGCAGTAATAACACCAACCATTTAAACATAAGCATCAATATTGGAGTCCAGAAAGGAAGATGCTTCACATTTAATCATTCATTTATATGGCTCAGTAGGCAAAATTGCATCATGCGTAGTAAAGGTTTTATACTGGGCCTGTGAGAGCAGACACAGCTGCATGTTGCTACACCAGAGAACAGAGTAAATATAACCGCCAACTAAACTCTTTTAAAACCTGTTAGAAAACATGTCTGAGTTCCAACAGTGACTGGAAGAATGCAGACAACATTCTGACATTCTGCACCTCATAAAACTGAGAAGAGAAATACACAATGGCAGTGGTCTTTTAGTCTAACTCAGAACCATAGACAGACACAGACTTGTCATAATAAGACATTAGATATGCAAAATTAATCACATTTCAAACAGTACTTGCACAATTCATCTTTTAAAATGTATAGCAATATTGAAGAGCTCCGGTAAAGTAAACTGAAATCTCAGTATGTCATTAATAAGTGACTATTTCTAAGTGTCCAACAATTATAGCATGCCGAGACCACTTTCTGTTGTTTTACAAGCACACTGAGATAGCAGAAAGCTACATTGACCAGAAGCCAACAAATAGCAGCCCAAAGTCTGGATCCAGACCAAAGACTGAGTCTATCCAGTGCCAAAAAACAATCTTCACAAATTATACTAATTAGCATTGTGTTAATTGTTTTCCATATAACAGTAGGTTCTTCATTTAATCATATTCTTTTAATTTCTGATTTATTTGCAGGTAAATGAAAGGCTAATAAGGTTTATTAAAACAACAATCAAACTGCATAACTCAGAATTTAGTTGCCTGGTAGAAATGACATTGGACAGTGGGACAGTGGTAGACTAGTGGGTAGGGCTTTGGGTTATCAACTGAGAGGTTAAGAGTTCGAATCCCAGCTCTGTCATGCAGCCACTGTGGGGTCCTTGATCACGGCCCTTAACCCTCTCTGCTCCAGGGGCGCCGTACAATAGCTGACCCTGTACTCTGACTTCAGCTTTCAAAGAGGTGGGATATGCGAAGAAAGAATTTCATTGTACTGTACATCTATATATGTATAAATGACAAATAAATGCTTTCGATTCTATAACAATGAAATGTTATCTCATTAGACCCACAGGATCTATACAATATATAGCTTAAAACATATTAATGACATAAACGAGCATGTGCTTTGAGCGAGATGCATCATCACAATTTACTACACGGCCACATCTGTAAACACAACTGGCAAATGAAATGTACACCAACAATGCACCACTTAAAAGCAGACAAGCACTGGCATACATCTTAGAATGCCTTTATTTGTCATATATACATTAAAGCCATACATGAAAATCACCTCCTTGTTTCTACTCACTGTCCATTTTCTCAGCTCCACTTACCATATAGAAGCACTTTGTAGTTCTACAATTACTGATTGTAGTCCATCTGTTTCTCTGCATGCTTTGTTAGCCCCCTTTCATGCTGTTCTTCAATGGTCAGGACCCCCACAGGACCACTATAGAGTAGGTATTATTTGGGTGATGGATCATTCTCAGCACTGCAGTGACAGTGACATGATGGTGGTGTGTTAGTGTGTGTTGTGCTGGTATGAGTGGATCAGACACAGCAGCGCTGATGGAGTTTTTAAACACCTCACTGTCACTGCTGGACTGAGAGTTGTCCACCAACCAAAAATATATCCAGCCAACAACGCCCTGTGGGCAACATCCTATGTCCACTGATAAAGGTCTAGAAGATGACTCAAACAGCAGCAATAGATGAGTGATCGTCTCTGACTTTACATCTACAAGGTGGACCAACTAGGTACGAGTGTCTAATAGAGTGGGCAGTGAGTGGACACGGTATTTTAAAACTCCAGCAGCGCTGCTGTGTCTGATCCACTCATACCAGCACAACACACACTAACACACCACCACCATGTCATTGTCACTGCAGTGCTGAAAATCGTCCACCACCTAAATAATACCTACTCTGTGGTGGTCCTGTGGGGGTCCTGACCATTGAAGAACAGGGTGAAAACAGGCTAAAAAAGTATGTAGAGAAACAGATGGACTACAGTCAGTAATTGTAGAACAACAAAGTGCTCCCATATGAAAAGTGGAGCTGATAAAATAGACAGTGAGTGTAGAAACTAGGAGGTGGTTTTAATGGTACGGCTGATCGGTGTATACATATACAGGTGTACAGTACAACGAAATTCTTTCACATATCCCAGCTTGTTTTGGAAGCTGGGGTCAAAGCGCAGGGTCAGCCATTGTACGGCGCCCCTGGAGCAGAGAGGGTTAGGGGCCTTGCTCAAGGGCCCAACAGTGGCTACATGGCAAAGCTGGTAACAGTGACTGTCTGGTAAGGGCAAATGCAGCAGATAAAAACATAGGGAATGGTGTCTTTTCTATTCATGTATGGTTCTCCACTGGAATAGAAGGCTTGTTAACTTGCAGCCCTTTAGGCCTTTTAAAAAAACTGGAGAACATTAGCACTGTGGCTAGAATTTGGTTTCAAGCCAAATGAAAAAGAAAAGTTCAGTAAGCTGAAGTAAGCTGGCTGCCAAATTTTTAATCAGCGGTGAGCATTTTTAGACAGCTTAGGTACTCATAAAAATAAGCAACTACCTGAGTAAACAGATCAGGGAGTAAGTGATGGTGCTGTTCACACCAGAATCTCAGAGCTGGTGTTGCTTTATAAAGGCTGAGAAACTTAAGCTGGAAATGATCCACCAGTTATGTCACTTATTCCTATATTTAAAGCTTTAAAGTTTAGCATACTGTGTAAAAAATAACTTCAGGGAATTAAGTACACAAAATTCAATTCATTAGGAGTAGATCATCTGCCTCTGATGCCCAGGTCACTGTTAACAATAAACAATACAAAACACAACCATAGAAAACACATATTCTAGTCCACTGAATCACTTTATGTTGACTGACTGAAACCTATGTCCCAATATTTTCCTATATTTTCATTCAATAGTTTGTCATCTGGGGCTGCTCAGGTGGCGAAGCGGTAAAACACACGCTAGCACACCGGAGCTGGGATCTCGAATACATCGTATCGAATCTCAGCTCTGCCACCCGGCCACATGAACAACGATTGGCCTGTTGTTCATACAGGGGTGGGGTAGTAGTAAGCCCGATAGGATCTCCTCATAACCGATGCAACTATGACCTCTGCTGGCTGATTGATAGCGCCTGCACAGGGGCGGGGAAGGAGTGCATTGATCAGGGTGTGTCTCTCTGTACACAGTGCTGATCCGCATTAGCACTCATCTAGTGCAGGTAAAAAAATGCATACGGCTGCTGCCCACGTGTCGGAGGGGGCGTGGATTAGCTTCGTTCTCCTCAATCAGAGCGGGGATCGGCATTAGTGGAGAGGAAGCATGATGAAATCGGGCAATTGGACGTGCTAAAAGTCGGGAGAAAAAGGAGAGAAAATGCATAAACAAAATAAAAAAATAAAAAAAATAGTTTGTCAGTTGGTTTGGGTAATACTGTAGTATCTGTAGTATCTCTGTTTACATGATGTCGCAGCCAGTATTGCATAAGCTACTTCTAAAGCTGCAATCATTTGTATTGAACTGGTTTGCATTACACACTGTGTGGTTTTACTGTTAAGTCACCCTAATATCAAACTTATGATTACAATTATATATAGTTTTTTGCTGGCTTAAAACAAGAACCAAGAATACTAAAGTGAATTAATAACGATCATTTCAAATACTAATTAAGATCATTACAGTCACTGACACTAATGAGTCGACCACCTAGAATTTTGATTCCAAGCTAAACGCATGCAGGCATTTAAAAGCCGTTTGACTCATGATCCTGATTCATTATGCTGGCTTCTGTCACCGTCCCTTCCCCTGACAACAGACAGCAGCATTTGTAGTAGAGTGACCACTGATTGATCGCCGGCGCTGCTGTGGCAAATTTTGAGAGTAGGATCTAATTACATGCTATCTATGGTACTTTCTCTTCTGCACAGTAGAAGCCATGAGCAAAATACCAAAGCAAGCAGGGCTAGACACTGTTTGCTCAGGTTTTGGCTCACACATTGCATACAAGAGCTTTTTCTTATTTCCATGCAGTGGGGTAGAACATACTGATCACATAAAATACACAAAATAAAAAAAAAACTGGAAATGTTTGGCCATATGGATAAGCGGTTTGTCTGGCACAAGGAAGGCGAGGCTTACAACCAGACAAACTCTATCCCCAGGGTCACTTCTGATGTGGGGATGTTTGTCTACTGCAGGAACTGGCAATCAAGATAGTGTGACTGGCATCATGAATTCACAGAATGTTCTGCCTTCTATGGTTAAATTGAAGCTTCAAAAAAATTGGATTTTCTATTAAGACAATAACTCCAACTACATTCCAACCAAAGCTTTGCTAAGGAATAAATCTTCTGGAATATCTTGGAATGGCTTTCTCCGTTTCCAGATTTAAATACTATTTAAAAAAAATTAGTTGGTATTAAAAAAAAACAGCAGCAGCATAAAAGCCATCAAACCTCATTGAGCTGGAAGACTCGGGGGGTGATTAAGTTCCATAAATTAAAAAATGCTGATCTGACTGATCTGTTTAATAATGTTGATGTTTATAATATGAAATAAAAACTTGAATACAAATAAATTCCAAATAAATTAGTACAAGTGGTGGCACAGAGGGATATTCTGCTAGCACACCAGGGCCGAGACTTCGAACTCCGCCACCAGTCGGCTGGGCGCCATCTAGCGGGCATAATGGGCAGTGCCTGCAGCAGACACGGTTCTGCTAAAATGGGATGACCGGATTATGTGGGTGGGGTCTTCAAACACTGGGTAAGGACCCTGATTGGCAGATAGAGAAGCGCCTGTGCAGAGTGCATAGGTGAAAAAGCGTGAGCAGCAATATACCCACCGACTGCAATCAGGGATCCCCCAGCAGTGGAAGACAAATTGACTACGCTAAATTTGGAGAAAATGGGAGAAAATGCATAAATAAAATAGACAAAATGAATAAATAAATCAGTAAAATAGGTTAAAAGTTTGAAAAAAAATTGTTTACGTTAATTCATACAGCAGAAAAATATTTTAATATTATTTAAATCATGAACAGTGAAAGTGTGCTTTAAATTAAGAAACTGTAAAGCCAGTTGGCATCACTGTGGAGTCTAAGTCTAAGTGAGTAACTTTTTTTTTTTTTAAATTGTGCTCCATAATGAAGGTTAAACCTTATCATTGCTTATGCTTATCATTGTATGAGTACAGTACATTATTGTCAGGAAAAGCTTATAAGTAAATGTTTAATATACTGACTGATATATGCATCCATATCCCTTTGATGTAAAAAAATAAAAATAAAATAAAATTCAGGTCAAAATAGGGATACCCAAAGCAAATAAGCCTGGACATAAACTGAGTCACACAATGTCTGAGGCACCTAACGCTGAATATACTGCTAAAGCACTCACTCCTACTTACACCATAACAAGTGGTATTATTCACCCAAAAGAGAACAAAGCTTACAACACATGGTTATAGATAAATATAAATTATCCCTTAAATATAAATTATCACAGCTAACAGTGTATGTGTACAAAATAATAGTGTATATGTATTACATTATATCTAAGAATTTACTCTATAGGTCTTAAAATTATTGAAATCTTATATTTATTGTTTAGACAAACGATAAATTGAATAGACTGCTTGCAACCATAAAACACCCAAAAGAAATTTAACAGTGAAGTCCTGACCCCAGTTGGTAGCCGATGACTGGTTGCAAACTGAGCCAAAGTAGGTAGAAGAAATTGATGCATGCTGTTAGCGTGCACAGGGACTCCCGGTGCTCTGCGAGATTAATAGAGGAGATCTAAAAGGGCATGAGCCTAATAAACACTGTAAGTGAACTGGCACTGTGGGTTCATTGTCTCCCAACAAGATGCTCTAACAGGAAACATCAAAGCAGCGACCACTTCTGTCATGTTTCCTTTCATAGTACATTTTTTTTCTTCTGATAAACAACACTGCAAATATCAATCAGCATGTCAGACAGAATCATTTCTATAAAAAAAACATTTAATCTATAGATTTAAAGTTAATTATTATTATATGTCATTGATACATAACATACTGTATTTGAATCTGCTTAAAGCATGAGATTTTAAATGGATAAAATGTTCTGATGCACACCAATCATAAGTTCATGCTAAACAATCCTATTATACTAAGGGAGAGGGGCTCAGATTAAATTATTTTACCATGCAACTGAGGGTTAAGGCCCTTTCGTGCTGTTCTTTAATGGTCAGGACTCTCCCAGGACCACTACAGACTAGGTTTATTTGGGTGTTGGATCATTCTCAGCACTGCAGTGACACTGACATGGTGGTGGTGTGTTAGTGTGTGTTGTGCTGGTATGAGTGGATCAGACACAGCAGCGCTGCTGGAGTTTTTAAATACCGTGTCCATTCACTGCCCACTCTATTAGACACTCGTACCTAGCTGGTCCACCTTGTAGATCTAAAGTCAGAGACGATCGCTCATCTATTGCTGCTGTTTGAGTTGGTCATCTTCTAGACCTTTATCAGTGGTCACAGGACGCTGCCCATGGGGCGCTGTTGGCTGGATACTTTTGGTTGGTGGACTATTCTCAGTCCAGCAGGGACAGTGAGGTGTTTAAAAAACTCCATCAGCACTGCTGTCTCTTATAAATGATCCACCACCCAAATAAACCTAGTCTGTAGTGGTCCTGGGGAAGTCCTGACCATTGAAGAACAGCATGAAAGGGGGCTAACAAAGCATGCAGAGAAACAGATGGATTACAGTAAGTAATTGTAGAACTACAAAGTGCTCCTATATGGTAAGTGGAGCTGATAAAATGGACAGAGAGTGTAGAAACAAGGAGGTGGTTTTAATGTTATGGCTGATCGGTGTATATATAATTAGTAAATGCAATAACTGTAGCATAGACCACTCTCTATGATTTAAGTTTATAAATCTTACAGCTTTAAGATGTCTATCTGTAATACCCTGGATCGATTTGACTCATCTTATCTTGGCAAATTGTGTTAAATTCTCCAGAGCTATTTACATTTTCAGCATTTAGCAGTTCTGTGACAGTTTACTGTCTAAGCAATTTAGGATTAAGGGCCTTGCTCAAGGGGCCAACAGTGACAACCTGGCAGTGATGGGGCTTGAAACAGTGACCTTTGGATTACTAGTCCAGTACCCCAACGTCTAGGCTACAACTGCCCTAAGGGTCCATCTGAAGAGCTTGCCATTTTAAAATACTTCATAATTTTTTGTGGTAATTGTTAAATGCTTAAATCTAGCTTCTTGGCTGAATTAACTACAAAAAGAGTGTGAATTTTGTAAATTCATGATGCGTTTACACAAGGACCTGTAGCAAAAGCAATACATGCAATCTTATAAAGACAAATTAAAGATCTGTTACCGTCCAATCACCTCACAGTGTTTCCATCTGTGTGTTGAATTTGCAGAAGCAGAATCTGCAAGGTGCAGCTGCAATCTGCAGCAGTGGTAATGGCTTAGTAAATCTAGGAGTTTAAGAGTGCTTTAAACAAACAGTGGTAATGCAGTCCGCTGGCTGCATAGCAACAATACATAAAAGAGCCACAGAGACATGCGATAAAAAAATAAAAGCAGCAGTGGAGGAGGCTTGAACTGCACAGTACTGAGACACTTATAACAGCAGGCAAATTCTTATTTGTACTGGACTCGACTTCCTTCGCAATAATTTGCATAATGTTAAAGCCATGTGCAGACCAGTGTTGACTGCTAATAGAGCCTTCTGCTACTGACCCGCTTCCTCAAGAGGTATTTGCATCGAGCCCTGTTTAACCATTATTAGCATCTAGCAGGTTAATTCCAGCAGCAGATTCCATTCCATTCCATAAAGTTAAGTTCTACTGATTAGTTTATACAAGCCACGTGCTGTGCAGGTTAGCTGCTTTTTTTCTTAAGCCTAAATCTGCAACCTGCAGTAAGAGTATGTAGGAGTTATCGAATGAAAGCTTGTAGTGGCCAGAAATTCATGTTTTCTAAGGAACTGGGTTATACAACGTTTTCAAACACACAACTGATCTCACATGACATGAGTGAACACTATTAACCCCTTGACTTAAAACAGCTTTGAGGCAACAGCGCGATCCACTGAGCCACCGTGCCACCCCATAGTGCAATTAGCTGAGAAGGCAGCTACATTTTTACAAGGATGATACGTGTGTTAGATAACTTTGTCGCTTAAATGAATATCTTTCTGTTTTTAAGTGTCATGTGTATACCACCAAGTATGTGGACACCTGGCCTTGAGCTTGTTGGCATCCTACTCCAAAACCATCATATAGGGCAGTGGTAATGGACTAGTAATCAGATATTGCTGGTTCAAGCCCCATCTCTGCCAAGTTGCCACTGTTAGGCCCATAACCCATAATAGCTTGAATTGTACACAGTCACAATTGTAAGCCATTTTAGACTAAAGCGTCATTAAATGCTTTGAATTTAAATATGAAATGTCTCTCTTCGTGCACTTAACACAGATTTGTGAGTGTCTGTGGAAGTTTGTGTCATATCACCGAGGGCCACATCAGCATTATGGTGGCCCTCAAAGGGCGGATTGTAACGTATCCTGCTGTGATTGCAGTTGGCCTTTTTAGTCTTGGACAATTTGTTGTTTTTCTTGGAGGCTAAATTCTGTGTTCGGTGTCAAAATGTCAAATATATTTATTTATAATGTATATCTACATTTTATTATAGTACTCCTGTACCACAGACACGGCCTCATAACACAAGAGACGTACCGGGTTTTCTTCTTGAAGCACAAACTTGTATTCGCTTTCCCATCTTTCATTAAATTACTGTACCATCCTTCTGCTTCAATTTTCTCTTCTTGTACACTTTGGGATTATTTGTAAATATTTCTCAACATCATCTAGTGGCGGGATGCGATCATTTTGCAAGTCACAAAAACGGCATGCATTGTGGGAGATGCAGTTTATGTACGATTTAACATTGTATTTTAAGACAATTGTTCTGAGGGGGAGTTTTTCCCCCTTTCTCAGCTAGACAGACAGACAGCTCCCTCCAAAATACAGTTAGGTCGGTTTTATTTGCTTCCCAACTGTACACTGTGTGCATCAAAATGGAGTAAAACTACAAAATACAAACAGTAAAAACAATAAAAAAAAACAACTTAATACAGTACATGCACATAGCTGTAGTTAAGTGTTACATCTAGTACAATATGAAACCAAACATAAATAGCGCTAACGAGTTAGCATTTTGTGTAAAAATACTAATTGCTATAGTAACAGTAACAACCATATTTACGGAATACAAAGTAAATTTGTAACTGAACCGCTGTAACACACTCGCTAAACATTTACAAAACCACTGAGAATATAAATGTCTACTACTTACAGAAGATGATTCTGTATTAGATTGCAAAAGAATTAAGTTCTATTTATAATTTTTTACGCTACTGGCTTTACCCTGCGTTCTTTTGACGCTAAAACATAAACGTGACATGGCTTCTTAGCAAAGGTCCTTTGTTAAACCCTGTTTATATAATTGATGTTATATTCTTGTTAGCAATGAATGTGATTAAAACACTTTAATAAATCGACATAAGTCAAAAATTCAGTGGGTTGTCCAGATACTTTTGGCCATAGTGTATTTGTAAAATGCAAACCATACTGATTTAATGGACTTCTGCTGGCCCATGGCGATCACATGTCTATTAGTTTAGTAAGCACCTGTCCTTTTAGCATCCCAGTCTTTGTTTATGCCCTGCTGTCACCTTGCATTTTCCATCCCCCCACCAAGGCTAACTAAGGCTAATGTAGACAGAAATAGCTGTTGATAGAAAAAAATAATAATAACCCAGTATGTACTATAATTAAATTATGTGTTTTTGTGTGTTGTGTGCTTCTACCAGTAAACTTCTTCTTCTGTGTCTTCTTCTTGCATCATTGAGACATTGCAATGATTGGTTAGCATTCTACTCTTAGTATGAGGTGAGAGTTTGGTTTTAGTTCCTGACCTTGGCAAGAGTGCACTCTTCAACGAACAATCCGTATTTAGATAGGCCTTGAATTTGCAAAAGCTGCAAGGTGCAACTGCAATTTGCAGCAGCGGTAATGGCTTAGTAAATCTAGGAGTTTAAGAGTGCTTTAAACAAACAGTGGTAATGCAGTCCGCTGGCTGCATAGCAACAATACATAAAAGAGCCACAGAGACATGTGAGGGGAACAACGCAGCAGTGGAGGCGTTCCAGCAATTTTTAATTTATGACAGACCTTTTATATTTATTTACTCTTAAGCGTGAGGTGAGAGTTTGGGTTGAATTCCTGACCTTGGCAAGAAACCACTCTTCACTAAACAATCCGTATTTAGATAGGCCTTGAGAAGTCATTAGTTATAGGCAATAATCACTTAGAAAGTTAAAGTTTTAATAAATGGGCACAGATTTTGACACTCTCCAAAGCCGTTATGACTGCAAGAGAAGGAACCCCTAATACCTAGTTCACACTACACGATTTTTGCCCTGATTTTCACTCGCCGACTGGGCTAGATTTGCCGGCTCGGGAGCAACTCGGCGTTTGCTTGGCGATCGAAACTCGACTCTCAATCGCTGTGTGTGAACTACTCAACAACTCGATCCGAGCTTGCCAGATATCTGGATCTGAGTTGCCCGACTGGCAACGAGTGCTATGTCGTACAGCCAATGAGAACACAAGATACGGTGTAAGGGGAAACGCAGTGGAGGAGTTGATTTTACACTGCACGTGGTGTCTTTAAACCTTTCATCACTTCTCACGTTTGTTTTTTGTGACAAAACGTAGTTTGGGAGACCATAGAAGCTCGCCTGCGATTCCAGTTGGTGATAGATCGTGTAGTGTGAAACCCCCTATCGCCGATCAGTCGTGTAGTGTGAAAGCCACACCGACTTGAAAGACTCCCTATTACAAGAGATCCAGTTGTGTAGTGTGAACTGTACAGCGACCTGACGACTTGGAAAGTCGTGTAGTTTGAGCTTGGCATAATACTGCCCATAGTTTTGCAGTAGGGTGCCCATCAAGTTAATGGTTAAGTGTGTACATACTTTTCAGCCATAGTAAATAGTAGACATCCTATAAAAGTGTATGTAAACCTTTGACTATAAGATATTTTTGTCAGATAGTGGCTCAGTTAGCGCCAGGCTGAACAGATGGACTATGTGAAATACTCCTGTGCTGATCATGCGGAGCCTCAGGGAAAATCTTCACTAATTTCATCTCATGTCAAGAACATGATGAGAAATAAAGCCTTTCTGCTGGTACACAGGAATAGTATAGACTAAAACATCAATATGTGTAAGAAAACAAAAGCTGTCTGTACAGTGTGGTTTCCCAACATGATGGGGCTTCCCATCACCACTGCTTGTGGTTGGGTTGAGAGGGTGTTCTGCTTTAGTCATGCACTGATGAAGACGACTGTGCAGCGAGTCGGTATGCTCTCCTTCCACTCTAGCGTCTGACAGGGAGACTCCCTCTCTCTTCTCGCTTTCATGCTTACCTCTCAACACAAGTGTAAGAAACTCTGCAGCTCCGCTCCTGCCACTATCCACACCCAAACATGCCGTGACACGTTATGCTACGAGACAGTCCCGTCAGTAAACACAAAGGGCAAACCCACCTGAACACCCTGCATGAGCGAACAATGTGTACTCAAAGGGGGAAGTTCTGAATTTCTGCAAGTTTTCTTAGAAGAATTGTGAAACAGATACTGAGTCACTTTGTAGAAAGAGGTTTGTTCAGCCACCTTTAATGTTCAGAAAGATAGTGTGTTTGGAAAACTACATTTAAAAAGACATTCAAAGGCAGTGTTTAGACCTCAAAGATCTACAAATACTTGATTTATGCAGTAAAATAAAAAAAGAATCATGTATAACCTATGTATTGCTTGTAGCTAGAAAGAATACTGATTCAGTACTACGACTTGGACCTAAAAGCCAAATTAATACAAACAAAGAACCTAATCAGTCTAGAATTAATCAATTTTATTTAACCTACAAGGCAACATCAACAAGTTTCTAGTCCCACAGGTCTTTTTTAAACAACTGCTGTGCAATATATGCAGTTTCTAACATTTTGTCAGCATTTGACTAGTTAAGTGTAGAACACATTTAAATTACATGGTGATTAGCTAAATAATGTAAATAGCTTTTTACATGAGTCTAAGCTACTAAATGTGCTATCTAATACCAGCCATTGTATTTTGCACCAGTGTAGCAAAAAAATGATTCAAGATCACAGCACCACAAAATCAGCTAGAATACCAGCATTTAGAAATGGTTTGTAGGTGCACCCAGGTGGCGCAGCGAGATATTCGGCTAGCACACCAGCGCCGAGATTCTGAACTCCTCGGTTCCAAACTCAGTATTGCAAACGGTCGGCTGGGCGCCATCTAGCGGGCATAATTGGCAGTGCCTGTAGCAGACACGGTTCTGCTAGGGCGGGATGACCACACTATGTGGGTGGGGTCTTCAAACGCCTGTGCAGAGTGCATAGGTGAAAAAGGGTTCCGCTAAGGGCTGCGCACAGGTCGGAGGAGGCGTGAGCAGCAATATATATATTATATATACAGTGTATCACAAAAGTGAGTACACCCCTCACATTTCTGCAGATATTTAAGTATATCTTTTCATGGGACAACACTGACAAAATGACACTTTGACACAATGAAAAGTAGTCTGTGTGCAGCTTATATAACAGTGTAAATTTTTTCTTCCCTCAAAATAACTCAATATACAGCCATTAATGTCTAAACCACTGGCAACAAAAGTGAGTACACCCCTTAGTGAAAGTTCCTGAAGTGTCAATATTTTGTGTGGCCACCATTATTTCCCAGAACTGCCTTAACTCTCCTGGGCATGGAGTTTACCAGAGCTTCACAGGTTGCCACTGGAATGCTTTTCCACTCCTCCATGACGACTACACGGAGCTGGCGGATATTCGAGACTTTGCGCTCCTCCACCTTCCGCTTGAGGATGCCCCAAAGATGTTCTATTGGGTTTAGGTCTGGAGACATGCTTGGCCAGTCCATCACCTTTACCCTCAGCCTCTTAAATAAAGCAGTGGTCGTCTTAGAGGTGTGTTTGGGGTCATTATCATGCTGGAACACTGCCCTGCGACCCAGTTTCCGGAGGGAGGGGATCATGCTCTGCTTCAGTATTTCACAGTACATATTGGAGTTCATGTGTCCCTCAATGAAATGTAACTCCCCAACACCTGCTGCACTCATGCAGCCCCAGACCATGGCATTCCCACCACCATGCTTGACTGTAGGCATGACACACTTATCTTTGTACTCCTCACCTGATTGCCGCCACACATGCTTGAGACCATCTGAACCAAACAAATTAATCTTGGTCTCATCAGACCATAGGACATGGTTCCAGTAATCCATGTCCTTTGTTGACATGTCTTCAGCAAACTGTTTGCGGGCTTTCTTGTGTAGAGACTTCAGAAGAGTCTTCCTTCTGGGGTGACAGCCATGCAGACCAATTTGATGTAGTGTGCGGCGTATGGTCTGAGCACTGACAGGCTGACCCCCCACCTTTTCAATCTCTGCAGCAATGCTGACAGCACTCCTGCACCTATCTTTCAAAGACAGCAGTTGGATGTGACGCTGAGCACGTGCACTCAGCTTCTTTGGACGACCGACGCGAGGTCTGTTCTGAGTGGACCCTGCTCTTTTAAAACGCTGGATGATCTTGGCCACTGTGCTGCAGCTCAGTTTCAGGGTGTTGGCAATCTTCTTGTAGCCTTGGCCATCTTCATGTAGCGCAACAATTCGTCTTTTAAGATCCTCAGAGAGTTCTTTGCCATGAGGTGCCATGTTGGAACTTTCAGTGACCAGTATGAGAGAGTGTGAGAGCTGTACTACTAAATTGAACACAACTGCTCCCTATGCACACCTGAGACCTAGTAACACTAACAAATCACATGACATTTTGGAGGGAAAATGACAAGCAGTGCTCAATTTGGACATTTAGGGGTGTAGTCTCTTAGGGGTGTACTCACTTTTGTTGCCGGTGGTTTAGACATTAATGGCTGTATATTGAGTTATTTTGAGGGGAGAATAAATTTACACTGTTATATAAGCTGCACACAGACTACTTTTCATTGTGTCAAAGTGTCATTTTGTCAGTGTTGTCCCATGAAAAGATATACTTAAATATCTGCAGAAATGTGAGGGGTGTACTCACTTTTGTGATACACTGTATATATATAATATATAATATAATGAAACAATATAGACGTGCAACATCGTGCTAGTGCTGCTGTGGTACCATTAAAGCTTTGCACAGTGTACAAACCACCTTTTTGTTTTGTGCCAGTTTTAAGTATTCCCAAACTTTTGATGATTTGGCATTTTGTTTAAAGACTATGTTAATGCCACCAACCAGTGACTGGACCAAATACGACTTGGTCATGCACGCAGCAAGTAGTGCTGAGGGAAATCATATAAACACTTATATGAATAGAAACTGTAGAACTGTCGAAATTAAAAAGGATCATTTATAAACATAGTTTTAAAAACGATGCATCGACTTAAAATATTGACGCGTCAATGTCATCGACTAGGTCGACGTATCATGGCAGCCCTAGTATCACCCAAGATTTTTGGGATGCGCCCAAAGCCCTCTTCAACAGTCAAATGTCACATTATATCAGTCTACAGTTCTGCAATGAAATCCATAAACAACTCCCAACAGCAAGTGTTACCCCATAATATATCAGCTCAGCTTTACAATGTGGTGAGTGATATATACGAATCCTTTATTGTCATTGCACATTGTACTTGTACACTTGCACAACGAAATTGCAAGAAAAAACGGTGCAAGAAAAAACAGCAAACAATAAAAGTACTATATACATTTAACATAAAATATATAGATTTCTGCTTGCAGACTCTTGACAGCTGATCCTGTTACTAAACCTTTTGTGATCCCATGCGTCTCAAAGTAGTAAATCTGAAAAGAATTTCAAAAGAACGACATTTTAAATGTAAATGCTCCCATTCAGCATAACTGCTCATAATAGTGAATTCATACTGTAGATAAACAAGGCAGTTATTTAAGGATTGTGGTGTAAGAGTACTGTAAAGCAGGTAAAGCTAAACGAGTTAAAACTAGGGATGCACCGATCCGATATTAAGATCGGATATCGGTCCCGATATTACCAAAATGAGATGGATCGGATATCGGATAATCAGGCCGATCCATGGGTCCGATACGTTCACTTTAGTTCGTTTGCGACGCATGCTAAGCCCATACAGGACGCGCTGCTGACGTATGGCGTATAACACAAACAAAAAGAGCAACATGGAGCGAGCCAAAGAGTCACCTGCATGGAGGTATTTCACGCTTGCTATGCTAACAAGTTCGATGGCAACATGTTTATTACTCATGTTAAGCTGCTATATTTTATTTTGAATTACTGTTTGCACTAAATATTTACGGATAAGTTTATTTGAAAAAGTTATTTAAGCTACTACTGTTTTTCTCATTGTCAGCAGCTACATTATGGGTGTGTTCGAAAACCTAAGGAGCTGCCTTGCTGTCTTACTGTCTACATAAGCGGCTGCCTCAGTAGAGAGGATTCTAATAAGTCATCAACTTATAAGTCAGGTTATTCGAACGCCCTACTTACACAGCGATTCCATCGGGTTTAGCATTTAGCATCTTGCCATTAAAAACAATGAACTGAGGTAGCACAGCGCTAACGCTAACGTCAATATAACATTTCCCTTCATGTACCGATAACGGTTTATACAAGTTAAAAATCAGTAATATTTTATTTACGTTTGATAATAACTCCATTCGTTTCTCCGCCCCGTCAGCTATGTTTATTTTTCTGTAAGAAAAGCGCACCCGACCCGCAATGAATGCAGGGATTGCTTTGGTCACCAAGGCAGCGTCGGATGCTTACTCGTTGAGTGAAAATAACACTGAAATATTAAGATGCCTGTTTATTATTTTATTGACAAATAAATAGCAGTTCAGTACATTTATATCTGTGTTAATTATATTTTGTTTTGCAAACTTAGTAATGTTTAAGTCAATCCTGATGCCTTAGTCTTTCCCACATAATAAAGTATACGGTTTATTAATTCAACAATGGTATCGGATCGGTATCGGCCGATATTCAAAGTATATGTATCGGATCGGTATCGGAACTGAAAAAGTTGGATCGGTGCATCCCTAGTTAAAACTATTTAAAATATAAAATATTTAAAAGAAGAACACTGACAGGCAGCAGCTAATGAGGCGCCCTCTTACCATGTGTTCAGGGTCAGGTCTCACGCTGAAATTAAAACAGGCTGCATGACATCTTTACTATTTAATTATATTGTTTAGTTAGTGGTAGAACAATGTAAATCATTAAATATTATTTCTGGTCAAGGCACCAGCACAAGAAGTGGAGGAACACAAAAGGCAACACATGCAGTATGGCTTTCTGCCATAAGCCACCACTGACTGGTGTAAGGAACCGGTCAGCAGGTTCACACATCTTGGACAGGTGGGTACGGTCAGTGTGGGGTCCCTGCAAGCAGCATAGTGTGATAGGGAATTGTGATAGGTAACTAAAAATTACTAAATTAGTGGGAGGGGTGGTAAATGTATGAAAAAAGCAAATAAACACCCAAGGTTGTGCTGTCACAAATAACATCAAGTCTACACCTCAGGCAAATTACAGTCATGGTGTTACTGGTGCCAACACTCTATATGTTCAGTTGAGATCTTCAATCAAAATTAACACATTCAAGAAAAAAAAAAAAAGCTCTTCCTGGCGTAACCCTCTTTTTAGAGCAGTTGTAGCCTAGTGGTTAATGTACTGGACTAGTAATCAGAAGATTGCTGGTTCAAACCCCACCACTGCCAAATTGCCACTGTTGGGCCCTTGAGCAAGGCCCTTAACCCTCAATTGCTTAGAATGTACACTGATCAGCCATAACATTAAAACCACCTACTTGTTTCTACACTCACTGTCCATTTTATCAGCTCCACTTACCATATAGGAGCACTTTGTAGTTCTACAATTACTGACTGTAGTCCATCTGTTTCTCTGCATACTTTTTTTAACCTACTTTCACCCTGTTCTTCAATGATCAGGACTCTCCCAGGACCACCACAGAGCAGGTATTATTTAGGTGGAGGATCATTCTCAGTCTAGCAGTGACAGTGAGGTGTTTAAAAACTCCAGCAGCGCTGCTGTGTCTGATCCACTCATACCAGCACAACACACACTAACACACTACCACCAGTGCTGAGAATCATCCACCACCCAAATAATACCTGCTCTATGGTGGTCCTCTGGGGGTCCTGACCATTAAAGAACAGCATGAGCATGAAAGGGGGCTAACAAAGCATGCAGAGAAACAGATGGACTACAGGCAGTAATTGTAGAACTACAAAAAGCTTCTATATGGTAAGTGGAGCTGATAACATGGATAGTGTGTGTAGAAACAAGGAGGTGGTTTTAAGGTTATGGCTGATCGGTGTATACTGTGAGTTGCTTTGGATAAAAGCATATGCTGAAAATGTACATGCTATTTCATCCGGGCTTGGGAAAGCACACTGACAAGTGCACCTCCCAGTGACTAGGCTGTTTCAGCCATCCCCCACTCGGACATTAGCCAAACAAGTCTTCGCAGACGCACGATCTCTGTATCTCAACGGTAGTGGGCTAGAGCAGGGGTTTTCAACCTGTGGGGTTGTCTGGGGGGGGGGGGGGGTCGCGAGTGCCTGACCGGGGGGGCGTGGCATTACGAGATTTTTTTTACTTCTAAAACTGAAGCAATTCATTTTTCACCCACGGGAGACATATTTCATTAGTCTCACTGACCACGCACTCAAGCACGTTTAATGTTATTCAGTTCAGTCTGAAAAAAACCTTCAGAATAGAGCTCACAGCAAAGATAACCGGTGTCAAAAGCAACGACCGCTGTTATAGGACGTGTTTGTGTCTTTAAGAGAGACGCTCTGTTCACAGTATCGATGCAAGTGATTCAGGAGTCAATTAATTTTAAGCGCAGCGTAAGTTTCTTTTCTCAGTCATCTCTCCGTGTTTACTGTTATAATGAATGTTGCGGTTGTAAATAAACACCAACTACTAAAGAACATTTTGTGTGACTCACTTACCTTAAAAAGCTCAGGCTTAATTAAACTGGCTATTACCACAGAGCGGGAGCAGACTCAGAGTCGTTCTGTCTGTAGAGCTAAACGTTTTTTGTCAGTCAGAGCAGATGATCCCGAACTAACCAACTTAGTAATTGATGAACTTTTGTCTATGTTCTGTGAAGTAACGTTTTCTGCTCTCATCTACATCAAAAAGCAAGAATGATTTACCAAAGTGAACCACGAATTTATATAAATGGGATCGGACTGTATTATTTTTTTTTAAGTAATATTTTCAATCAGCAAAATTGCATCGTATGTATGATGTGCACAACATTAATTATGTTATTTTAGCTTGTCAGAAGCTTTCTCAATGATTTCTGGTTGAAGAAGGGGAGGGGGGCGTGGCGCAAGTTCGCCGTTGGCACACGAAGGGGGGCGCATGTCCAAAAAGGTTGAGCTAGAGTACACTTGAGCACCCCTTTTAGTAAATCTTTAATAACTGCCAGAAACAAAGTCAATTATTTAAACTACTATAACCATAGCACATCTGGATTTATATGAGAAGAATATATTATCAAATTACAGCATTAGAAACGAATTAAAACTGCATGGAATAGAAACACAAGAGAATGTGCTGTTGTAGTAGTGGAGTTGCCCTTGCAGCGTTTATACAGCCTGGTCCATCCTGAAACAGAATCCTAATCTGTTTGCACTAAAGCTCAATAATACATCAAATCCAGAGTGCCCTGTGGGAGTGAGCAGGCCTGCACTAATATTTCCTCTTCCACTGAGAGCAAACACATTACAGCTGAGTGAATGGCCGGCATAATGAATGCAATTCAGCTCTTAGTTGGCCACACCTGAACTGAAAACTGAGCCGGGGTAGTCATTTTCTGTCTGTCCATCTGTCTCTCCATCGGTTATCTTTTTACCTCTCTCTCTCTTTCTCTCTCTGCCTTCCTCACATTTTCCCTCGGAGCACATAAAAGTCCCATTAGCATACAGAGTGAGTCTTTTCTTCGACAGGAAGCCTGGAAAACTCACAGAACACAACATTACATAACAGATAGGATCATTTAAAACTATGGACACATTACTGAGCACCCGAGCCTTTCACAGCACTGTGAGATTGACAGATAATAGGGCAATAAAGGGGCTACTGAAGAAAACCTCTCTCAAATCACAGAACTGAGCTGAGCGCAAAACGAGAATGTTAAAGTGTCCCTTACTATAGCTGTACACTATATGTGCATAAGTCTGTTAATGTGTTTTAACCCAGCTTTAGCTAACAATGTATGGCATTAATTATATTTCATAAATTGCTTTTAACTCTCAGACAACAATTCCTGGAAGGTCCTTTCATGTTCCAGCATGACTGCCCATGTGTATAAGGCGAGGTCCATAAAGACATTGTTCGATGAGGAGATAATCTCCAGTGCCAAGGGTTGGGTTTAAATCGTAAACGAATAATATCTATAATACGTACATATCTGCCAGGACCTGCCTACGCTACAACGTCACGCATCAACACAAGCATGGCTAACCTTAAGACCTTAAGAGTGCAATACAGACCATAGTAAACAATCAAAGGTGTGGCTTCACTCCATAAAACAAAACAACAACAAGTGTAATACATGAGGAAACACTACAGTTGTCAAATCTCTGTCATTTATGTAGACAGGTATAATAAAAAATAATAATGGTAGAGTATGATGATTTTCCTTAACAAGAACGGTTATGTCACGTACATCTTTTACATACCCTCTATTCTATGTATTGACTTTATTTATTTGGTCGCAGGCATTTTGCACCTGTTGCTATTTGGACGACTTCTCAGAGATGAGATAAGTCAGTTTTATTTATACACCGATCAGCCATAACTCCTTGTTTTTACACTCACTGTCGATTTTATCAGCTCCACTTACCATATAGAAGCACTTTGTAGTTCTACAATTACTGACTGTAGTCCATCTGTTTCTCTGCATGCTTTGTTAGCCCCCTTTCATGCTGTTCTTCAATGGTCAGGACCCCCACAGGATCGCTACAGAGCAGGTATTATTTAGGTGGTGGATCATTTTCAGCACTGCAGTGACACTGACATGGTGGTGGTGTGTTAGTGTGTGTTGTGCTGGTATGAGTGGATCAGACACAGCAGCGCTGCTGAAGTTTTTAAATACCTCACTGTCCCTGCTGGACTGAGAATAGTCCACCAACCAAAAACATCCAGCCAACAGCGCCCCATGGGCAGCGTCCTGTGACCACTGATAAAGGTCTAGAAGATGACCAACTCAAACAGCAGCAATAGATGAGCGATCGTCTCTGACTTTACATCTACAAGGTGGACCAGCTAGGTAGGAGTGTCTAATAGAGTGGACAGTGAGTTGACACGGTATTTAAAAACTCCAGCAGCGCTGCTGTGTCTGATCCACTCATACCAGCACAACACACACTAACACACCACCACCATGTCAGTGCCACTGCAGTGCTGAGAATGACCCACCACCTGAATAATACCTGCTCTGTGGTGGTCCTGTGGGGGTCCTGACCATTGAAGAACAGGGTGAAAGCAGGCTAAAAAGGTATGCAGAGAAACAGATGGACTACAGTCAGTAATTGTAGATCTACAAAGTGCTCCTATATGGTAAGTGGAGCTGATAAAATGGACAGTGGCTGATCAGTGTATGTCACAGTTTAATATTTATAGTTCTTAAAGTTAAATCGCTAAAATACAAACGATAACTCAACCCTATCAGTGCCTAATGTCACAAACGCTCTTTTGACTACATGGCCACCAATTCCCCCAGACAATCTTTCAAAAAGCCTTACTAGAAGAGTGGAGGCCACTAAGTGGAGGTGGGTAATAGTAACTCCCATAGTTTTATAATTGGGTGTGCAGATGATTGTCAGGTGTCCACACACCTCTGACCACGTAGTGTACTAGAGTTCATGCGATGTGATAAAGTGATAAATTAGTGCTGTCAATTAAAAAGGAGGTCATTTCAATTGAACAGGTAGCAGTTGCATTTTGAACTAGGAGTGGAGCCACAGACATCACACATCAGCTCCCTGGAGAAAAAGCTGGTGTTGCGCCAAATTCTAACACAGCAGAATTCAACACCCTTAACGTACATGCACCAGTTTAAAAAGTGTTTACCACAAGTTTGTTCGTTTGTTTATTAGAATTTTAACGTCATGTTTTACACTTTGGTTACATGCATGACAGGAACGGTAGTTACTCATTACACAAGGTTCATTAGTTCACAAGGTTATATAGAACACAGTCATGGACAATTTTGTATCTCCAGTTCACCTCACTTGCATGTCTTTGGACTGTGGGAGGAAACCGGAGCTCCCGGAGGAAACCCACGCGGACACGGGGAGAACATGCAAACTCCACACAGAAAGGACCCGGACCGCCCCACCTGGGGATCAAACCCAGGACCTTCTTGCTGTGAGGGCAACAGTGCTACACACCGAGCCACCGTGCCGCCCTGTTTACCACAAGACTTGTGTTATGCTTTGTTCTATTTTTTCAACTCATACAAAATGATAAACATGAAACTATGATGGATTTAAATTAGTACGGCCCAACCTTTTTTTGCAGCAGGGTCACAAAGAGGTGACCACACCTGTATGTGTCACAGGCTGCAAATTAACAGGACCAGGAAATCCATTAACACCTTGTATATGTAGATATTTCAGAAAAGCCTCTCAGAAATCTGAATTAGATGTAAATATTCAGCACTGGTGCACCTATAGCCAAATCCTTGTATTTAAATTAAGTTAATGTACTGATGTTACTACACCTGTCTTATTATTGAATTAATGCATCAAAACATTTAAATAAAGTATAATAAACTAGACATTATACTACAAAAATTATTTCAAAACTATTTCAGCATACACAGACCAGGCATAACATTATGACCACTGACAGATGAAGTGAATAACACTAATTATCTCTTGTTACCTGTTAGCGGGTGGGATATATTAGGCAGCAAGTGAACATTTTATCCTCGAAGTTGATGTGTTTGAGCGAGTTTGACGAGGGCCAAATTGTGATGGCTAGACGACTGGTCAGAGCATCTCCAAAACTGCAGCTCTTGTGGTGTGTTCCCGGTCTGCATTGGTTAGTATCTATCAAAAGTGAAGGCTGGCCTGTGTGGTCCGATCCAACAGCTACTGTAGCTCAAATTGCTGAAGAAGTTAATGCTGGTTCTGATAGAAAGGTGTCAGACTCCATGTCTCGACGGGTCAGGGCTGTCTTGGCAGCAAAAAAGGAGAACAACACAATATTACGAAGGCGGTCATAACGTTATGCCTGATCGATGTATATATAAGGCGAAACTCGAAGGCTATTTTGCTTGCTTGGGTAAACAGTGCAGCCAGATAGCAAACAGCACTTGATAGAGACAGCCAATGCTGTTAATACAACAGACAAGACAGGTAAACAAGCGAGAGGCTTTTCGGACAGCTGAATAAATATTGAAATGCATGAAAACCGAGGCAGCACTTTCCTCACTGACTACAAAATAATATGGTTGGAATTAATAAAATAATGGCAGTTTAATAAAGGTGCATGCTGTGATTTGATACAAGTGAACAAAGTCTACAAGTTTCTCTTCTCTTAGCAGTAATATTTCCCTTACATAAAAGAGGATAAGCAAAATTGATTCCATTTCAGCAGTCGCCACACAGCAGCAGATCATTATACCAACTCGACTAATGAGGTGAGAAAGAAAACAGTATTTCTTTCCTTCCTCTTCTCCGTCTCCCCACTTTTCAAGCCTTAATTCTCAGAGCGAAGATACTCTGGGCCAGTGCACCAATTACGCTGATTTCCCTCATGAAGATGATACTTTGTGCTGTGATCTCGTGAAATATTTAGAACACAGAGTGTCCCTCCGAAGGCACTCCGAGCTCTTTCGCATCCTTAGGCCAGCAGAAGGAAATTGCAATTCACATCACCATACCAAAGAGACGCGGGCCAGTGAATGAGACAGAGTGACTTATCAGCTCTCCGAGGGCTTCTTTATGAGAGCAATCAATTCATATCAGAAGGGGCACTTATGCAACGGTTCCTTTCCAAAGATCAAATCACAGCAGCATTAGAAGTGCTTGCCTGAATTAAAGATGCTGGAGGGGTGAGCAAACAGACCTCAGGGGACTGGTCACTGTAAGTTTCTGTACGTTTCTGTAAGCCAACCTGATCTGATCTGTTCATTACAAGGGAAAAATGTTTGAAATGTTCAAAGTAAAGAGTTGCAAATAAATTACTCACTAAGAGGTGCACCAATATTTTACTGGCATGAAATTCCCAATCAGTATCAGACCAGTCTAAATACTGTTTCCTATTCATTCCACTGGCTTATTGTTCATGTACACTGATCAGCCATAACATTAAAACCACCTCCTTGTTTCTACACTCACTGTCCATTTTATCAACTCCACTTATCATATAGAACAGGACCACTACAGAGCAGGTATTATTTAGGTGGTGGATCATTCTCAGCACTGTATACTACTGTATACTACAATGACATGGTGTTGGTGTGTTCGTGTGTGTTGTGCTGGTATGAGTGGATCAGACACAGCAGCGCTGCTGGAGTTTTTAAATACCGTGTCCACCCACTGTCCACTCTATTATACACTCCATTATACACTCTTACCTGGTTGGTCCACCTTGTAGATGCTCATCTACTGCTGCTGTTTGAGTTGGTCATCTTCTAGATCTTCATCAGTGGTCACAGGATGATGCCCACGGGGCGCTGTTGGCTGGATATTTTTGGTTGGTGGACTATTCTCAGTCCAGCAGGGACAGTGAGGTGTTTAAAAACTCCATCGGTGCTGCTGTGTCTTATCCACTCATACCAGCACAACACACACTAACACACCACCACCATGTCAGTGTCACTGCAGTGCTGAGAATCATCCACCACCCAAATAATACCTGCTCTGTGGTGGTCCTGACCATTGAAGAACAGCATGAAAGGGGGCTTACAAAGTATGCAGAGTAACAGATGGACTACAGTCAGTAAATGTAGAACTACAAAGTGCTTCTATATGGTAAGTGGAGGTGATGAAATGGACAGTGAGTGTAGAAACAAGGAGGTGGTCATAATGTTATGGCTGATTATGTCAGTTTAACAGCATTTATTTTCAGTGCATACATGTACAACCCTTCCCAAACAGCTGGGCCCCATAAGACTAGTATCGAGGGGGAAAAAAAGGATCTCTTCTTGACAATTGTTGACTGATGTACTGAAAAATGTTCAGTGTTGCAGCACAAATAACACTCTGATACAGATACAGAAAACAATGTGTGATTTGCTTGCAGAGAATGAGCTGCGTTACTGTGAGGATGTCGGTATCAGATGATGCTCAAACCTGATGTTAAGCTATTGTATATAATCCAGAGTTCAATGTAAATAATGTCCCTCCCTATACTAGTATTGAGTACGAGTTTGGAAAAGTGACATTTTAAAATAAAATATAAATATCTGGCAACAATATTCCAGTTTATTATTGTGAGAATGTCGGAATGTGGTCAATACTGGATACTGGCTGATATTAACAGTTCTTGAATTTGTATTTTATTTTTAAAAAAATGTAAAGGGAATCACAGCATCCCAAAGGACATTTGCTGACAGTCCAAACAAACTCTTATGAGAATTTCAATTTTGGATTTATTAAAAGGTATCAGTCTGTAATATTAATAATATAATAAAAGGTACTTGTAACTTTGTTAGCAGAATGTCAGGGTCAAGTACGGGTCAAGCTTTGTATTGAAGATACAATATTAGTACTGCATCCAAATTAAGAGAATAGAAACTGTGCCTTTTAGTGAAAACCAATCACGTCATTAAATCAGCTATTTTAAAATCTGTAATTTGCTTACAAAGTTGGGTTGGTCTGCATCGCATACTCATGGAATATAATAACTGAATTACAAAGGAGAGGTTTTGTAACTTGCTTGCCAAGAATCAGCTCGGATATCGTAAGTCTGTCAGAATTGGGTCTGTATCAGGCAATTTCTAATTCTCAAAACTAGGGCTGGCACCGATCTGATACTCTGTATCGGTCCGATATCGGCCCAAATCACTGGATCGGATATCGGAAGGAAAAAATCGTGTAATCCGATCCGACACTGTTGCTTAATGTAAATAACACATAATGTAAATAAGGCCATTGTTTGTGTGTAAAGCAAATAACACACAAAGATACGTTCCAACAGAGTGCCGTTTATTGCCAGCTCAACTGCCGTAACTTGATGACATCATTAACATGTGCCACTGATCTACAACTCATCTGCAACAGCCATTCAGAAATTAAAACACACTGATCTACTTAAACTTTTATAATTTAAAAAAAATCATCTACTACTGCCACATCTAAAAACACTGTTTAAACACAATAAAAATTGCTTTATAAATGATAAATCTGGCTTGGAGATCTCTCACATCCTCAATGATTAATCCATTAGTGTTATGAAATAAAACAAACTACACCGTTTCCCGTTTAGGCAAAGATGTCCTCTTCAAAATCCAGCAGGGTTTTTTAATAAGCACGCTTAGGTCTTTAATAATCTAAAAACGTGACAGAACTTTAACGGAAAATCTCAAGCAAACTCTGCGTCAATTCTAATTGGTCCATCGCGTTTGATTGACATCTACATCTTCCAATTGTGGACACGTTTGTTAAACAAGCCAAAAATGCTGCTAAATGCTGCAGTTTTGTATAAGTGTGATGTTGTAGGTTCTGTATTTATTCCTTTAGAATATTTGTTTCACAGTCTGAGCATTGTTATTTAGATAGCTAATTTAACCATGGTGCATTGAGACATGTATTATTACTGCTTAGTTGTTTGAGAGGTGAAATGAAGGTATCGGATTTGTATTGGTATCGGCAGATACTTAATTTGCAGTATCTGTATCAGTATCGGACATTAAAAAAGTGGTGTCGAACCTATACACTGCTAATATATTAAAAATAAGATCCTTGTGCATCCTTGTACAGACGAGCAGATTTCTGCAGCTACCATATAACATTTATAACAAAAACACAAAAACACACGCTGCAACCAGGCTGGGATATCGAATACATCGTATCGAATCTCAGCTCTGCCTTGCCGGCTGAAGGCTGAGCGGCCACATGAACAACGATTGGCCGGTTGTTCAGGTGGGCGGGACTAAGCCGGATATGGGTCTCTCTCTGTCAGACTGGTGCAACTACTAGCTCTGCTGGCTGATTAGAGGCGCCTGCACAGAGATGAGAAAAGAGTGCTCTTAGGGTGTGTCTCTCCGTACACAACGCTAGGTGGCACAACACTCGTCAATGTGTGGGTGATGAGATGCATACGGCATGCTGCCCACATGTCGGAGGGGGCGTGGGTTAGCTTCGATCTCCTCGGTCAGAGCAGGGATCGGCATAGGCAGAGAGGAAGCATGACGCAATTGGGCAATTGGACGCACTAAAGGGGGAGAAAATGCATTAAAAGAAACATTTCGTCAAACCATGAGTGAGGGAAAGGATTTGTAATTTGCTTGTTTATTAGAATTAGAATTTTAACGTCATGTTTTACACTTTTGGTTACGTTCATGACAGGTTACACATGATTCATCAGTCCAAGTTAAATGTCCAACACCATCACGGGCAATTTTGCATCTCCAATTCACCTAACTTACATGTCCTTGGACTGTGGAAGGAAACCGGAGCTTCCGGAGGAAACCCACTCAGGCACGGGTTGAACATGCACACTTACCTGCTTGCAAATAACTGTATCGCGACTGTGCTATCGGATCTCTACTGGGTCTGTACTGTGTACCAGCCCAGTCTTACTCTGATCTTGGCACTGTGTCAAAAATGGGTAGTCTTGTGTACAGGCAAATATTCTAGTCTCTGACATAGGTTGTTTATTAGTGCATCACTTGTAACTTTGGTGCGCGTTTATAATCATCTAGTTTAGGGATTGTCTTTACTTAAATAGTATGAAGATAATAGTAAATAGAAAAGAATGAAGAATTGAGGAGTGTGTTGTTCATTGTCACAGTGGGGAGGGAAGCTTTTCACAGAAAGGGAGTGTTTCCCAACAGCACGGGCCACAACCTGTCAAAAACTGCAGCATGCCAAACAAAGTGACCAAACCCATCATATCTGACCAACATAAAACCTCTACTGAAACAGTGAAGTAGAACTGAGATTCTAAGGAGAATATGATGGATTACAAGTGCAGGGTAAGAACAGTAAGAGATGATTTACTTTGCAGCTTGTGCTTCGTTCATCAACGTTTACAACATAGTAAACATACATATGACAGGTAAGAGAAACTGTTATAATTCACAGCAGACTATATACAGAAAAGGAAAGCCACTCGTAATTGAGCAGGATTGATAAGTAGTGTGCTAACTGGCTCATAACTGCCCTTACTTCCTACTTTCTGTAGTCGCTAACACCCTTTTTTCTCCTGATCGGGCAGCTGGGCTCCCTCTAATTAACCGAATCACACCAAACTATTGAGTTTCCACTGAACGCTGCATGGTGAATATGATGCATGCGCGTATAATAATCTAGTCTCGTGCACTTGTGCCTACTGCTGCTGGCATGGCGCGAGTCATACTCACATTTAATAACTCTATCGGTCGTAGACAACTTCGGATCATCATTGGGTTTGTTTTCAGACATTTCCACTCAAGGATCTGCTCGCCTCGCTTGTTTAGTGCCTGGAAGCGATCGGTGGCTGTAAGTCCCGCTGTAACAGCTCGACTCTTCCCCGAAGCAAAGCTCGACGGTGCAGCGACGATCTCCGATCACTCGCCACTAATACACTCGCAACAGGCGGACAAATTTCAGCTCCGGTACTGTAACTCCGTCTGATTTACTGCTCCCTCCACTGTAGCCTTTCTCACCCCACACCCCCTCACTACTGAACCAACCGAGCTTGAGTTCATACACACGCCCGCTAACAGAACAGCGCCTCTGATTGGTGCAGCACTAGATCCCGCTGCACTTTAGGATCTCATGTGTGGCCGCGCCACGTGTCAATCTCTATTCCTCCTGTACTACTGACTGCTGTGCTACATTCACATGCGCCGGTATTTGTTTCCCGCTTTCGAAATGATCATTGCGAAGTTTAAACGAGTTAGCTGGCTTGTTCCTTCACGAGTTATGACTGTTTGTGACACCTCTATTTTCATATTTAACTGTAAAAAAAATTAAAAACATTGTCGTGTTGTGTTGTGCCACACAGCTTCATGGTCCTGGGAAGCTAGGTTTGTGTCTCCGGTCTCTATTTGTAAGATATTTGCTAGTTCTGTTCAAATTTGCATGGATTTTTATCTTTTTTATATACATATATTTTCTCTTATTCATTTTCTCCTCTTGTTCTCCCTTTTAGCTCGTCCAATTGCCCGATTGCGTCATGCTTGCTCTCCACCAATGCCGATCCCCGCTCTGATTGAGGAGAGCAGCCAGCTTACTTTTGTGTGATAAGATAAAAATCCATAGGGCCGCTCAGGTGGCGCAGCGGTAAAAAGACACGCTGCAATCAGGGCTGGATTTTGAGTACGTGGTATCGAACCCAGCTCTGCTTTACCGGTTCGAAGCTGAGTGGCTGTATGGGCAACGATTGGACGGTTGCTCAGTTGGGGGGTGGGACAAAGAACCGGATGTGGGTCTCTCTCTGTCAGAATGCGATTACGACCTCTGCCGGCTGATTAGAGGCGCCTGCACAAGAGATGAGGAAGAGTGCCCTTAGGGTGTGTCTCTCCGCATGCAACGCTAGGTGGCACCAAACTCATCAATGTGTGGGTGGCAAAGATGCATCTGGCTGCTGCTCATGTTTCTGAGGGGATATGGGTTAGCTTCGATCGCCTCGGTCAGGGCAGGGTTCGGCATAGACAAAGAGGAAGCACGATGCAAATTGAACAGTTGGATGTGCTGAAGTGGGAGAAAAAGGAAAAAAAAAAAAAAAAACGCACGCTGGAACCAAAGCTGGGATCTTAAATACATAAGCTGTGTCCGGAATCGCATACTTACAGAGTACATACTAGATTGGAGGAAGTATGCACTACTCGGCCGGTAAAAAAGTACATACTTTCAGTACAGAAGTATGCAGTATGCACACAACACCGCTACGTACTACATCCGCCATCTTACCAACGTCAAGTGATGACGTGGGGATGTGATGACGTAATATCACCATAGTTACAGACTCATTACAAACCCCACTCACCAAAATTTTGGATATTTATCTTTTTGTTATTTATTCGTCTTTAACATTTTTATTTTATTTGTCTTACTTACACTTGTAAACAGAGTCTCTGTTTTCCGCTATCTTTCTTGTTTCATATTCCGCTTCGAACGCCTACGCCGCTCCAGTTGCATTATGGGATACGTTAGCGGACCACAAGTGTGCATCGCTTGCATTCTCAAACATGGCTGCCCAAGAAGTAGGTCATCCGGGTACTTCTCACGTACCTTTTTGTGTATACTATGTATTCGGACATACTAACCGCTCTCGCGGACTCATTTCGCGTACTATGGAGTATGGAAGTATGCGATTCCGGACGCAGCTATAGTATCGAATCTCATCTCTGCCTGCTGGCTAAAACTGAGCGACCACATGAACAACTATTGGCCTGTTGTTCAGATATGGGCGGGACTAAGCCAGATGGGTGCAATGACTGGTGCAATTACTACCTCTGCTGGCTGATTGATGGCGCCTGCACAGAGATGGGAAAAGAGTGCTGTCAGGCTGTGTCTCTCCATACACAACGCTGAGCTGCACTGCACTCGTCAAAGTTAAGGTGACAAAATGCATACGGCTGCTGCCCACGTGTCGGAGGGGGCATGGGTTTAGCTTCGTTCTCCTCAATTAGAGCGGGGATCGGCATTGGTGAAGAGGAAGCATGACGCAATCGGGCAATTGGACCCGCTAAAAGGGAGAAAAAGGGGAGAAATTGTATTTAAAAAAAAAAACCAATGTTTAATATACAGTATAACTTAATTGCATGACACAATGATGCAGGAGGCAACCTGAAGTACCAGGGAGGAATACATCATGAACAAAGTGGCAGTCTGTCACAGGGCATTATAGACTCACTAACACCTAGAAGCATTTTACAATAACCAGTTTTCCAACTGGTGTGTTTTAGAAAGATTTGGGGAAAAACAATTTAGTAAAAAAACAATTAAAAAGGAAGAAAATAGCAAACCACAAACAGACAGTACTCAGAGACTTGGATGAAACCCAGAAACTTATCTGTTCTGCACCAATACTTTCTGCTGCATCACTGTACTGCCTTTTTAATCAACACAGTTGATTGGATTAAACATAATTTAAAAAGCAAAACTCATTTAAATAAAACAACTCATGACAGGTGGTATGTCAGCACAATATCATCATGGTTATCACACAACTCCTATTTTAGATTTGTTCTGTGTGCATCAACCTAAAACACAGAAAGTGTATTGCATGCTCTTAATTACCCCTAGGTGTGCGAGAGTGAGTGAATGGTTGAGGGTGTGATACCTTGCAATAAACTGGAACCTTGTGTGTGTTCCTGCTTGGAATCTAGTGTTTCCAGACACCACAACCCTAATTGGGGATTACTGCAAACAAATTGTAGTCACACAATTTTTTCACACTATTATTTAAACATGCTAATTTGGGCTACATTTATCATAGTCCATCATACTACCTTTAATGACCAGTTTCAACAAGCAGCATTTAAGCAGCAGAAACAAAATGCTGTTAATTTAAACTTGTTATTGTTGGTTAATAAAAATAATAAATCAGTTTACACATTACTCTAGCTATTAAGACATTTAATCCACTTGCTTAGCACTGTCAACGTGTTACAGGAAGGTCCTGGTTCCCCCGGGTGCTCTGGTTTCCTCCCACAGTCCAAAGACATGCATTCAGGTCAATTGGAGGTACTAACATTGCCCTGGGTATGAATGTGGATATGTGTGTTTCCCTGTGATGGACTGGTGACCTGTCCAGGGTGTTTTCTTTTACCCAGTAAAATTGACCCACCATGACCCTGCTCCCTCCACTGTAGCCTTTCTCAACCCACACCCCCTCACTACTGAACCAACCGAGCTTGAGTTCATACACACGCCCGTTAACAAAACAGCGCCTCTGATTGGTGCAGCACAAGATCCTGCTGCACTTTAGGATCTCATGTGTGGCCGCGCCACATGTCTATCTCCATTACCATTATCCTCCTGTACTACTGACTGCTGTAGTACAGTCCAAAGACATGCATTCAGGTCAATTGGAGATATTAACATTGCCCTGGGTATAAGATAAGATAAGATAAGATTCCTTTATTGATCCCCATGGGGGAAATTCGAGTGTTACAGCAGCTCCTGTACAGTGTAAGTACAGTATATAGAGCTGTAGCCTCCACCCAGGACTAAAGGAAGACAAGCATCAAGGCTCTTCTCTGTTCTAGCACCCAAGTGGTGGAATGAACTTCCTCTGTCTGTCCGAACATCTGAGTCTCTTGCTGTCTTTAAAAAACGATTGTATTTATTACTAACATTTTTTTTCATTTCAAAACTGTTTCTAAAACTTGAGAAATTAAATGTTTACTATGGAAGCACTTCTGTAAGTCGCTCTGGATAAGAACGTCTGCTAAATGCAGAAAATGTAAATGTAAAAATTTAAATACAGTAAATAAAATAAGAGTAGAATAAAATAAAAAATATGGAAATGATAAAAAAATTACTATTATACAACAGTATGGTAATTACAACAATATAATAAAAACACTATATATACTATATGTAGATATATGCTACATGTGTGAATAATGAAACACAGAAACATAGAAACATAGAGTCCAGGGTAGTGGGAGATCGTGAGTTATTGTGGGGGGGGGGGGGGGGGGGGTGGCTGGCTCATCAGTGTGAGGACAGTTTGTGTATTCTGCTATTGTTATGCAGTCTGATGGCAGTTGGCACAAAAGAACGTCTGAAGCGCTCCGTCTTGCTCTTTGGTGGAATTAGTCTATGACAATGAACTACCCAGCCGCCATAGTTCCTCATTGAGAGGGTGAGAAGGATTATCCAGGATGGCCCTGATTTTGTCCTTTGTTCTCCTCTCACATACTATCTCCAGACTGTCCAGCTAGCTGTAGACCCACAACAGAACTGGCTTTCCTGACCAGCTTATTTAGTTTGTTGGCATCTCCAGCCTTGATGCCACCACCCCAGCACACCACAGCAAAATAGAGGGCGCTGGCAAACACAGACTGATAAAAAGCTTTCAGCAGTCTGTTGCACACATTGAAAGACCTCAGCCTCCTCAGAAAAAACAGTCTACTCTGTACTCTGTCTACTCTGGTATGAATGTAAATATGTGTGTTTGCCCTGTGATTAACTGGAGACCTGTCCAGGGTGTTTTCTTTCACCAGTGGATTGCACTCACCATGGCCCTGCATAGGATAAAGCGGTGGTAAAACAGACAATGAATGAATGTTGTTTGTTGTTTATTATTAGGATTTTAACGTCCTGTTTTACACACATTCATGACAGGAATGGTAGTTACTCATTACACACAAGGTTCATCAGTTTACAAGGTTATATCGAACACAGTCAAGGACAATTTAGTATCTCCGAATCACCTCACTTCCATGTCTTTTGACTGTGGGAGGAAACCGGAGCACCCGGAGTAAACCCACGCAGACAC
The DNA here is from genome assembly GCF_030014385.1 of Trichomycterus rosablanca. Classification (NCBI taxonomy): domain Eukaryota; kingdom Metazoa; phylum Chordata; class Actinopteri; order Siluriformes; family Trichomycteridae; genus Trichomycterus; species Trichomycterus rosablanca. Next base: position 27,727,514 of record NC_085991.1, on the reverse strand, counting down.
AGAGAGAACATTCAATGAATGAATAATCCACCTGCTGTGTGGTAACAAAACCATATTAGTTTCAGTTGTAAAAAGTGTGTGGAATCACTCTACAAATGTACGGTAGGAAAAAGTACTTGTCAGTAACATAGTAATAAACAGAGATTTCCAATGTATTTTCTACTCGTAAACACTACTCAACACAGCTTTTAAATGGGGAACTGCTTTTTACGGTAAATCCGACCGCACATGAAGGAAGCATTTGTGTCAGCAGCAATCGCCGACGAGGTCCGTCTTCGAAATACTATCCTTCTCCCCGTTTGTTTACATTTGCGCAGTTTGTTTTTATTTTGATTAAGTTTAATTTTGATATTTGATAACTGAAGTACATACGCTGCGTAAGGCGTTTATATAAGATGAGAAAATTCCCTATATAAAGCATTGTGTAGCATAGGTGTATATTTAACTATGCGTTTGCAGCCATATGGGGGTACTAAACTGGTCAAATATTATATCAGTATGCTAACTGCCATTTTTTAATGGCTACTCAAAATTTTGGTTGGCCACTAGTTGGTTGGTTTCCAGTTCTGAGTTTGCCATACACCCTAAAAATCAATTTATTGGTTGGGTAAAGACTGGCTATGCTCTCCTTTACTTTCTAGAATAGCATGTGGACACCTGGCCATAAACTTCTTACACATCCTATGAATTAAAGCAATAAGCCACGAGAGGCCGTGCATTACTGTGATTTTAGCACGGGGATGACGTTTTTGGCACGACGCGAAGCGGAGTGCCTAAAACTTCTTTCCCCGTGCTAAAATCATAACAGTAATGCACGGCCTCTCGTGGCTTATTGCTTTTATAAAACGGCGGTCAACATAAAATATAATAAATCCAACAATGTTTAATTCATAAATGTATTTATTGTGTATAAACTTACAATAAAGCATTCTTCCGCGACGCAAAATAGTTCGATTAAAAGTGTTGCTAGGCAACATGAGGGCGAAAATAGCATAAATTTGTTCTATTCAGTGGCGTATTAATATGGAATGATGTGAGGTGGTCACAGGTGTGCGTTTATCGGGGATTATAAAACGGATAGTTCCGGTCCTAAAATCTGATTGGCTGAGCCGCGTTCGAAGCCGTTGTAAAATCCCCGATGAACTCACACCTAGGACCACCTCACATCATTCCATATTAATACGCCACTGAATAGAGAAAGTTAATGTTATTTTCGCCCTCATGTTGCCTAGCAACACTGTTAATCGAACTATTTTGCGTCGCGGAAGAATGCTTTATTGTAAGTTTATACACAATAAATACATTTATGAATTAAACATTGTTGGATTTATTATATTTTATGTTGACCGCCGTTTTATAAAAGCAATAAGCCACTCGAGACCGTGCATTACTGTTATGATTTTAGCACGGGGAAAGAAGTTTTAGGCACTCCGCTTCGCGTCGTGCCAAAAACGTCATCCCCGTGCTAAAATCACAGTAATGCACGGCCTCTCGTGGCTTATTGCTTTATTGTAAAACGGATAGTTCCGGTCTTAAAATCTGATTGGCTGAGCCGCATTCAAAGCCGTTGTAAAATCCCCGATATACGCACACCTATAGAGGGATTTCCATCCACCAATTTTTTGCGAATTTTGAAAATACGCATTAAAAAACCTGGATGGAAAAGCTCAAAATTCGAAAAAAGACCAAATATCGCAAAAAATGTTTTCACGCTTGAACGAGGTGGAAAAGTTAGAATATCGCATCACCGAAATGCGAAAAAAGGGGATGGAAACGGGTTTTGCGAATAAACGATGACGTTTCAAGCTCTAAGTATACTCTACGGTGAACTGTTACGCTTACGCAGAACGTCTCGCCCACTACCCTGTACTCCGCACAAGTGGCCAGCTTGTACAAGGCAATAGCAATCCTCTTTTCAGTTGGCACGGGTGGCCGGTGACTGTAAACTTTTGGCTCTACAGATGACCCGATCATGGTGCATAGCTTATCAAAGGCTGATTTTGACATTCTGAAAATCTTCATCCAAAGCTCGTCTGAAAAATGGTTCCGCACAATGTGCTCCCAAAATTGTTTAGTGCGTTTACATTCCCAGATGCGGGGTGAACGTCGCCGTGGCACGGAGATTTGAGCCCACATTAGATGGGCCATTGCTCGTTCTGCCCGACGTCTCTTAGCTGCAAACAACATAACCATAAAAAGATGGCAAATGGCTGTAAATATAATTCTACTGAAAGCAAAAACCGAATTAAATCTCTTCATCTTGCTTGTTTCTCTGCAGCGCGTTGACACGTCATGTAAAGGCTTTTTCACATAACTGTAGTTGATGGAAACGCGTAAATTTCGTAAATGCGCATTACTCTTGCGAAACGTTTTTGATGGAAACCCGGTTTATGACCACCTCACATCATTCCATATTAATACGCCACTGAAAAGAAAAAGCACAAACTTGGTTGAACACTATTTTAAGTCATGAACTATACATGGAAATGTCCAGATTAATATAAACAGTAATCCTAATCATTAAGCGGGTGTTTCATCCAAGAAATAGTGTAATAGTGTTTGTGGAGGAATGTTTATTGCGAATGTTATGTTCGCCCTCATGTTGCCTAGCAACACTGTTAACGGACTACCTGATTTCTCAGAAGAATGCTTTTTGTAAGTGTTTTTGTAAATAAAAACATTTATGAATTGAACATTGTTGTATTTTATTATATTTTATGTTGACCGCTGTTTCATAAAAGCAATAAGCCACTCGAGACTGTGCGTTACTGCTATGATTTTATCACGGGGAAAGACGTTTTAGAAAAGAAAACATGTAAATAGATGGTTAGGATAACCAAATACTTACATACAGTGACCAGAACCGAGGCTAAACTCAGGTTTCCAGGATCCTGGAATGTATTACATATTGTGCTGACATACCTCCTGTCATAAGTTTTATGATTCAAATGCGTTTTGCTTTATAAATTATGTTTAATCCAATCAACTGTGTTCGATAAAAAAGGCAGTACAGTGATGCAGCAGAAAGTATTGGTGCAGAACAGCTAAGTTCCTGGGTTTCATCCAAGTCTCTGAGTACTGTCTGTTAGTGGTTTGCTATTTTTTTTCCTATTTAATTGTTTTTTTACTAAATTGTTTTCCCCCAAATCTTTCTAAAACATACCAGTTGGAAAACTGGGTTTCCTCCGGGAGCTCCTGTTTCCTCCCACAGTCCAAAGACATGCAAGTGAGATGAATTGGAGTGACTGTGTTTGACATAAAAAAACTTGTGAACTGATGAATCTTGTGTAATGAGTAACTACCGTTTCTGTCATGAATGTAACCAAAGTGTAAAACATGACATTACAATCCAAATAAACAAAACAAAATATTTACTCCACCTTAATGGAACAGCTTTCAGAGGATATCTGTGGTCATTCAGTTATAAGGATATTTGTGTCATCAGACATTGACGTTGGACAGGAAGGGCTGGCTTGCAGTTTTGATTCATTGCTGCAGTTGTGTTAAAGACAGGCTCTGTGCAGACCTCTCTGTAGACCTACCTTCTTCCACACCAGACTTGTCAAATGTCTTCATTAATCTCCGGGTCCTTTCTGTGTGGAGTTTGCATGTTCTCCCTGTGTCTGCGTGGGTTTTCTCCGGGAGCTCTGATTTCCTCCCACAGTCCAAAGACATGCAAGTGAGGTGAACTGGAGATACAAAATTGTCCATGACTGTGTTTGACATTCAACTTGTGAACTGATGAATCCTGTGTGATGAGTAATTACCGTTTCTATCATGAATGTAACCAAAGTGTAAAACATGATGTTAAAATCCTAATAAATAAATAAATAAACTTCATTAACCTCTTTTTGTGCACAGGGCCACAGCTGTTGCTGAAAGAGTAAAGGGTAGTACTCAAACTTTTGCCAAAACGTGGCATAATTTATTCTTTTACCAATAGAATTTTAATATTCCAACACATTGTTGGAATATTATTTACCTTATGGAATAAGTTTACCTTATTAAACAAGGTAATAATTAGAATGTGTGTCCATACACCTTTTGTGACATGCTGTATATTAAAAGTGGAAAATGTAAGTTTAGCATCTTCATCAGAAGATATGTACAGCAGTGGTTTGGTAATAAAACAAAAACACGAGTGATAGGATTTTGGGTGAGGTTTTACAATGGTCTTGACTAGTAATTAGTACTATATTTTAGCTATCTGCTATTAAGTATCAATTGTCAAATTTGGAGGTTTAACAATTGATACTTGCTTTTGTTATGTAAAGGACAGTAACTGAGCAGTCTTAATATGGGACTCAAATATTTAGAAAAAAATGTTTTAACTGGCCAACTCTATTTTGAAAATAGAAACAAAATTACAATTCTATACCCGCAACACACTTAAAAAAAAGTTGGGGCGGGGCATGTTAACTACTGGGTTACATGACATTTCTTATCCTTCACACTTTTTATCAGTTGGAAACTAAGGATACTAATTGATGCAGTCTTGCTAGTGAACCCATTCTTGATTATTACAAGACTTCAGCTGTTCAACATTCTGTGGTCGCTGTTGTCTGAGTCTCCTCTTCATGATGCACCACACATTTTTCATGGGAGACGTACACCGATCAGCCATAACATTAAAACCACCTCCTGGTTTCTACACACACTGTCCATTTTATCAGCTCCACTTACCATATAGAAGCACTTTGTAGTTCTACAATTACTGACTGTAGTTCATCTGTTTCTCTGCATACTTTTTTAGCCTGCTTTCACCCTGTTATTTAATGGTCAAGACCCCCACAGGACAGGTATTATTTGGGTGGTGGATCATTCACAGCACTGCAGTGACGAGACACTGACATGGTGGTGGTGTGTTAGTGTGTGTTGTGCTGGTAAGAGTGGATAAGACACAGCAGCACCGATGGAGTTTTTAAACACCTCACTGTCACTGCTGGACTGAGAATAGTCCACCATCCAAAAATATCCAGCCAACAGTGCCCCGTGGGCAGCGTCCTGTGACCACTGATGAAGGTCTAGAAGATGACCAACTCAAACAGCAGCAATAGATGAGCGATCATCTCTGACTTTACATCTACAAGGTGGACTAACTAGGTAGGAGTGTCTAATAGAGCAGACAGTGAGTGGACATGGTATTTAAAAACTCCAGCAGCTCTGCTGTGTCTGATCCACTCATACTAGCACAACACACACTAACACACCACCACCATGTCATTGTCAATGCAGTGCTGAGGATGATCCACCACCTAAATAATACCTGCTCTGTGGGGGTCCTGACCATTGAATAACAGGGTGAAAGCAGGCTAAAAAAGTATGCAGAGAAACAGATGAACTACAGTCAGTAATTGTAGAATTGTAGGAGGTGGTTTAAATGTTATGGCTGTTTGGTATATCTGGATTACAGGCAGGCCAGTCAAGTACATACTCGGTCTACAAAGCCATGTTGCTATTGCAGATGCAGGATGGCATTGTGTTGATGAAATAACCATGGATTGAGACCATGGAAAAGACATTGCTTTGACGGCAGCATATGTCCCTTTAAAATTTGAATATATGCCCCTGTGTTAATGGTACTCATATGCAACACATATGCCCATGTTGTTGGCAATAATGCACACCCATACCATGACACATGCTCGCTTTTGCACCTTTCGCTGATAATAGCCTGGGTGGTCTTTCTTTCTTCGGCTCAGAGAAATCGTATTCTTTTTCTTTCGGCTGTACCAGTCAGGGGTTGCCACAGCGGATCATTAGTCTCTTGCCCTGTTCTGAGCTTCCTTCTCTGACACACCAACTGCATGTCCCTCGGCTTGCTCAACAGGGGTTTTTGGTCTTTTGGTCCTGGATTCTGTAAAGTTGCTTTGAGACAATATCTGTTGTAAAAAAACACTATACAAATAAATTTGACTTGACATGTCCCCCTTCACCAAATCCATAAACCTCTGCTTTGGCCTTCCTCTCCTACTCCAGCCTGGCAGCTCCACCCTCAGCACACTTCTCCTGATATAACTCTCATCCCTTCTCTGCAAATGCCCAAACCATCTCAAAATCCCCTCTTTAACTTTGTCTCTAAAACATCCTACCTGCACTCTCCCTCTAACGTTTCTAATCCTATCCATTCTTGTTACTCCCAATGAGAATCGCAGCATCTTCACCTCTGCCACCTCCAGCTCCATCTCCTGTTTTTTAGTCAGTACCACTGCCTCCAAGCCATACAACGTTGCTGGCCTCACTACTGTTTATAAACTTTCCTTTTTACTCTGGCAGATAACCTATCACAAACCATTCCTGCCACTCACTTCTGGCGCTGCCACCCACTCCATCCTGCCTACACTCTCCATTACTTTGTACACTCAACTTCAAATATTTAAACTTGTCCACCTCCATCACCTTATCTCTTTGCAACTTTTCTGTTCAATGCATACCTCCATTTCTTGAGGCTCTCCTTAACCTGCTTTCTACTCTTGGTACAAATCACAATGTCATCGGTGAACATTATATTCCATAGAGACTTCTGCCCAACCTCAGCCATCAGCCTGTCCATGACCATTGCAAGCAAGAAAGGACTCAGGGCTGACCCTTGATGCAGTCCCACTTCCACTATTAACCTGTCCATCATTCCTACAGCATATCTCACTGCTGTCACAATGTCATTATACATATCTTTTCTTTGCCACTCCCAGTTTTCTCGTACAGTACCACAGCTCCTCTCGCGACACCCTATCATAAGCTTTCTCTAGATCTTCAAACACACAATGCAACACCTTCTGGCTTTCCATATACACTGATCAGCCATAACATTAAAACCACCGCGTTTTTACACACATTGTCCATTTTATCAGCTCCACTTACCATATAGAAGCACTTTATAGTTCTACAATTACTGACTGTAGTCCATCTATTTCTCTGCATGCTTTGTTAGCCCCCTTTCATGCTGTTCTTCAGTGGTCAGGACCCTCCCAGGACCACTACAGTGTAGGTATTAATTGGGTGGTGGGTCATTCTCAGCACTGCAGTGACAATGACATGGTGCTGGTATGAGTGGATTAGACACAGCAGGGATGCTGGAGTTTTTAAACACCTCACTGTCACTGCTGGACTGAGAATAGTCCACCAACCAAAAATATCCAGCCAACAGCGCCCAGTGGGCAGCGTCCTGTGACCACTGATGAAGGTCTTGAAGATGACCAACTCAAACAGCAGCAGTAGATGAGCAATCTTCTCTGACTTTAGATCTACAAGGTGGACCAACTAGGTAGGAGTGTCTTAATAGAGTGGACAGTGAGTGGACATGGTATTTAAAAACTCCAGCAGCGCTGCTGTGCCCACTCATACCAGCACAACACACACTAACACACCACCACCATGTCATTGTCACTGCAGTGCTTAGAATGACCCATCACCCAATTAATACCTGCTCTGTGGTGGTCCTGTGGGGATCCTGACCATTGAAGAACAGGGTGAATGCAGGCTAAAAAGGTATGTAAAGAAACAGATGGACTACAGTCAGTAATTGTAGAACTACAAAGTGCTTCTATATAGTAAGTTGAACAGTAAGTGTAGAAACAAGGAGGTGGTTTTCCATGCCTCTACTGTCATCTGGGCCAACTGCCTTTCCACTCTTCAGGCTCTCTATAGCTGCCCTCATAACTTCTTCCCTGCATTCTGAGGCACTCCCTGGTTCACTGTTTGTACATCATCTAATCTTCTCTCTGTCATTGTCTTTATTTATAAGCTTCTTAAAGTACTCTTCCCACTCTCTTAGTACACGCTCCTCATTTATCAGCCCTGCATTTGCATCCTTTATCATTCTAACCTGCTGCAAATCCTTTCCAGTTCTGTTCCTGTCTCTTCTTGTCTCTGTCGGTCCAGATTCCTTCTTGCCAACCTCTTCCCTCCTAAACATTCCTGCACTTCCACATTCCACCACCAAGTCTCTTTTTCTGTGTCTCTGTGTCCAGATGTCACACCAAGTACCCTCCTAGCTAATTCACTCATCACTTTTGCTGTCGTTGCCCAGTTGTCTAGTACTTCTTCACCACTGATGCTATCTAACTACACTTTCCCCGGCCTCCAATCTGTTTCAGGTTACATCTCCTGCATAGGATATACCTGTGTGCACCTTCCCTATTCTTATACTCTATGTCACCCTGTGTACCTCCTTCTTTCTGTCAAATCTACCACCTTCTGCTTTTCCTTATTTCTGTACCGAACACTGTATCTACCAAACACCTTTATTTCCTTCACCAACACGCCCAGTGGAGTCAGCTTCAATCACAACTCTCTTATTTGTGTACACTCTATGCCACTTCATCTAACTCCAGAAATCATCTTTCTCCTCTATCCCACAACCTGTATGTGGGGCATATGCACTGATGACATTCATCAGCACTCTATCAGTTTCAAGCTTCACACTCATCAGGATTCTTTTTACTTCCACTACATTTTTGATGTTCTTTTCTTTTAAGATTGGCGAGCAACAAATGTGTTTTACCAAATTTTAAAATAGCAAAAATACAGTATGCTATCAGTGGTGATTTCTCTAAGACTGCAAGGGAAATCCCCTAAAATGTCAAAAAAAAAAAAAAGGTCAAATATGTAGTTGTGTGAACATTTCATTGACTACAAATGCGTTAGAACACGTTCATCTTGAAGACGAGTTCGTTCAGAATCAGCTATCACAAATCGACTGACTCGAACTTCTCATACATTCCCGTAGCGTCAGTGCATTTGCCCGTAGAAGCTGAGCGTCTATTCACTTCAGTGGGACTGCATGGAAAGGTTTTTTCATTGGTTCGAAACTCGCAGGTCATTGGATAAATGCCACGATTTTGTCCCGCCCCCAGACGCTGAGCGTCTCTGGGGGTGAATGGAGCTGTGGGCGGGTCTGGACGCTGAGCTTCTGCAAGATGATTGGAGGATCAGTCGAAAGGCTGAATCCCGTTTTGATTGACAGCTATTTTGATCTCTACACCATCACTTAATCACTGGGAGCTTCAGTCCCGTCGCGGATTTTGCGAGTGAAGTCGAAGGACAAACTGCAACCCATTTCAGGCCATTTTCTTGAAAAGGAACGGAGGGCAGAATTTATGTATAAATAAATTGACAAATTTTATGATGTAAGCCGACAATGAGCTTCCCCTCTTTGAAAGACCAGCAGCCGCCACTGTATGCTATATATGCTAGTTTCTAATTGTATGCCCACAGAACATTAGAGCAATATTGGGACAGAGGTAATGTCATAGTGTGAAGTTTGTGGAATAGTCAAAAACAATTGTTTTTTTTGTTTTTTTTACACTGTTTTTATGATAGCTGTGACTTTTTTGCAGGTCTGTTGTTTAAGAAATTTGTTAGATGAATTGCCTGTCAAATAGTCAAAATATTTTTGGACCTTACTACCCTCTTTGCACCATGTATTTCCTATAACCTCATCATGTTAAAGCCAATCTGTTCTACTCAAGACAAAGACAAGAAATCTTTGTATTTGAAGACACCAGACCAAATTACTCACCTGACATTTTGGCAAAAATAAATATTTGTAAGTGAACAGCAGGTTAGTGTTATCTCGTGCTGCTTTTGGCACAGTGCTGCAAACTACTTGTTGTCAGATGTGCAGACAGATGTTTCTCACACACCGGCTGCTGGCTTGCATGTTAGACTGACAGACTTGTTGAAGTACAGCCACCCCACAGAAACAGATGAACTTTGAAAGCTCTGATACCAGTTACTCTATCCCTGAGCTGGTCTTTGTTGTGCTTAAGGACCATTATGTATCAAGAGTAGCTTTGTTTAACATAAATCTGGTTGTCTGAAAATCAGACTAGAGTAGACTTGGAATGACTGTAACTGAAGTATTTTTATTCTTTAGTAATCCTTTCATTCCTATTCCTGCCCTGAAACAATAGGTGCAAGGCAGAATATATTCTGGAGAGTACCCCTCATCCAACTGGTCCTTAGTCACTGCACCGACACACCACTAACACACACCAACACACCACTAACACACACTGATACACCACCTACACACACCGACACTCTACTAACACACACTAACACAATAAAGACTCAGGAACAGGAAAAATCTGCAAACCCAATTAGAATAAACCAAATTACACAAAGACTCAAATTAAATACCTGAATTGTTGGCAAACAAACTAAAGTTCAGAGTAAAATGGCCCTAAACAGACACTACAGTGCAGCAGATTACCTGAGCACAGTATCCGACCCTAAATTAAGAAACACCCTGACGAGGTACAGACTGAGCGCACCCGGTCCTGGCTGCCCCGAGAGGAGAGGCTGTACCAGCACTGCACTCTCAGTACAGTAGTGACGGAGCTGCACTTCCTCACCCAATGTACCAAATACCATCACATTCCACATTTCAATTCATCCCCGACTTTAACTCCCTCCCACCTCCTGGGGGAGCAAAGAGAGAGCTGCACACTAGCAGCACTCTACACACATACCTGCCACCAGGTGAGGGACAGTGGGTGACCATGTCTCACAAACACACACGTATGCACGCACACAACTAATTTATATTACTACCTTATTACTTTTAATGTTATCATTTTTATTGTTACTATTTGCACTGTATTATTATTATTTTATTTTATTTTATTTATTTTTTCTGCATCTGTAACTGTTTTGTGTATATTGTTCTTTCTTATTGTTATTTTTCTTTTCTCTGTAACTGTAACGAATGTCCTAATTTGTCATGCCAATAAAGCTTCCTTTGAGTTTGAGTTTTAGTTCTGGATAGGGTGGCAGTCCATGGTGGGACATCACACACTTATCCATTCAGTTGAATAAAAAAAAAAAAAGAAGGTATAACAGCGATCTTGGGTTAATTTAGAATTTTTTTTTTAAACATTTGTCTGCCTCAATAATAATCCTTTAATAATAATATTTCTTTAGCTACACATTTCTGCATTATAACCCATTTTGTTAGGACTTTACTTTTTGGGTCAATATTGGGTCATTATTTTATTGCCTTTTTCAAGTTTTATTAAGTGCGTAGTCTCATAATACAATTTTTGATTCATAATTTTAAGCTGCCAGTCCCATAGTCAGCAAAACAGCCCTGAACCATAATGCTTTCTTTGACATGCTTTGCTATTAACATGGTTTTGGTCAGCAGAATATGGTGTTATGCATTTCTTCTCAACATTTGACTATACACAGAACAATATTCTAAGACAACTCTGGAACATACAGGTGGTTCCATAGAAAGAATTAAATTTGTGAGTCATACTGTCCACAGTCCAGCAAGCTGCACATTAACATAGCCTTAGTGACGAGTGTGCAAGAAAAAAGCTCCTTGATTTGTTTTTCCCCACTGCTGATTGGCAACAAACTTTATTAGAGCTTGAATGTGTAGATTTTTGACCTGGAGGTTCTGCCTTATACCCATATTAATGTGAAGTTCCCTTGACCAAAGGTACAGAAAGAAAGTGGGGCCAGCCCAGGATGCAGTTCTTGTGTTCCAAATACCATATTATATTCTAAATTTATAGTATTTGAAACAACAGCTAATTTTGCTTGTAACCAAAGGCATGGCTACTATTTCAAGCACACTGTATGTAGTTTTGTGCGTGTTGAAACACAACCCTCCAACTTGCTGGGTAAGCAATGATCTGCAATGATTTTGCAGTCTGACAGTGTGCACTCTAGAGATGGTATAAGCCAAATGATGTGCAGGTGCCTGTTTACAGACTAGTGCTTTTTATTCAGCGGTGGCTTTCATCTAACATTATGACCACTGACAGGTTAAGTGAATAACGCTGATTATCTCTTCATCTCGGCACCTGTTAGTGGGTGGGATATATTAGGCAGCAAGTGAACATTTTATCCTCAAACTTGATGTGTTAGAAGCTGGAAAAATGGACAAGCGTAAGGATTTGAGCGAGTTTGACAAGGGCCAAATTTTGATGGCTAGATGACTGGGTCAGAGCATCTCCAAAACTGCAGCTCTTGTGGGGTGTTCCCGGTCTGCAGTGGTCAGTATCTATCTTAACTGGTCCAAGGAAAGAACAGTGGTAAACCGGCGACAGGGTCATGGGCGGCCAAGGCTCATCGATGCACGGGGGGATCAAGGCTGCAAGGCTGGCCCGTGTGGTCCGATCCAACAGACGAGCTACTGTAGCTTAAATTGCTGAAGAAGTTAATGCTGGTTCTGATAGAAAGGTGTCAGAATACACAGTGCATTGCAGTTTGTTGCTTGTGGGACAGCAAAAGTGGGATCAACACAATAGTAGGAAGGTGGTCATAATGTTATGCCTAATCGGTGTATATCAATTAACAAATCCACAACTCAATAAAGTATGCAAAATGTCAAGGGGTCTAAATACTTTCTGAATAAGTTAGTGTAAACCTTAAAGGGCTATTAGTATCCTACATTTTAGGATTACTAATTTAATTAAAAGACATTTTGCTCATCCAGAGGCTTAAGCATCTCTTAAAGATTTTGTCTATTATGGTTCAGTGTCGTTTTGAAGTAGTACTATAATCCCTGATAGAGAGTGAGTTGCACAATCAAATGTAATTAACACAATGGACTCCAGATTGTATTACTGTTAACCTTTTTATCTGCTGAGCACATTCTTACAGAACTTACAGAATTAATTATAGTACAAAACAGAAGGAATGTGTTTGGCCAAATACTGGCATGGACTCACCAGAGGTGAAGTTGCACACATAGCGACTTCAGACTCGACTCGGACTTGTTTCAAATGACTCTAACTTGACTCATGATTGCAAAAAAAGGAGTCGTAAACAACAAAAGTCCCTAGCGTCAGCATATGTTAACATTAGTTACGTGTGACAATTATATTTGAAGTTCACTTAATTTGAACATTTTCGTTACCTTTGGATTGGAATCTCACTTAAAATGGAGGAATACCCTACGTAGTGCACTTCACAGGAACAACTAGGGTGAAGGGAACGCTCCTACAGAATTGGCGCTAATGGTTGAAAGAGCGCTTTCTGAACCAATCAGACCTTCTGATTAAAATTTTTTGTAAGAAATGCTGTTATTTGCATTTATTCAGTTTGCGTCACACAGATGATGTGTCAATGAAACGCTTGATTGGCTTTTAATGAGTTTGTGTTTTACTTCACATCCGGGAAAAAATTGGAGGTTTTTAATTATAAGCACATTTACAAAATAACGGATTATATTCCTAATGGGACAACACACGGTTATAAATTGAATAGCATCTGGAAGAACATAAGCTAAGGTAAGCAATGGTTCTGATTTTTTTCTGGTGTTTTGGATTTTGGCCGCTGTGCCGTGATTTATTGCGCTTTTGTTTTGCAATGAAAACAAAACATATCAGTTTAAGCTTTTAACTGGTACCTTCTTGTTACGGAAATGACATTCATTTGCACAATGACTAGTAAAGTAAAGGCACTAAGTAAAACGACAAAATACAGTTGCTAATGTGTCGTTTTTTATCTGAACTTACATATTATTTGTTTATTTCTATGCTACATTTCCAATATATGTTCTGTGTATATTATATTGACTTGTGACTTGACTCAGACTCTAGCATAAAGACTCGTGACTTGACTCGAACTTGTATTTTGTGACTTGTGAACATCTCTGGGACTCTACAACTGCAACTACTACAAACAACCACTAAGTTATCTGCATATGCTAACATTTACTACAGATATGTGAAAAGAAGAGAAACTGAGCTGGAGAGATGCTGAGTCATAAGGTCCAGTTATTAAAATACTAAATCAGATTATTTTTATCCTAAAATTCCTTAATGATCTACATAAGAAATACTACTTTAATTTCAAGAAAGTAATAAAATCGTATCCTTTAGATCATGTCATACATTTCAACAGCGCTGTTTACTGTAAATGATCACGTTATCTATTTTGGATTCCTAATTAACTTCATATCCTTTTTGCTATGCTGTTTTTTCTGTCATAGGTCTCCTTGCCATCAAATCACAGAAGCATAAATGTCTTGGCTCTGTTAAAGTAGTTGTCAGATTGATCTCCTGTTGAGTCAGCTCTCTACAGCAACAGTAAATATTGCAGCTGAACGTATTGAGTTGTGTGCAGTGGGAGACAAGTCTATACCCCCTCCCCTCTCTGTAGACTGCACCTGCTGAGGCACAGCCCGATGAGATCAAACAGAGAAGGGAAATGTTGAAGTAAGACTTACATTGATGAAATGTCATAGTAATATACAGTATATCTATTTAATTTAAAAAGATCTTAGCATGTAAAAGCAAATTACATAATGTTAGAATAATACCTGTTAAATTATGTAAAATTACATGTGGTTGAGGCCAAGCATTTAAATCCATTTGTATGAAACATGTCATGACAGTTTTAGGATTTTAAGCATTTTGAACCCAATTTTCCTCCTAATCTAGTCGCATCAAATTACCTGATTGCATTACGCTTCCTCTCTACTGATGTTGATCTCCACTCTGACTGAAGAGAGCTGTGACTAACACATGCCCCCTCTGACACGTGTGCAGTAGCCCACTGCATCTTTTCACTTGCACAAGGTGAGTTCATATGTGGATAAGCTTTGTGTATGGAGAGACACCCTGATTATACATCATCCCTCGTCTCTGTGCAGGCGCCATCAATCAGCCAGCAGAGGTCGTAATTGTATCAGTTATGAAGAATCCCCTCTGACACCCCCCTTGAACAACAGCCAATCATTGTTTGTGTAGGCATCCAGCCTGCCGGATGGCAGAGCTGAGTTTCAAACTGGTGCTCTGGTGTGCTACCTTTGTCTAAAAACAAAAACTGCTGGGTCAAAATATACATACTGCAATTTTGATAATTTGTTTGATGGTGTAAAAAGTTTAATAATATCATTTATCTTTGTTGGATGGTCTGATCATTAATGATTATGATGAACTACAGGTGGTACATAAATAGTGGTTGCTTGAGTACACCCATTGGACTAAGCAACATTAGATTCTAGGATTATCTGTACAAACAATGAACCATATATACAGAGTAACACAAAAACATGGAACAGTGGCTAAGTTTAGGATGGGGGGGGGGTCCCAAATTGTCACCTTGTGCTAAAACAGATCTGCCATGAATTTGCTGGAATACAGATCACACTGCGATTGTGATTTTGGTCCAACTAAGATAAGCCCCGTTCCACAAAATTTAGTAGTGTGTTTGCACATAATTGATCTATTGCTTTTTCTTTGTGTAATAGATTTTTAGATTGTGGACACATTTGCAGTCTGTGTTCAGTGACAACGGTTTTCTAAATTACTCCTAAGCCCATATCACAATATTTATCACAGTAGCATGACCATGCAATGCAGTCTCAGGGTTCAAAAGGCCAAGTGCATTCAATGGTTTCTGGACTTGCTTAACACCTACTGAGATTTATCTAGATCCCCTAAATCATTTTACAATATTTCATACAGCAGATGGTGAAAGACCCAAGTTACTTGGAATCATGCATTGCAAATGTTTTATTTGATTGTAAGTTTTCTAAGTTTGGCATTTCTGTGTAAGAAGGAGCGCTACCGCAGGTCCTTTATTCCCACAGCCATCAGAGCTTACAACAGTAATAATATATAATAATGTCACTCATACCTTTTCTTTCATGTTCATGGTGTAATAACACGTGCAATATGTAAATTATTTACAATAAGTGCAATAACCTAATATATTTTGCATATTTCTAATGTATACAGTGTATCACAAAAGTGAGTACACCCCTCACATTTCTGCAAATATTTCATTATATCTTTTCATGAGACAACACTATAGACATGAAACTTGGATATAACTTAGAGTAGTCAGTGTACAGCTTGTATAGCAGTGTAGATTTACTGTCTTCTGAAAATAACTCAACACACAGCCATTAATGTCTAAATAGCTGGCAACATAAGTGAGTACACCCCACAGTGAACATGTCCAAATTGTGCCCAAATGTGTCGTTGTCCCTCCCTGGTGTCATGTGTCAAGGTCCCAGGTATAAATGAGGAGCAGGGCTGTTAAATTTGGTGTTTTGGGTACAATTCTCTCATACTGGCCACTGGATATTCAACATGGCACCTCATGGCAAAGAACTCTCTGAGGATGTGAGAAATAGAATTGTTGCTCTCCACAAAGATGGCCTGGGCTATAAGAAGATTGCTAACACCCTGAAACTGAGCTACAGCATGGTGGCCAAGGTCATACAGCGGTTTTCCAGGACAGGTTCCACTCGGAACAGGCTTCGCCAGGGTCGACCAAAGAAGTTGAGTCCACGTGTTCGGCGTCATATCCAGAGGTTGGCTTTAAAAAATAGACACATGAGTGCTGCCAGCATTGCTGCAGAGGTTGAAGACGTGGGAGGTCAGCCTGTCAGTGCTCAGACCATACGCCGCACACTGCATCAACTCGGTCTGCTTGGTCGTCATCCCAGAAGGAAGCTGACGCACGAGAAAGTTCACTAACAGTTTGCTGAAAACAAGCAGTCCAAGAACATGGATTACTGGAATGCCCTGTGGTCTGACGAGACCAAGATAAACTTGTTTGGCTCAGATGGTGTCCAGCATGTGTGGCGGCGCCCTGGTGAGAAGTACCAAGACAACTGTATCTTGCCTACAGTCAAGCATGGTGGTGGTAGCATCATGGTCTTGGGCTGCATGAGTGTTGCTGGCACTGGGGAGCTGCAGTTCATTGAGGGAAACATGAATTCCAACATGTACTGTGACATTCTGAAACAGAGCATGATCCCCTCCCTTCGAAAACTGGGCCTCATGGCAGTTTTCCAACAGGATAACGACCCCAAACACAACCTCCAAGATGACAACTGCCTTGCTGAGGAAGCTGAAGGTAAAGGTGATGGACTAAACCCAATTGAGCACCTGTGGCGCATCCTCATGTGGAAGGTGGAGGAGTTCAAGGTGTCTAACATCCACCAGCTCCGTGATGTCATCATGGAGGATTGGAAGAGGATTCCAGTAGCAACCTGTGCAGCTCTGGTGAATTCCATGCCCAGGAGGGTTAAGGCAGTGCTGGATAATAATGGTGGTCACACAAAATATTTACACTTTTGGCACAATTTGGACATGTTCACTGTGGGGTGTACTCACTTATGTTGCCAGCTATTTAGACATTAATGGCTGTGTGTTGAGTTATTTTCAGAAGACAGTAAATCTACACTGCTATACAAGTTGTACACTGACTACTCTAAGTTATATCCAAGTTTTATTTCTATAGTGTTGTCCCATGAAAAGATATAATAAAATATTTGCAGAAATGTGAGGGGTGTACTCACTTTTGTGATACACTGTATATTACTTTTTAGATATTTTTTTAGAGTAAATAACTACACACTATGTGTGCAATATTTTTTACTTAGTTGTATTTCTTTCTGTTTTTCCTGTCTTCATACTGCTGTAACAAGTTAATTTCCCTAAGGGGATCAATAAAATCTTATCTTATCTCTTATCTTATCTTATGAAGTGGTGAGCCAAAACCCATCTTTGTTCACAAAGACTGAGCCTTTGATACCCTCACCTATTACAGGTTTACATACTTATTTTGGACAGTTTCAAAATAGTGTAACCTAATTGTTCTATGAACATTTCACTATTATTTCACCTCTGTACCAACTCTTTTGAGTATTTGCTTATATTTTTCTTTAATACAATCTAGCTAATCAGCCAAAACAGAAGTCTGTTGAAGTCTGATGCACTAGAGACTAGTTCTTCAACAAAGTTCTAGGGACCTAAATTCAAATCTCACCTCCAACAACTGTGAGAAGTTTGGCATGTTGTCCCAGTGTCTACAAAGGTTTGATTTTACTTTGTATTTTCAACTTCAAAGTAAAAAGAAAAAAAAATGAGGCAAAAGAATTGGATAGATAAAACCAATAATACTCAAAACTTGAAAAGAATAGGAAATGTCATGGAGAAAAAAAATGGAATAAAGGCAGTACAAAGGAAAAGGTGCGATCAAAGTTATTGGGATTTAAGTATCCTAGAGTTTCATAGGGATTTTGGGCCACATGAAAAGATTGGGCCTACGACCCCAGATCATTCCAAACCTGAAAATATAACAATGTGCCAACATGAAGCTCTGTGCAACATTGTGCTTACTGTGAAATATACTATTTGATGATACTGATACTCTCTATAAGAAAAGAGATATAGGCCAGATTTTACAGTGTAAATTTTAATGTTCAAATTTATAATCACAAAATTCTCCCTGATTTACTTCTCTCTTCTGTCTTACTTTCATTTCTTTAGTTTTTTATGGTAAACAGATTCCATGTATGTAAAATATACAGTGGTACCTTGTAACTCAACGTCCCCTGTGCAGTACTACGTCATCAAAGTGTGCATATGAGACGAATCTGCATTTGTGTGGAATAACCGTCAGATTCATTCTGAAAGCTCCACATGTATCTGTGTTTATCTGGATTTTCCTCACTGTTTCACTTTTAAACTTGCGTTACAGCTTGAGGTGTTTTTTTTTTTTACATTATACTGTATTTGTGTTATTTTCAGTGTATAAGTGTCAAAAACAACCGCATTATTTTACATTACCCTAAAATATATACAGTTCCACAGGACCATGAAACGCATTAACAGGTTTCCATACATCCTTATGGGAAAAATACCTTGAAACTCGATGCCTTTTAAACTCAACACCAGTTCCAGAACCAATTGACGCTGAGTTTCAAGGTACCACTGTATACACTTTTGAATTCAGCACTACTACTTTTTAAAAACACTTTATTAAAATTTTGGAATGTTTCTATTAATGGAAAATAATGGAGCGTATTGTGTGCAGGGGGCACAGTCAGAATGAAAGAGGAAAGGGTTTTTCTTAAACTTCTGCCACAAAGATTTCAATTATTTCAATTACTTCTGTGCAGAAAAAATCTCTGCTCCAAAAGTGTGACTCAGACTGTTGCTCATCACATGGGCAAAGAAAAAAAGCATGAGCATGGCTCACATAGATGTACAAGATATGTTTACTTAATGTGATGATGTAAGTACTATTGTACTCCTTACACATCACCAAGACTTAGGATTTAGGTATCCAATGGAAGTAGTGTAAATAAATAAATAAGTACTGTACTTACCTGTTGTTGGGAGATGATCCAGGTGTCGGCAGAGGTCGAAGTTGGTCCGGGACTCTGTTGTGTGTAAGGTACCTGAAGATACCAGAAAAGAACACAGTAAGGAATAAAGCTAGCTGAATGTTGTATATGCATTATGAATTATGTGGGAAGGTGTACACTGAATGTTATGACCATAGGAATGTATCTTGTTGTGTGTGTTTGAATGCCCGCTCTAGTTTTTCCTGCTTGAGGATTGGCCGACAGGTCCTAGAGGGGAGGGGCCTCATAGTTAAAGCAGGAGGGAGTGAGGAGGGAACAAAAAAATGGCGGAAAGTCTTCTGTAGCTTCACAGCTACCTCCTATTCATGCGACTGCTATGGTCTTATCTTATGAGTAACGGCCTTTTTGTTGACTGTAGTCAATAGGGTTACTCATATCAACCAGCTGTGGTTTTATTTTTCGACATGTTGTGTAAATATTTCTTGTGTGTGTGAATAAAACTATAAAACTTGGAACTTGGACTTTTGAGCTGTTGTCCTCCTTGCAAGCCTCCAACACTTGGTAAACCTACTACACTCCTTTCACACTTAATAACATGTCCAGTGATTGTAAGCTTAATATAGGCTTAATAAGCTGTAACATTATGTTCATGCAGAACCTGCATTTCAATTGAACAAGTTCGGCTGAAGAACTTTCTGCACATCCTTAATTGACACTTTAGAACAAACTGTACTGTACTGAATGCACTACAAATCAGTGACAAGTGAGAGTAAAGATATTCAAATTCATCCAAAAACATCCCAACATAACAGCTGCAATTCTCTTTCAGAAACTTTACCATAATTGCACCAATTGTTCACACAGTAAATCAAGTTCTTTTTATTCTTGAACCTCTAATTATACTAAAATAATGAGATGGGTGCTCTGCAAGGCTTATTTTAAAGTGATGTGTATTATAACTTAGCAGTGCTGTGTGATGGTGATCTGGCATAAAGACTTTAAAACAAACATATATTATACTATACATTTTGGCATACCTAGGTATAGCACAGTAGTAGAATTTCTGAATTATATACAAATAATATGCATATCCAGTGTGTAAGCAAAAGCTTTTGATATTTTTTCAACTGCATCTAAAGCACAGGACTTGTCTTATCTAATGAAAATGCCAGTTGCTTCCATGCTAAAAAACAAACAATAAACTATGTACGTATATAGCACTTTAGATTATGAGTGGCATAGTGGCATATCTGGTTCAGTCCTTTGTATGTTCTCCATGAGTCTGCATGGATTTTTAGCCTACCACTATAGAGACCCAAACTTGTACCACCCTCCTGGTAAGGTGTTCAGCAGACACAGTTAGCTTTGTTTGAGGCTTTGGATTGAGATTATCACCTTGCTGCTGAAACAGTGCTTGTTATTGTCTGGTTAAGGTGCCAGCACAAGCATAGTAGGATTACATTAAGGCTCTCTGTAAGAACCTGCTGATGGCCAATGTAAGAATGTGGCCTGTGACCCTCTTGTCAGAATACTTGGGGGTAAGGAGGGAGCACAATTTTTTTTATACAATTTTATTTGAGCACATAATGATTCAAATTACTAAAAATGTCAGTTATAGACCTACATGCAGGAATATTTTGAGTCCTTTAACACTTATTACTTATTTATTTAGATGTTTTACGCCGTGTTTACACAATGGATATATTTACAGCAGGAAAGGGTAGGTAAATTTATATCAGTCTATAGCCCTTGTCATGCATTGTTTTAGTATGCTTTATATGCATTCTTTTAGACCATTTTTGCAAGTATTTGAGGATTGTTTCTACTTTGTCTTGGTTAAAAATTTTCCATAGTTTTTGGTATTGCTGTACATTGTCAATCTTGTATTTAAGTATTTAGAGCATTCAGTCTGGATGGATAGATACATTATATTGCTAAAAGTATTCGCTCGCATATGAACATGAGTGACATCCCATTCTTAATCCATAGGGTTTAATATGATGTCAGCCCACCCTTTGCAGCCATAACAGCTTCAACTCTTCTGGGAAGGCTTTCCACAAGGTTTAGGAGTGTGTTTATGAGAATTTTTGACCATTCTTCCAGAAGCGCATTTGTGAGGTCAGACACTGATGTTGGACCAAAAGGCCTGGCTCACAGTCTCCGCTCTAATTCATCCCAAAGGTGTTCTATCGGGTTGAGGTCAGGACTCTGTGCAGGCCAGTCAAGTTCTTCCACACCAAACTCGCTCATCCATGTCTTTATGGACCTTGCTTTGTGCACTGGTGTGCAGTCATGTTGGAACAGGAAGGGGAAATCCTCAAACTGTTTCCACTAAGTTGGGAGCATGAAATTGTCCAAAATCTCTTGGTGCGCTGAAGCATTAAGCATAAGAAGGCCTGGCTTGCAGTCTCCGCTCTAATTCATCCCAAAGGTGTTCTATCGGGTCAGACAAGTACCATTCTCCTGGCAACCGCCAAACCCAGACTCGTCCATATAATACCACTGACAGTTGACTGTGAAATATTAAGTAGTGAGGAAATTTCATGACTGGACTTGTTGCACAGGTGGCATCCCATCACGGTACCACGCTGGAATTTACTGAGCTCCTGAGAGCGACCCATTCTTTCACAAATGTTTGCAGAAGCAGTCTGCATGGAAGTGATTGGAAAACCTGAATTCAATTATTTGGATGGGTGAGTGAATACTTTTGGCAATATACACTATATTGCCAAAAGTATTCACTCACCCATCCAAATAATTGATACTTTATTCATCCCGAGGGGAATTATTGGCCTCCAGTAGTTTAACAAGCAAAAGAATAGAAACTAATACAAAAACAAATAAAGTAAGTTAGTAAGTAAAGTAAGTAATGTGAGTCCTAACACAATTAGGCAAATTCAATATCTACTTGTTTAATACAAATATAATGCTCAATACAAAGGAAGCAGAAAAAAACAGAACATTGAAAAACAGCCGATAATAATGTCAATAAATTTAAATCAACTAGACTAAAGGTGTTTCCTATTTAAACGTATAATCTTTCTTCTTTAAAAAGATTTTTTTTTTCAACAAAATGCAATAGCATAAATATAACACAATACTACCCACCTCTAAATCCTAGCAACAGTGTTATTCTGGAGGTGAACACTTCAGTGTATTCAGAACTCATCTCAAAATTGGGTCTTTTTAGAGCCTTGTGATAGTGTGAGACATCTACAGTGTGGAATACCAAACCAGGGCACTATGACACCTTTAGAGGTACTTAAGACGAAACACACACAATCATTTAAGCCGAGCAGCAGCAGCAGGATTGTCTATATTAGGTGTTGCTAAGCATGAGAGCTTTACAACTGTGTGTGAACCAGGGAGATGGAACAACACTTACTGTACAATATCCATACAGAATGGCTTTAAGCCAAAAAGAGACGATACAAGCTGTGAGGTTTGTTTTATATTAGCTCTTTAAGTGTCACAAAGTACTTTGACTCTTGTTAAGGTCCTTTAGCTGCTATAGTTCCTTAAGATCAGTGTATTCATCAGATATTATGGGAGAAAGGGGGGGGGGGGGTAACTAGCATATGAAGAGATTCTGTTTCATGGCAGCTGTGCACCAACTTGACTTTTTTTGTTGACTGCACATTTTCCAGATGATTTCAGTTTTCATTTAGGTAAATCACAGTACTATAAACTAATTAATAAACACTTGGGTGGTGCAATGGTCTATTATGCTAGTCCACCACAGTTGAGATCTGGGTTTGAATCTTAGCAGTACTATTGGCTAAAGCCCTGTGATGGATTGGTGCCCTATTCAGAATATTTACCCACCTTTCCCCTGACCTTTTACCTTCTATCTTGTGCAGCAACCACGTTTTAAACAGTCTCTAGAGGTAACATCATCAAGACCTATTTTTCCAGAAGCCCAAAAGATCAAATTTTCATAGAGGAGTTACCACACTCAGTGCTTTGATTATCATTTACATTTTATCGGCATTTAGTAAACGCTTTTATCCAAAGCGACTTACAGTACACAGTCTAAGCAATTGAGGGTTAAGGGTCTTGTTTAAGAGCCCAACAATGGCAACCTGGCAGTGGTGGGGTTTGAACCAGCAACCTTCTACTTACTAGTCCAGTACCCTAGACACTAGGCTACAACTGCCTAGTGTGCAATGCTAATCATGGGCCACTACCACTGACCTGTGTAAATGTGTTTTCTGGAGTAACAAATTATGCTACACCATCTGGTAATTTTTTTGAATGAATGAATCTAGATGTTCTTAAATCCATAAAATGAGCCCTACCACTTTGCTTATTTTAAAGTTTGTTAAGGGATAAATAATGGTTTGGTGCTATATTGAAATGTCAGGGCTAAACCCTTTAGTTTCCATGGTGAAATCTTAATGCTATAGAAAGCAATGAAATTCTAGGCAACTGTGTGTATTCCAGCTATTGTGGTAATTTGCCTGACCCACTCAAAACCATGGCCACAAGTCTGTGCAACACTTGATGGTTTGGCTGCTCTAGATTGCCTCTGAATGGCAGTGAGTGAAGATGTGAGAGTTTACTAGCCATTTTAAAGGCTAATTTAACAGCCCACCATAATAAGATTCTTTTAATAACTAATCAATTTAAAGCCCTTTCACACCTCATGATCCATGCTGCTTTTTATGCATTTCAGAATATGTGTGAAATTTAGCTCTGAAGTCCATTACCATTACTAAAAAGTGCAGCCATTTCCATGACAACAGCATGAAGTCTGCACACACTCATTAAATTGTCTTAACAAAGCCACTTAACTCATGATTCACTTCTGCATCTTATTATGATTAGAACACTGAAATGGAAAACATTTTTTCCACGCTCCACAGCTTTCATTGGACAACCACCCAAATGTTCATGAATGGTTCATTCTGTACTATTACAGAGAAAAGCATTGATTCTGTTGCTCATTAAACAGTTTTAGTCACATTCATTGGAGAGGAGTTTAGACCATATTTCTCAGCAGCAGCAGCATTCATCTGTGTAACTCTGCATACATTTTAATATCAAAATCCCTCAAGACAGTCCAGTGGTGAGGCTTGTTAAGTGGGTGTTGCATGGATCCTGGGGAACTGGGATCCAAGAGGAACCAGTTGGTGCTGGACCCAATCCAGCCCTGACTGAGATGAAATGGTAAGTAA
The DNA here is from genome assembly GCF_030014385.1 of Trichomycterus rosablanca. Classification (NCBI taxonomy): domain Eukaryota; kingdom Metazoa; phylum Chordata; class Actinopteri; order Siluriformes; family Trichomycteridae; genus Trichomycterus; species Trichomycterus rosablanca. The sequence goes on along the minus strand of NC_085991.1, from coordinate 27,703,265 downwards.
AGAAAATACAACCCCAAATCAGAAAAAGTCCCTTTTTTTGCACAGTAAAGTTTTAAGTGGCATTTGTACATGTAACTCTGTATTGTAGTGCTTGATAAAGATTTGCCAAAGTAATCCCTCACCAATGTGGTTATATCAGCTATTGTTGAGTGGCGGTTCTTGATGCAGTGCCGTCTGAGGGATCAAAGATCAGAGGCGTTCAGCTTAAGCTTGCGCACTTGGCCTTTACGCACTGAAATTCCTCCCGGTTCCTTGAATGGTTTAATGATATTATGCACTGTAGAGGGAGAAATATGCAAATCTTTTCCAATCTTTCTTTGAGGTACATTTCAATAATTTTCTCACACATTTGTTAACAAACTGGCCATCTTTGCTCATCAAAGACTCAGCCTTTCCTGGATGCTGCTTTTGTACCAAACCATGATTACAATCACCTGTTTAAAATCACATAATTATTTAGTTTCTTCACCTCATTACTAGCCCTAAACTGCCCCCATCCCAACTTTTGGAATGTGTTGCAGGAATGGATGTTTATTAACAAATGAAATGAAGTTGAGCAGACAAAACATGAAATATCTTGGGATCAAACTGTCTGCAATCAAAAAAAAAGTCAAAGTAAATGTAAGGAACACAGCATTTTTATTTTATTTGCATTTTTCATACTGCCCCAACTTTTTATGATTTGGGGTTGTAAATAAACAATTATTGAACATACACATCGTTTAATGGCTACTTCTATGATAAAGCACCATCTTACAAAGCACAAGCAATGTCAGACTGGTTTCATAAATATGATTAGTTCGAATTACTTTACTAATCTCTTCAGTCACTAGGCCAGACTCACTGCAAGCCTGATCAGGATAAAGTCATTATTTATCTATCAACTTTAAACAATTAAACTGAAAACATGGTAACTAGGCTAGCTTGCTTATGCATTTTCTCCCCTTTTTCTCCCGACTTTAGCATATCCAATTACCCAATTGCATTATGCTTCCTCTCTACTGATGTTGATCTCCACCCTGGTTGAGGACACCCGAGACTGACACACGCCCCCTCCGACACGTGTGCAGTAGCCGACTGCATCTTTTCACCTGCACGGAGCGAGTTCATATGCGGATCTGCTTTGTGTACGGAGAGACACACCCTGATTGTTATAATCCCTCGTCTCTGTGCAGGCACCATCAATCAGCCAGCAGAGGTCGTAATTGCATCAGTTATGAGAAATCCCAGTCCGGCTCCCACCCTGGATGAACAGCCAATCGTTGTGCCGGACAGCAGAGCTAAGATTCGAAATGACGATTTTGAAATGTCAGCTCTGGTGTGCTAGCGTGTTTTACCGCTGATTTAAAAGAATGAACAGATTATTCTTCTTACTGCATTTTACTAAACGTCCGACTTTTCTGGAAATTGGGTTTGCATAATTCAAAGAAAAGGTGATGTGACTCTAAAGGTGATGATAAACATGCTCCTGTCCAAATTTTTTTGTTGTGTTGCAGGCATCAATATCTGTTCATATTTAAACAAATATAATTAAGTTTGCCATTGAAAACACTAAATATCTGTTCTATAAAAATGTGGTTTGTACTTGGATTGAAACATTCAACAAATATTTCAACATCTGAATAAGTAAGAGGAATACTGAGAGCCTGAAGGACGCAACGCTTGCAACAGGCTTACAAACAGTGACTAGAGGCAAGTATTAAATTCAGGTTCAAACAATCACAAAAATCAATTATTAAAGAACTGAAATAATAACTGGATTGTGTGTGAATAAAATTTAAGTGATAGCAGTGGCAGATGTAACTCAGCAGCTTGGTTCTGCAGTATTGATTGAAAGATCTCTGGTTCAAGCCCCATTTACAAGCAAGTTGCCACTGTTGTGCCATTGAGCAAGGACCTTAACCCTCAATTGCACCAACTGTAAGTCAGTTTGGATAAAAGTGTCTCTTAAATGCTGTAAAGTTACCTTTAAAAATTTCATGACATAAAACAATGGGCTAAAACTACCAAATTGTGCAGCACCAGATCCGAAGCACATAAAGTCATTTAATACAGACACAGTACATTTTATTTATTCCCCCGCCCTCCTACAAATAACTATTGATTTTGAGAGCATTGTTTTTTCAGGCTCAATTTATTACCAGTAAAAGAATGAACTGCTGACCCACAGCACATAAATGCACTTTATACTGACAGCATTCATCTAACCCTCTGTCCTGTCTGTAATATATTTATAAGCTGAAAGTAGAATCTGGGATTTCTTAATTCTTTTGAACCTTTATTGAACTGACAAAAGTACAAAGACAAAAATAAATCCAATGTTTTGACTGACTAACTGCATCATATTTTGCAAATTTAGAAAATCCTGCAAAATAAAAATGATACAGAAATGTTTACCACTGTGTTACATCACATTACCTATAATTAACATTTGTTTTTGTTTTTTCAATTATTTGGGAACTGAAGATACTAATTATATTTTGGCATACTCATATTTTCAATAGGAGACAGATCTAGACTGCAGGCAGGCCAGTCAAGCACACACACTCTGTGTCCATGAAGCCACACTATTGTGCAGAAGGTGCAGAATGAGGCCTAGAATTATCCATGGATATTGCCCCCATACCATGACAAATGTTGGCTTTTGCAGGATGGTTGTTTTTGTCTTTGGCACAGAAAACTCCATATTTCCCAAAAACAAACTGAAACATGGACTCATTTCTGACAGCACACATTTCACTGTCTTTCTGAGATGAACTCAGATTTCTTAGGATTCCATGAATATTATTATAATACACTGATCAGTCATAACATTATTACCACTGACAGGTAAAGTGAATAACACTGATTATCTCTACGTCACATCACCTGTTAGTGGGTGGGATATATTAGGCAGCAAGTGAACATTTTATCCTCAAAGTTGATGTGTTAGAAGCAGGAAAAATGTGCAAGCGTAACGATTTGAGCGAGTTTGACAAGGGCCAAATTGTGATGGCTAGACGACTGGGTCAGAGCATCAACAAAACTGCAGCTTTTGTGGGATGTTCCCAGTCTGCAGTGGGCAGTATCTATCAAAAGTAATCCAAGGAAGGAACAGTGGTAAACCGGCGACAGGGTCATGGGCGGCCAAGGCTCATTGAAGCACGTGGGGAGCAAAGGCTGGCCCGTGTGGTCCGATCCAACAGATGAACTACTGTAGCTCAAACTGCTGAAGAAGTTAATGCTGGTTCTGATAGAAAGGTGTCAGAATACACAGTGCATCACAGTTTGTTGCATATGGGGCTGCATAGCTGCAGACCAGTCAGTTAGGAAGGTGGTCATAATGTTATGCTTAATCTGTGTATTTATAAGTACTTTAAATTCATAATATTGTTTCAGAAATGGGGTTTGTGTACATTTATTTATCTTCAGGGCACTATAGCATGACCCGGCAACAAAGAGAAGCCTGGGATGAAACCAGAGAACCACGAGGTAGCCCACAAGGAAACAAGAAGAACTACTAACAAACAGTAATTAAAGCTGAAAAATTGTGTGGCCCCCACACAAATTCATTTTAAAACATAGCCAATTCAGCATCCAATGAAAAGTCAGATGGCACAACAACCCAACTTATCTGGCAGGGGCGAGACCATGATCAAAAAGGTGGTTCACCCAGGGCAAGGCTCAGCCGTTGCACTCTTGTTGTGCTGACCCCTGCGAATTCCCCAAATCTCAATGATAAAATATTACACATTTTTACAGTATATAATAATACATTTTACATTGTATATTCATTTATTAGAATTTTAATGCCATGTTTTACACACTTTGATTACGTTCATGACAGAAAAAGTAGTTACTCTTTACACAAGATTCATCAGTTCACAAGTTTAATGTCAATCACAGTCATGGACAATTTTGTATTCACCTTTATATTTTGGACTGTGGGAGGAAACTGGAGCTCCCAAAGGAAACCCACACAGACACAGAGAGAACATGCAAACTCCACACAGAAAGGACCTGGATCACCCCATCTGCGGATCAAACCCAGGACCCTCTTGCTGTGAGGCAACAGTGCTACCCACTGAGCCACAAAATGTTGTATATTAACACAAACATTTTGTAAGATTATACATTTTTATTTTTTTAATATATTATGGTTTTATCATTACAAACAAATTAAAGTAAAATTACACATTTAATTCATTTACTGTGTTTGTTTTTAAGTTGGTACAATAGCACCACGTATTGTTTTTAAAACTCATTCACGTAGGGCACAGTAGGGCATAATTTTAGCAAATATAATGTAATGTAGAGAATTGTGCTTTACCATGGTGTCAAAGTCTGTTACCATTTATGTCTAGTTTTCTGAGGATAATTTGGTCTCCTACCACCTTTCTAAAACATGACATTAAGTGAATTGGTGACCCTCAGTCTTTAAAATGGATTTGAGAAATAAATTGGATTTGTCATTATGCATAATTCATGAGACTTAGTTTAACAAAAAAATAAATTAGCTGTTTTTATTTAATAAAATTAAGTTTTTTTTTTCTAGCTATAGGCTTTTAGTGGGCTTGTGATTGACTTCTAACCATTGTGCTGACTGCTGCACGACAGAAATGAGGTGACAGTGAGATTTGTTAGCTTTGGCTTAATGTCCTTCCTGTCAGTCTTGACTAAATTCACAGAATTCTAAACCTGCATTTCTTACCAGTTCCATCTGTGTTAATGAGAGAATGACGCAACATAGGCAATTAAAGGGACTGCTGGTCCTCTCTCCGAGGATTAAGCCTAATGAGTGGAATGCATTGAGTCTAAGCAGGTGTGACTCTGATGACAATGTAGACGTGTACACACAAAATGATTTTTGCTCAGAACATTCACTAATTACAGTCCATGTAAAGCTGCAAATCCACTTCTCTCTCTGACAGACTGCTGTGTTTTCCAGGTATGATTAGTACTTTGCCCTAATTAGAATTTTATCATGTAATCTCTTTTTACTTTCATACTTTAGTTTAAGTATATCAGTTAATGCATAACTTCTTAACATCTTTCTTTTTTAAAATAAACATTTAAATTTTTTTTTCATTCAAAAAATGTCTCAAACAGTTTTAGATACTAAAACCTTTTTTTTTTTAATTTTATTTAAAATGTAATAATTAATTAAAACACATAACAAATGCTGCTCAGGTGGCACAGCGGTAAAAACACATGCTGGAACCAGAGCTGGGATCTCGAATACATCGTATCGAATCTCAGCTCTGCCTGCCGGCTAAGGCTGAGTGGCCACATGAACAACGATTGGCCTGTTGTTCAGATGGGTGGGACTAAGCCTGATGGGGTCTCTCGTCCATGACTGGTGCAATTACGACCTCTGCTGGCTGATTGATGGCGCCTGCACAGAGATGAGAAAAGAGTGCTCTCAGGGTGTGTCTCTCCATACACAACGCTGAGCTGCACTGCACTCATCAAAATGTAGGTGATAAGATGCATACGGCATGCTGCCCACGTGTCGGAGGGGGCGTGGGTTAGCTTTGCTCTCCTCAATCAGAGCAGGGATCAACATTGGTGGAGAGGAAGCATGACGCAATCGGGCAATTGGACGCGCTACAAAGGGAAAAAAGGGGGAAAAAATTCATAAAGAAAAAATAAAAATAAAATAAATATATATATATATATTCCTCACTTTTCCTCAAATGTAAATTAATTTAAAATTTCTGCCCTTCTAGAGCCCCCCAGTCAATGGTAATTTCGGGTTTCAAGTAGAAGAACATACCCAAGTTCACTAAATAAGACCACTAGGTCCTGAAGCTAATTTATTTATTTATTTATTTATTAGGATTTTAATATCATGTTTTACACACTTTGTGTTTGACATTAAAAAACTTGTGAACTGGTGAATTTTGTGTAACAAGTAACCTGTTCTGTCATGAATGTAACCAGTCACTAACAATTTTGTATCTCCAATTCACCTCACTTGCATGTCTTTGGACTGTGGGAGGAAACCCGAAGCTCCGGGAGGAAACCGCACAGACACGGGGAGAACATACAAACTGCACAGAAAAAGGACCTGTACCGCTTCACCTGGGGATTGAGCCCAGGACCTTCTTGCTGTGAGGTGACAGTGCTACTCTTCCAAACCACAGTGCCACCCCATGAAGCAAGAATAAATATCATCTTGTCATCTACAGTTGGAAATTTCTATAAGAATGCTCCTTTCCCAAATGCATAATGCCAAATGTGAGTTTTGATAAAGAATAAACCATGGTATGAGCCAATTCAGTAAAGGGACACATCAATTCTGCAGCATGAGCATAATGACATTCTAAAAATGTGTGTGCTTCTAATTTTGTGGCAACTGTTTAAAGAATGCTTTTCTTTTTACAGAAAAGTACATTTTGGTGTACTTTTATTTGGCAACCACTGTGATAGAAATTTGTAAGTGTCAGAACATTTTGTAACAATAAATACTCAGTCATGTGTGCCTCTTGCCTGGATAAATTATTCTAGTGGCTTTGGGTAGTAAATCAATAGACATTTAAATAGAATTTAGTAGTGCTTACGGGTGTGGTGACAACCTGCTATAATGTGTGACATACAAGTCTGAATATATGTAATACGTTTTGACATTTTTAGGTTTCTGGCAGCATTGTAAGAACCCCAATTTTTATTTTAAGAACCCCCAAACCCATTAAGTAGTTTTCCTTAATTACCCTATATTCTACTTTTGCTGGGTTTAGTGTCTTTCCCTGTTGAACACCTTTACGATGAATTTGGATGCCGACTGTTTGCAGAGCCTCATCAACCAAACTCAGTGTCCAGCCTCACCAAAGCTGATCTGGTCCAAAGTAAGTAAACCTACATTTGAAAACTAGTCAAAAGCCTTTCCAAAAGATGAAGGCAGTATGTTATAGCAGCCAAGAGGGGACCAGCTTTAGATTAATATTTATGATAAATGAATGGATATGATATGTCAAATGGAAGCAAATCGATATACTTATTATGTTAAAATTTAACCTTTAAATACAGTGAAAATGCAAAACAAACATAGAGAGGTGCATTTCCTAATGAAAATGTGAGTGTGATTGCAGCCTAGCGGTGGGTGTGTGAATGTATCTATGCAAGGGGTCAGGGGTAAAAAATATTTTGCTTAGACGCAAGGTATTGCTCGGTATATGCTAATGTGTTGCTAGGTGGCTGCCAAGATGTACTTGTTGTACATATGGTTTTCTTAGGTGGTTTTCTAAGATGATGTCAGTTTGTTGCTAAGGTGTTGCCAGGCAGTCGCCATGGTAGTGGTCTATTTGCTAACATGTCATTAAGTGGTTGCTAAGGAGTTGCTGAGCTGCTGTAGTTGCCAAGGTGCACTGTTGCTCAACTGTTGCTTGGTCATTGCTAAGTTTTTGCTAGTCAGTTGCTTTACTAAGAGGTTAGGTGGTTGGTAAGGTATACCAAGTGATGCTGCTGGGTAAGTAATAGGATAATAGGTGTTTCCAGATGGCTGTTATGCTAACAGGTTGATTGCTAAGTTGTACTGGGGTGTATATATACAGTGTATCACAAAAGTGAGTACACCCCTCACATTTCTGCAGATATTTAAGTATATCTTTTCATGGGACAACACTGACAAAATGACACTTTGACACAATGAAAAGTAGTCTGTGTGCAGCTTATATAACAGTGTAAATTTATTCTTCCCTCAAAATAACTCAATATACAGCCATTAATGTCTAAACCACCGGCAACAAAAGTGAGTACACCCCTAAGAGACTACACCCCTAAATGTCCAAATTGAGCACTGCTTGTCATTTTCCCTCCAAAATTTAATGTGACTCGTAAGTGTTACTAGGTCTCCGGTGTGCATAGGGAGCAGGTGTGTTCAATTTAGTAGTACAGCTCTCACACTCTCTCATACTGGTCACTGAAAGTTCCAACATGGCACCTCATGGCAAAGAACTCTCTGAGGATCTTAAAAGACGAATTGTTGCGCTACATGAAGATGGCCAAGGCTACAAGAAGATTGCCAACACCCTGAAACTGAGCTGCAGCACAGTGGCCAAGATCATCCAGCGTTTTAAAAGAGCAGGGTCCACTCAGAACAGACCTCGCGTTGGTCGTCCAAAGAAGCTGAGTGCACGTGCTCAGTGTCACATCCAACTGCTGTCTTTGAAAGATAGGCGCAGGAGTGCTGTCAGCATTGCTGCAGAGATTGAAAAGGTGGGGGGTCAGCCTGTCAGTGCTCAGACCATACGCCGCACACTACATCAAATTGGTCTGCATGGCTGTCACCCCAGAAGGAAGCCTCTTCTGAAGTCTCTACACAAGAAAGCCCGCAAACAGTTTGCTGAAGACATGTCAACAAAGGACATGGATTACTGGAACCATGTCCTATGGTCTGATGAGACCAAGATTAATTTGTTTGGTTCAGATGGTCTCAAGCATGTGTGGCGGCAATCAGGTGAGGAGTACAAAAATAAGTGTGTCATGCCTACAGTCAAGCATAGTGGTGGGAATGCCATGGTCTGGGGCTGCATGAGTGCAGCAGGTGTTGGGGAGTTACATTTCATTGAGGGACACATGAACTCCAATATGTACTGTGAAATACTGAAGCAGAGCATGATCCCCTCCCTCCGGAAACTGGGTCGCAGGGCAGTGTTCCAGCATGATAATGACCCCAAACACACCTCTAAGACGACCACTGCTTTATTGAAGAGGCTGAGGGTAAAGGTGATGGACTGGCCAAGCATGTCTCCAGACCTAAACCCAAAAGAACATATTTGGGGCATCCTCAAGCGGAAGGTGGAGGAGCGCAAAGTCTCGAATATCCGCCAGCTCCGTGATGTCGTCATGAAGGAGTGGAAAAGCATTCCAGTGAAGCTCTGGTAAACTCCATGCCCAGGAGAGTTAAGGCAGTTCTGGGAAATAATGGTGGCCACACAAAATATTGACACTTCAGGAACTTTCACTAAGGGGTGTACTCACTTTTGTTGCCGGTGGTTTAGACATTAATGGCTGTATATTGAGTTATTTTGAGGGAAGAATAAATTTACACTGTTATATAAGCTTCACACAGACTACTTTTCATTGTGTCAAAGTGTCATTTTGTCAGTGTTGTCCCATGAAAAGATATACTTAAATATCTGCAGAAATGTGAGGGGTGTACTCACTTTTGTGATACACTGTATATACTGTATATACATAGACATATAGACAGCTGATACGTATACTACAATATTGATCAAGACTTGCACTTATTTTACTGCCAGGTTGCATTATATAAACAGCATAATTTAATGTTTGTGTGTATATCTAAAACAAATTTTAAAACTGAAGCTGCTTGTCTGATGCCTACTATAGCCATTTGTCACTGTCAACTGAAAGTGTTTTTTTCTGGCATGCCCATTCATTTTTGGATGTGAGTAGTAGTGGAATAGAGAGGTGGACTTGATTGACTATTCCCCCAAAATTGTAATTAAAGATGAGAATAATTAGCTCTTAAATGTGGATGTCATGTTTCCACAAAGAGAAGAGTGGGCATCATTCTGTCACACAAGTGTGCTTTGAGTGATGACACATCCGACAACATGAATATTAAATATTTAGGCTATTTAAAATGGGGTGTAAAGGACAACACTGACATTTCTCTTATGCATTACAGGATATGTAAGATTCCTAGAACGTTTTCTATATACACTATATAGACAAAGGTATTGGGACACACCTGTTAACCACTGAATTCAGGTCCTATTCAAGCACCTACAGTACATGCATGCTGTCTTTATAATCATTCATGCAAGAATATGACATTATAAAGAGCACACTCAATTTAAGTGTGGTGCTATAATAGGATGCAACCGTTACAACAACTCATTTCATGACATTTCTTTCCTCCTAGCATTTAGGAACCACAGCAACTCAGACATGAAGTAGCAGACCATATGAGGTTACAGAGCGGGGTTGCCGAGTGCTGAGGCTCATAGTGCTAAAAAGTCGCCAACACTCTGCTGACACAATAAATGTAGAGTTCCAAACCTCTACTATTATTATCAGTACAAAAACTGTGTGCCAGGGACACTATGGCATGAGTTTTCATAGTAAAACAGCTGCATGAAGGCATTACATCACCAAGCGAAATGCCAAACGTCAGATGGAGTGGTGTAAAGCATGCCATCAGTGGACTCTGGAGCAGTAGAAACGTGTTCTGTGGAGTGGAGTGACAAATCACGCTTCTCTATCTGGCATTCTGGGTTTGGCGATTGCCAGAACATTACCTGCCTGACTGCATTGTGTTAACTGTAAAGTTTTTTGGAGTTGGCCTACACCTTTTGGTTCCAGGGAAGGGAAATGCTATGCTTCAGCATACAAAGACATTTATGCTTCCAACTTTGTGCCCCTGTACACAAAGAAAGGTCTATGAAAGCATGACTGGCCTACAAAGCCTTGACCTCAAGCCCACCAAACACCTTTGGGATGAACTACAGTGGACCCTTTTATTCATCATCTGTATCTGATTTTACAAATGCTCTTCTGAATAAATGGGCACAGGCACACTCCAAATCTTGCAGAACTTTGTATAATCTACCCAGAAGAATAAAAGCTGTTATACTGAAAGCTGCAAGAAGGGGGGCTACAGTATAACAGCCATACAAACTCTATATTAATTTGTATGGATTTAGAATGGGATAAGAATGTTGAAAAAGCCCCAGTAGGTGTAACATGTAGGTATCCAAATATGTTTGTCTATAAAGGGTATGTTTATTGCTTAAATTTCCCCCTGATATGAGTGAGTGTGTGTCATCCCCCTTGGTGAACTGTCAACCCTGTGTATTCCTTGTGTCCAGTGTCTTTGGGTGGTGCTGGACCCACCATGATCCTGACTAGGATAAAGTTGTTTGTGGAATACATGAATGAATACACAAAGTCATTTAAAAAAAAGTAAAGTTTGCTTAATAAAGTAAACATAATTATGTATCTTAAACTTTTTTATTGTGCCCAATTCTTGTCACATGTAATATGAATAATATAGGTAACTTAATTTAATAGATGGTGTTTTTATGAGCTAAAACACAGTATGCTTTCTGTGTAGGTAAAGTGTCACTTGATGTGTTATTTTGTAAAGTAGCATAGTCATTTGCAAAATTGGTCACGCTTAGGGTACAGACAATGCAATGTTGTTAGCAATATTAACAATAAGCCTACTGTAAAGCTCAGAGTGTGCTACATATCAAATATCTTACTGTGCATGCTGTTACGTCTGTGGTTTACACAGCGCTATTATCAAATTACACTAATGTACATGGTATTACTGCGATAAACATGTACGGTTTTTGACAAGCCCCACTCAAATACAGACTGCTAACAAAAAAAATGTTCTATAGATTGTACTGTTACTGGACATAGAAATATAATTTTAGCATGATAATCATGGCATGATAGATTGTTAATGGCTTAATTGTATCACAATTGTGTCACACTTTTTGTGTATTTTGTGATGATACATCTGCCCATAAGTTTCTCCATTAATTTTTCCACTTATATTATTTCATTTATTTGTGTAGGCTATAACTTGATTTATTACAATTTATTATATACACCGATCAGACATAACATTATGACCACCTTCCTAATATTGTGTTGGTCCCCCTTTTGCTGCCAAAACAGCCCTGACCCATCAAGGCATGGACTCCACTAGACCCCTGAAGGTGTGCTGTGGTATCTGGCAGCAAGATGTTAGCAGCAGATCCTTTAACTCCTGTAAGTTGACTTGTTTGTCCAGCACATCCCTAAGATGCTCTATTGGATTGAGATCTGGGGAATTTGGATGCCAAGTCAACACCTCAAACTCATTGTTGTGCTCCTCAAACCATTCCTGAAACATTTTTTGCTTTATGGCAGGGCGCATTATCCTGCTGAAAGAGGCCACAGCCATCAGGGAACACAGTTCCCATGAAAGAGTGTACATGGTCTGCAACAATGTTGAGGTAGGTGGTACGTGTCAAAGTAACATCCACATGGATGGCAGTACCCAGCAGAACATTACCCAAAGCATCACACTGTGTCCGCCGGCTTGCCTTCTTCCTACAGTGCATCCTGGTGCCATGTGTTTCCCAGGTAAGCAACGCACACGCACCCGGCCATCCAGGTGATGTAAAAGAAAACATGATTCATCAGACCAGGCCACCTTCTTCCATTGCTCCGTGGTCCAGTTCCGATGCTCACGTGCCCATTGTTGGCGCTTTTGGCGGTGGACAGGGGTCAGCATGTGCACCCTGACTGGTCTGCGGATATGCAGCCCCAAATGCAACAAACTGTGATGCACTGTGTACTCTGACACCTTTCTATCAGAACCAGCATTAACTTCTTCAGCAATCTGAGCTACAGTAGCTCGTCTGTTGGATCGGACCACACAAGCCAGCCTTCGCTCCCCACATGCATCAATGAGCCTTGGTCACCCATAACCCTGTCGCCGGTTTACCACTGTTCCTTCCTTCCAAGATTTTGTGTAAATAGAGATGGTTTTCCATTAGATTTTATGTCGTTCCCCTCAAGAAGTGTGCTGTGTGTGATCAGCTTAAGTATTAGTGGACTGGGTGTCAATTTTAAATGTTTTGCAAATGCATATTGCACTCACATGTGTGTGATGTTCAAAAATTTAACCCAAAAATCCTTACATCATAATAGCAAGTCAAAGCCTGTTAAAGTAAATACTGTTCCAAGAGCTCTACTCAAGAAACACCTAGTAACCCTACAGGTACAGTAAAGGACAGGACGACCCACCATCACTACCAAACAATAGTAATGAGGCCATACATTAGAAGATGCTTATCTCCTCTTTTTTGTTTTCCAATTTTTGAGGTACTTGCATCCAGTTATGATTTTGTTTTACTTTTTTACTCTTAGTTTTTATCTTTTATTTAATATTAGTATGCTTTATTTTAAAACATATCAATACTTTTGGAGTTTTGTAGCAATGTAGTGTGCCTGACCGCTGCCGTGTGTGCCTGTGTGGGTGTGACATGGGTATGTCAGGAATACAGTTGCATACAAGGAAACCGTGGTCATAACCTGCCTTGATCCACCACAGTTCACGTATCCTACTTTATCATATCTATCTGTAACTCCCAAACTATAACCAGATAGCAGCACAAAGGAAACTGTGTGTGTTCAAACAGAACTTTCACTCTGTATCCACTCCGACCAAACGATGAGCAAAACATGTAAGTGCATTTTTAAAACTACAAACTGTTACTTAAATGAATAACTTTAATGTTATTGATGACAAATCAGGTCATGTGATGTTTTATAAAATGTTAGCTTTGGTGTGTTGAGTCTTAGGTGACATGGTTGTGTGGTAGTGGTCAAAAGTTCTTCCTATTATTTGAAATAATTTAAAGATTTAAATTATCCTGGATAATGTCCTGGGTAAAAACTTTCTTTAAGAGTAAGAGCTGACAGTTTATGGCACTTAGCCTTTAAAAGACTCCCTATTTCATTGTGTTGACCTGCAGTCAGCACTTTTTGACTTTAGTCTAGCTGGAGTTTTGGAATAAATGATTAGTATTTAGTTATGCATTTAAATTAGCTGAATTTCTCTAACTTTAAATTATTGATGGAGTAAGCACTTCTATAAAGACAAACTGCCATGCTTACTGTGTCTTTAACACCTCAAAACTCCCAGAACTAGTCGTAAATTTCTCAATTCATTGTAACTACTGAATACTATGCTTTAAACTATTTTATAAATTACTTAATAAGCTAGAGGTTTAGGGAATTATTAAAGAGATCAACTTTAATAGATCAAACTTCAATAATTAATTATTAATTCACTGCTTTTCACAAAATTGAAATATAAACCTGATTGTTGACATTTGTTTTATTGTGCACTGATTAATTAATAAGCCTTGGCTCACAGTCTGCATTCACATTTTGTTTTATTCTGCATGAAACATGACATTGTTTACCTTTGACAGCATCAGTCGCAACAAAATGCATCCCATAACTGGAGACCAGTCTTTTATATTATTATTATGCAAAATCTTGACACACAACTGCCACAATGCTCTCTGTCATTGTCTTGTTGCTTAACTGGATTAAGCTCAAGCTTCAGATTATTAACTGATGACAGTATATCCTCATAATTCATGGTTCTGTCAGTTATGGCAAATCATTGTCACATCACAACACCACCACTATCTTTGACATATGGTAAGGTGTTTTTATTGTGGAATTCTGTGCTAACTCATGCCATATATGAAAAAAGAATCATGTAATTATAAAAGGTTCTACTTAGTAATCATTAACCCACAATAATACCTTAAATGGCTTGTTTTGTTGGAATTAGTGAGATGAGCCTTTATGTTCCACTTAACTAGCAGTGTTTTAATGTTTAAATTATTAAAACATCTAACCTTATCTAACAATGGCTGAAAATATTCACTTAAATGAACTAATAAGTAGATCAAATACACCTGCTTAAAGCCATCTAAGCATGTGCCTCATTAGAAAGGATACGATTCACAGAAATCTGACCTTTTGTACATGGTCAGTTTCACTTGTGCTTTATTTGCAATAATAAGACACTCTGAAATTTAAGATTCCATTTAATAGTCAAGAAGTTATGCAGACTATATGATTTGGAATAAAACACATTATATGCGGGATCTTCAAAAAGTTTCAGCACTTTTATATTCGCTTTGGAAACAATGAGGTCGGGAGGAGTAGTAATTGGTCAAGTCTGAGAGACTGAAAGTGAGAGAGCTTATAGTCCGGATTTAGCACCATCTGATTTTCACCTTTTTGGACTGCTCAAAGAAGCTTTAAGGGAAATAAGATTTTCATGTGATGATGATGTGAAACCAGTGGTGCATCAGTGGCTACTTGCTCAACCAAAAACATTTTTTGCTGATGGCATTAAAAGGTTGGTACGATGCTGGGAAAAATGCATCGGAAGGTGACTTACATAGAAAAGCGAAGTCATTTGTTAAAAAATTACTTAAAGAAACAGTTTGAACAACCCTCATATTTTGTTCAACTGCTAGCAATGGTTTTGAGATGAGTTTGGTTTCTCCAGCTCAGGCCAAATTCTGCAATTTTTCTACTTTACCTAAAAGTGACACCGCATTTGTTGGATAAAAATAAAATATAAAATATTATAATTTTGTTATATTAAGTGACTTAAAAACAAAGTTACATTTTGTAAAATATGTAACAGATGTGGCTTTCTAATGATATATGATATATTCCACATTTAGATTAGATGCTAAATGTTAGGCTTAATGAAGACTAGTTTACATGTTTACAAAATAGCTTTTTATGCTTGAATATTAAGAATTTTTGTATTTTATTAATATTTAAAGATCCTAAATTATTTTATTGACAAATCAGTACTTTATTTATTTGTAACATCATGTTACACACTTTACACACTTTGGTTACATTCATGAGAGAAACAGTATTTTCTTTGTTACACAACATTCATCAGTTCACAAGTTTAATGTCAAACACAGTCATGGACAATCTCCTATTCACCTCACTTGCATGTCTTTGGACTGTGGGAGGAAACCGGAGCTCCCGGAGGAAACCCACACAGACACAGGGAAAATATACAAACTCCACACAGAAAGGACCCAGACCGCCCCACCTGGGGATCGAACCCAGGACCTTCTTGATAAACCAGTATACTCATTTATTAATTGGTACTTAGTGCTAAGCCTGTTTGGAATGGGGCATAAACCAAGTATTACACATTACACTGTGAACACACAGACAGGGGAAAATATAAAGAACACCTTACAGATAGTGACTGGAGGCAGCGACTATGATCCAGGTCCTTAAGACTCAAAAGTGTTATCTTTACCATAATTGTGTAAAAGTGCTAGTGAAATAAAATAAACATTTCTATTTAACAATGTTCTTTAATTCTTTGGAAACTGAAGGCACTAATTGTTGTATCTGTTAGAAGAGAATTTCGCAGGGACGTTAAGGTGGTGCAGTGGTAAAACACGCTAGCACACCAGAGCTGACATTTCGAACTCGTCGGTTCAAACCTCAGCTCTGCCATCTGGCAGGCTGGCCGCCTACGAAAACAACGACTGATGCAATTACAACCTCTGCTGGCTGATTGATGGCACCTGCACAGAGACAAAGAATAATGTGGACAGGGTGTGACTCTCCACACACAAAGCTGATCAGCATATAAACTCGCCTCGTGCAGATGAAAAGGGGGCGTGTGTTAGTCTCGCTCTCCTCAACCAGGGTGGAAATCAGCATGAGTAGAGAGGAAGCGTAATGCAATCGGGTAATTGGATACGATTAGATTGGAAAAGAATTTAGCTTCGGGATCTCTGACGTCATATATTACACTTAATGTTGTACTTGTAGAATGGGTTATGACTTCAAATTAGGAAAAAAAATCAGTGAAGTTGATATGGTAAAGCATTAAATATCTCGTATTTGTTCCATTTTTAATTAAATAATTGTAAAAGACAGTTTAGAAGTCAGTGCATTTTACTTACTGTCCCAAATTTTTGGAACCATGACTGTACGTGTATGATACAATGTGACAAACGTGAACCTGCAGCACTGACCATGTGTATCTCCATACCTCTTTACACACACTTGTTCCAGCTGAAGAACTGTTGATCATCTTTGAAACGGAGGCCAAGCAGTGGGCCTCGTACATGCAGTCTGTCCTCGCTGGCTCAGTTCCGGAGACGGGGATCTGTTGCTATGACATTGCCACAGTGACCGGTCGGCAAGACAACTTTCAGCAGCTCAGCCATTATAGATGCAAACTGCTGATCCTGTCGCGAGGTATGCTGGAGGACTTGTGCCAGCTGCGGCGGTACTTCCTGGCCTGTGTGCTTAGGCCAGAGTCATGTGTGGTGGTGCTGCTCTGTGGTGTCGAGAGCATAGAACCTCTGCTGGAACTTGTTCCACTCAAGGGTGACGAATGCCTCCAGATCTCCAGTGAGCAGGATGCACAGGAGTACCGCTCAGCTGTGCTTGATATCATCTGCAGAGGTGAGTGATAAAAGTGGGAAAAGTGCTGTTATTTAGAAAGTACTCTTTAAAACATAGAAAAGAGTAAGCATAACTAAAGTGCCATTCTGTTCATTACAAAAGATCACACTACTGCTGGCGCCTGAATTTAATCCTGAGCGCTTGTGCCATTCCTCCCAGGTACTCCAATTTCCTCCTTTAAAAAACGTGCCACTGAACACTCTAAGGTGTAAGTAAGTTGGAATAAGCAAGTAAAAGGGGCCATAAGATACACTGGCCACTTGTCCCAAGTCTTCCTGTCAGGTGAACAAGTTTTGGTTTGTTGTTATGGTGGTTAGGCCGATATCACCGCTGGGCATTCAAATCCTGTATCCAAGTGATAGTGGGCTGATGTAATTAACCACTGTGTCACCCGAGCATGGAACACATACTTATGTCCAAAACATTCACAAATACGTTTCTTTTTATATGCTTTTGTGGGTTTTCTAGAAATGTGACCAATGTGATGGTTTGAAGGTAGAGACAACACACATAATATTTGGTTGTTTGTCTCTTTGCTACGTTCTCCTTTTTTTTATGTTAAAAAGACACTTTTTTCCCCAAAAATAAAGACTTTACATTTTCAGCATTTAGCAGACACTCTTATCCAAAGTGACATACAATTGTGACTGTATACAATCCAAGCAATTGAGGGTAAAGGCCCAACAGTGATAACCCAGCAGACCTTCTGATTACTAGTCCAGAACTTATTTAATCCACTCTAAAGTCAGTTTTTCAATATTGGGCAGTTGTCACATTGAAACAACCAGCTGCATCCAAATCTATCCCCTTGTCTATTATAATCTTTCTTTTTTTATTATTCCATCTAACTTGTACATTGCACAAGTTCCACTGGCACCAAAACAGCCACAGAGAAGTCAAATGTTAATCAAAATACTGACAAGAATTCTGGAAATCATGCCACAAAGGTGTCATCATTGTAGAAAATGTACACATTATTAATACATAAATGAATAATGTACATTGCTCTATGCTCAATTTTTAAAAATAAAAAAAACCCCACAATGACCGACCCACAAACCCACAATGAACTTGAGTATGTGTTCCAATCATTCATTTACAGAAAAAAACAGAAGCAAAATGCTTCTATTATGCATTAATATTAAATGTACACATTTTAAATAAAATAATAAAATCATTAAAACAATTAAAATAATAAAAAATTTAATTTTTGAAAAAATTACACGAATTGTATGTATGTCTTCCTTTTGCTGTAATAACAGCATACACTTGAGCTGAAGTGGACTATACCAGCATGACTGCAATATTCCAAAAAGCATCTTAAAATGATTGGCTTTTTATTTTGTTTTGTTTTTTTATTAGGATTTTAACGTCATAGTTTACACCCTTCGGTTACATCCATGACAGAAACGGTAGTTACTCATTACACAAGATTCATCAGTTCTCAAGGTTATATGAACAGTCATGGACAATTTAGTATCTCCAATTCACAAGGAAGGAGGAAAACGCAGCACCCAGAGTAAACCCATGCAGACACGGGGAGAATATGCAAACTCCACACAGAAAGGACCCAGACCGCCCCATCTGGGGATCGAACCCAGGACCTTGTTGCTGTGAGGCGACAGTGCTACATAAATTAATAATGCACAATGCTCTCTTTTTATTATTTTGTAAAAATAAAAAAATATGAAAAAAAAACTTAAAACTGAACATGAGTATGTATTTCAATCAAGTAAAATGCATTTACTTTGCATTTTTTTTTTTTAATGATTATTTTACCCCTTTTTCTTCCACTTTTAGTGCATCCAATTTCTGCCCGTCAATCATCCTCTCACTAATGCTAGTCTCTGCTCCTGATTGGGGAGGACAAGGCTGCTCCACGCCCCCTCCGAAACGTGCACAGCAATCGAACATAGAGGGCCACACCCTCTACCGCACTCCTTCCCCATCTCCGTGCAGGTGCCACCAACCAGCCAGCAAAGGTCGTAATCGCACTAGTCTGAGAGAGAGTCCCCATCTGGCTTTAGTCCCGCCCCTTATCTGAACAACAGGCCAATCGTTGTTCATGTAGCCACTCAGCCTCAGCCGGCAATGCAGAGCCGAGATTTGATACGATGTATTCGAGATCTCAGCTCTGGTGAACAGCGTGTGTTTTACCGCTGCGCCACCTGAGCGGCCCTACTTTGCATTTATTATGAACACACATTTTTAAATACAAATAAAATAAAAAAAATGTAATCCTTGAGAAATTTGCAAGAAGTTTAGATTTTTTTGTTTGGAATGTCTTCCTTTTGCTGTAATGACAGCATACACTTGAGCTGACATGTACTCCACAATTTTCTGCAAAATTTCATGTTTAGTGTTATCCCAGCATGACTTTACAATATAAAAAGCATCTTAAAATGATTGAAATGTGGCTAAAATATTCTTTTAAAAAGCCATTCACACTGTCTCAATGCTAATTAGTATAAAACATTCATCCGAAAACCTAAAGAATGGCCATATTTATAATAGATGAACAATAGCTGCAAATGTAATAAATGAAATGAGCTTCTGGATGGTAGACCAAATCCACCTGAGCATCATCTGAGCATGTTCTTTAATGGACAGGATAAGACTCCAGGAGACCTGGCATTTTGTCAGTTTTACGAATGTGCTTACTTGCTTTTTAGTAGTTCCAAATAAAATTTATTTATTAACTTGTTAGTATTTTAATCACGTCATGTTTTACACACTTTGGTTACATTTATGACAGGACAGGTAGTTACTCATTACACAAGACTCATCAGTTCAAGTCTAATGTCAAACACAGTCATGGACAATTTTGTATCTCTAATTCACCTCACTTGCATGTTTTTGGACTGTGGGAGGAAACCGGAGTTCCTGGAGAAAACTCATGCAGACATGGGGACATGCAAACTCTACACAGAAAGGACCAAGACTGCTCCACCTGGAAACTGAACCTAGAGCCTCCTTGTTGTCAGTTGTTGTCATTTGACTTGTTGTCAATCCCCATTGTTCCCTCCTTTTACCCAGTTCTACTGGAACTGGCTCCCAATGATTGCTATTTTGCAGCATTATAATTATTTTTTTTTTTTTTACTTTTAATAATATTGTCTAAAACATTTATTTAGAGTGATTATTTAGCAGTGATTATAACCCTTTTTGTCATATTAGGAGTAGACTAAAGCTAACAGCAGGCTCAGGTATCCACACAATAGCTTCAAACACCAACTGAATTACTTTAAAGACCCTTAGTAAATTACATTCTTTCCTAGCTAAAGAAAGGCTCAGCATCAGATGAAGGGAGTCTTGCTGTGCTAAATAACTCGACACAGCAGGTTAAGCAACAGTAGTGGAAGTTAATCAGGTGTATGTTCTGCCAGCATGATCAGTGATTCCAGGGACTGTAATTACAGAGCAGTGTTAGCAGGAAAGAGAGCGGAGAGAGACACATTTTCCATGTGTTTATAATCCACAACAAACTCCAACAAGCCAATTACTGTTCCAACAGTACTGGTAGACTGTACTAGACTGTACGCAAGAGAGCAATGAATATTTTTAAATATATTGTAACAATGTTTATTTACTCTTGTGTTAGATTTTTGTAAATATGATTAACAATATGTTAACAATTATCAAAAACAGGATAAATATGACACTGCAATTCCAGACTTGAGCATAATTTATCACAAAAACAGGAACCATATGTTAAACACAGTTTTTCTTTAGAATCTAAAGTTTAAACAGAGGTTTTAATCATCTGAACACTAACTAGTCATGTGAAAAAGTTAGGACACCCCATGAGAACCTTTGTCTTTTTTTTTTTCCCTTTTTCTCCCACTTTAGCGCATCCAATTTCTGCCCGTCAATCATCCTCTCACTAATGCTGGTCCCTGCTCCTGATTGGGGAGGACGAAGCTGCTCCACGCCCCCTCCGACATGTGCACAGCAATCAAACATCTTATCACCTACACTTGATGAGTGCAGTGCAGTACAGCGCTGTGTACGGAGAGCCACACCCTCTACCGCACTCCTTTCCCATCTCTGTGCAGGCGCCACCAACCAGCCAGAGGTCGTGACTGCACTAATCTGAGAGAGAGTCCCCATCCGGCTTAATCCCGCCCCTATCTGGACAACAGGCCAATCGTTGTTCATGTGGCTGCTCAGCCTCAGCCGGCAGGCAAGACCTTTGTCTTTTTGAACGTATTTAAACATATGAACATTTGAGCTTTATTTGAACAGTATTGAGAGATGGAGCTTATATAACTAAACAAATAAAACTGAAAAAAATACTTTAAAACTCAATTTGAGAGTTGGAAATTGATTGTGAGGAAAAAGCTAGGACACCCTATGCCCTAATAGCTGGTATTTCCCCCTTTGGCTGAAATAACCTCAATTAGACGTTTCCTAAAACCATCTACCAGTCTCTGACATCAACTGGGAAAAAATTTTTCCCACTCCTCCATGCAGAATTTCTTTAGCTGTGTGAGGTTTGAGGGGTTTCTTGCATGCACAGCCCGTTTCAAATCACCCCACAGCATCTCAATAGGATTAAGATCCGGGCTTTGACTTGGCCATTCCAGAACTCTCCATTTCTTTCAATTGAGCCATTCGTTGGTGGATTTACTGGAATGAAGCAGCCCAAAACTACGACATTACCACCTCCATGCTTCACAGTTGGTATGAGGTTCTTGTGCTCAAATGCTGTGTTTGGTTTGCGCCAAACATGTCTTCTGTTACTGTGCCCAAATAATTCAGCTTTGGATTCATCTGTCCAAAGTGTTCTCTGGTAAACTTTAGTCTTGCTCTGATGTTTTTTTTGACAGCAAGAGTTTCCTCCTTGCAGACCTCCCATGAAAATCAAACTTGTGCAGTCTCTTTCTGATGGTAGATGCATGTATCCTGACATCAACTGTGGCAAGAGCTACCTGTAGGTCCCGTGATGACATTGTAGGATTATTGGAGACTTCTTTACACATCTTGCGGTCTGCTCTTGGGCTGAACTTGCTAGGACAGCCTGACCTGGCCATGTTGGCAGTTGTTTTAAATGTTCTCCACTTGTAAATGATTTTCCGGACAGTGGAATGGCTGATTTGTAATTGTTTTGAGATCTTTTTAAATCCTATGCCAGACTCATATGCATCTACAACCTTCTTTCTGAAGGCCTCAGAGAGCTCTTTAGATCTCACCATGGTGATACCACTCACTTTAACAATCAAGAGCAAACCAAACTAATGTCTGAGGTTTAAATAAAACTCCAATGTCCTCTAACGATGGTCTAATCATTGCAGCTGATCTATGCTGATGATGAATTCTAATTTTAGACGTTTTAAGTAGTAATAAATGTGGGAGTGTCCTAACTTTTTCCTCACAATAAATTTCCATTTTTGGTCATTACATTTTACAACTTGAGTTTAAAAGTAATTTATTTCAGTTTCATTTGTTTAGTTATATAAGCTCCATCTCTCAGTACTGTTCAAATGAAGCTCAAATGTCCATATGTTCAAATATGTTCAAAAAGTCAAAGGTTTTCATGGGGTGTCCTAACTTTTTCACATGACTGTATTTGCTCTAAGTGCCAGGATTTGATCCTTGCCCTGGTTACTGTGTGTTGAAGTTTCACATGTTCTGCATAAATCTCTGTGTTTTATTTCTCGGGGTACTCTGTTTTCCTAACACATCTCCCAAACACCCTGTACTACCCTGTCTAGGATGCATTTGTCATGTACCCAGTGTTTCTGGGTGGTGCCGAACACACTGTAACCCTGATCGGGATTAAACGATTAGTGCAAATAAATAAATAATTGAAGCCTAAAATAACCCAGACAACATATACAATGCCACAATAACACTGTTTAGAGAACAATAAAAACAATAAAAATTTCACATGTCAGAATTGTGTAAGTGAATGCTAACTAAATTCTGCAGTAATTGCACTGACCTGACTGCGATTACTCTAAATTCCTTTCTCTTTTGTGCACAGCAGTCCACCTCTCAGAAACAAGTCAGGACATAGCTACACAGAATATACAGAATTCTATTCTTTCCATCCTTTAAGAAACACACACACAGCTAAATTTACCTGTAGGTAAACTAAAACCTGTTGTGTCTTGTCACTATTTTTGAGAAGTTTTAGATGTTTTTACTTTTTAAGACAGAGGCCACTATTGGCACTGTACAGTGGCTGACCCTGAGCTCTGACCACAGCTTCCAAACAAGCTAGGATTAGGCAAAAAAATTTTATTGTAATGAAAACGTGTATATAAGAAAGGCATTCTATTCTATTTAATAGCATGCCATGAGACCAGCACTGAGAGCAAACTGACTAATGCACCTCCCAATGGCTAGGTTGTTCACTTGTCTTGTACAAAAGCTCAATAAGGTTTAATGGTACTGCTTTCTTTAAAATGCCACCAAGGATTTTCTATCTAATTTAAATCTAGAGACTGGAAAGGCTATTCCAAGAAATTCCAAGACTGATTCCTTAAACAAGCTGTGGTTGACTTGGAAGTGTGCTTGGGGTCATTGCCTCGCTGAAGTCCAAGTCCAATTATCACCAAAGTTCAATTGCACCACAGAAGACAGAACATTCTTGTTTAAAATGCCTTGGTATTTCTGTGAATCTATAATGCCAGTCACATGGTCAAGATTGTCAGTACCCACATCACTGACCCACCTCCATGCTTCACCATGGTGATAGTATTATTTTGGTTATAACCTTCACCTCTCTTTCACTAGACAAACCAGTAATCTATTTGGCCAAACAACTCCAGTTTTGATTCATGCCAAAAGGTCAAAGCAATTAGTCTGTATTACAGTTGAAATGTGTCCAAGTAATCACGTCTTTAAATGTGGCATTTTGCCAGAAATTTATATCATTTTATGCTAGTTCATAACTGGTCATAATATTATTATGATATGTTTTTCTCATCATGTGAGCAGTGGAGCATGTATCGTCCCCAAATAGTAGGTTAAGTTCACTTATTTTGCCAAATCTCTTTTTAGAACTATGCATTTTACTTTTCTGCTAATAAAATAAGCCAGGTTTATTTAATCACTTTATGTTAAATAATTACTACATTTTTTTCCCTCTTTTTCTCTGATCCCCCCCCCCCAATTTTCTTCCCAATCTAGTCGTATCTAATTACCTTGATTGTGTTACACTTTACCTTTACCGATAACTGCTGACTGAGTAGCTTCGCAACTGACACACACCCCCTCCAACATGTGTGCAGTACCAACTGCATCTTTTCACCTGCATGAAGCGAGTTCATATGTGGATCAGCTTTGTGTACGTAATTGCATCAGTTATGAGGAACCCTGGTCTGGCTCATCTCACCCTGTGTACAACAGCCAATCGTGGCCACGTCGAATGGCAGAGCTGAGATTCGATACGATGTAATCGAAATCCCAGCTCTGATGTGCTAGTGTATTTTACCGTTGCGCCACCTGAGCGGCCTATAATTACTACATTTAAAACAAAAAAATTTTAAGACTTTTTAATGTACAGTTGAAGGTTTACATACAGTATACTTGTAAGGGACATTTATAGTCTTGCATTCTTGTGATTTTAATGATTTCTGCTTTACTTTTTTGTAACTAAACATTTGAAATATTTGAAATATTTAGTTTATTAATTTGTGGTATAGAAATGTCTATGAAGTAATTTGTCTGATTATTGCTCTTATTGCTGTAATAATCTACAGCTGGTAAAATAATTGAAGTAGTTTGACCTTACCCATCAATCAGCACATGGACGAGTTGTCTCTTGCCAAGGCTAAAAAGAAATCCTGAATTACATTTTAGAACTTTCTATACCACAAAATTAATGATGCAAATAGCTTTATGCATTTTTTTTCAGAATACCCAGATTAAATGTAAAAAAGAACAAGCTTTTTGAGAACCTAATCATGTGTTTCAGTTATTTAGTCCTACAAAAACAACAGACATAATTAAAATCCCAAAATTGCTGTGACATAGATGTCCCCGACAAGTGTATGTACACTTTGTTAGTGAGTAAGGTGATTTTATTCTTTATTATTCTTTATTATTATTTTAGATTTTATTAACTTCATTTTATTTATCATATTTATTATTTTATTTATTATTTTTAATATTTGAAATATTTATATTTATTTTATTTTTATTTATTTTAGATGTTAGTATTTTATTATTCCTACTAGTAATAGCTTGCGTGTAATGACACTAATAATGCATTTTACTGGTCTCAGATAAAAGCAATGCCACATCCAAGCATCAGACCAATCAAATGATCTAAAAATCCTGTTCTGCATTAGTATAATTTATTTATTTATTTATTAGGATTTTAAAGTCATGTTTTGAACACTATGGTTACATTCATGACAGGACAGGTAGTTACTTGTTACACAAGATTCATCAATTTAATGTCAAACACAGTCATGGACTATTTTGTATCTCTTATCACTTGTATGTCTTTGGAGTGTGGGAGGAAACTGGAGCACCCGGAGGAAACCCATTCCACCTGGGGGCATTGTATAAAGTATTTTTAGTTATTGCCTAGAAAAAGTGTCCGATTTACCCAGTTGACCACTCTATGGTCCTCATAAATGTCAAGTCCACAGGAAGAACAAAATGTATAATAACCATATATCTTTACACATTTCATGTTGTTCAGGTATTAACCTACACTATTTTTTTCCCAAAATAATAGACAGTTTAATTTTGCCATCAGAAAGCTTACTTATTCTGTTTCCATGAGAACATGGTGTACTGCTCTGATACCCATGGAAGTTGCACTGACAGCTTGTGCTATTCATTTGCACTAACTGTTTTGCTGATGTTTATTTAAAGGGATTCTGAGCCATGCTGCAATACTCTGTAAACTGGGTGAACAAATGTGCTCTTAACTGTTTAAAATAGACAAGCTCAGCAGAGTAGGTCCCTTGTTTCTAGATGTACTTTGTTTGAAGCCTCAGATTTCATTAACACAGCTAATCAACATTGTGTCCCAGTGTGGATTATATACAGTACTTGCCATAAATTTTTTGTACCATTCAAAAAATAAAAAATACGACTGACAATTAAAAGTGTGTATTGAGATAGTGTTGTACCAAAGTCCCACTATATTTATCCCTTTTGTGGGTCCAGAAGGGCATGGCCAGAAGCTGCTATAAAATGGGTGTGTAATTAAGTCAGTGGCAACTGACATGCAAATGCAGAGCCCTTCATATGCGCCGTAACCACCTTCTATCACTCTCTATGCAAATCCTAATTTCCTGATCTCTATAATAGCACACCTAAGCCCCACTAGTAAAAATGGTAACTGTACTATACAGAATTAAAAAAAACATTTAGTCAATACAATATTCATTTTTATCTCAGCAACCAGGATATGCATCATATGCAAAATTATTAATGTTAAATTTTTATTGTTATCTATATTCACTTGCTAGAATATGTTATGAACAAAGCTTGTAGATTGTTATCTGTTTTGTTTTCATTTGTCTTTAGGTGGACAGACATCAGCAGGGGGGATGAGAGAATCACAGCGCCTTAAACTGGAGAGAAAACAATCTGCTGGTCCTGCATCTACAAAATCCCAAATAATGATCCTACCCAGTCGAGTTCCTTGTGAGGTAAGAGACAAAGTTTATTTGCATATTAAAAAAAATATAAAGAAAAATATTTTCTACTTACTGGAAAACACTCAAACAGCTTAGAATGATAAAAGGCATTGCATAGTTAAATATTAGATAGTGTGCAGCCCCTTTGACTATTTTGACTCACAATGTTCTTGCATAATTTAATTTTAATTAAGCTTTAGGAAATAGACATGATGTCTTTTAAAGTCGAATGTTTCTATTAAACAGCACATTTCCTTAAAATAGATTGGTGTTATTCATCCACAGATGATTCTAGCATCAGACCTCTCCTACTCTTCTGTAAGTGGGGACACATGTGTTTGTTGATGGTTCTTGTTCAAAACCTAATGATTCCACTTTTCTTTGTGGATATGCTGTGTGTAAGCTTCTGGATATTGTTGCTGAGGCCTTGATTTGGCGCGGCTCATAATTTTTGAAAAATCTGGTCTGCCAGAGGCTTTGTTTCTGCACAGGTTAAGCTTTTTGCCGATTCTCAATTAGTTTCTAACCCCATTTAAGCTCACACTTTGCCTTCTCAACTTGCTGTGGTTAAAGGTCATGACCTGTCTAACTCTAATATAGCCAAAGGTAGTGCCCTGGCCGACATGGCGGCCAAACAGGCTACCCAGGGCCTTATAGTCACTTATAATTTGTCATTCCCATCTGATACTTACCTCTATGGACCAAAATAAATAGTTATTATTTTGAGGTTTCTGTATATCCTTTGCTGTTTTTAGCATAACATGTTGTGGTGTTGGTGTGATTGTTTTAAGACAGCCACTAGTAGGATGAGTTGCAACAAAACTAAATTTCCTACATTGTAAACAGTTTGACTTATTAGTGCCTCATGAACATTCAGATCTTTTAATAAATTACATCTGTAGTGCTTTAAGTTCTTAAGTCTGTGTACCTTTATACAGGACAGGGCACTTACTATCAAAAATCATTTATTACACCCAAGTTCAAGTGGTTATCCCAGAAAGTAACATACTTTTTGTTAACCTGACTGTAAATGCTATGCTTGAAACATGCCATGAACAATAGTTTGTGTAATGTTTGGTAGAACTAGTATTACACAGTTGAGGGCAGCACAGTGGTGCAGTGGGTAGCTTAAGCTTTTCCTCAGCCAGCTCTAATATTCAACTATGTAATGCCTTTTATCATTCATTGTCTGTTTTACTGTTCCTTATTCCTGCTCAGGGTCACAATGGGTCCAATTCATTGGATGAAAAACAGCACACCACAGACAGAGTGCTAGTCTATCACAAGACACACACACTTGGCAATTTTTATTAGCTCCAGGTGGCCTGACTGCATGTCTTTGGACTTGTGGAAGTAAACCAGAGCACTTGGAATAAACCCATGCGGACACATGCAAAACATGCAATGTCCACACAGGAAAGACCCTGGCTGCCCAGCCAGGGAATCAAACCCAGGCCCTTCTTTATGAGCGGCAACAGTGCTACCCACTGCACCGTTGTGCTGCCCTCAACTATGTAATGATTAAAACATAGCATAGGTTAAACAAAAAGTATGTTAATTTCTGGAATAAGGTAGGAAACAAAGAACGCCCACACATACAAAGGGAGAACATGCAAACCTCACACAGAAAGTACCCAGATCGCTCCACCTGGGAATGAAACCCAGAACAGACACCATGCCAGCCATCCTTACTCAAGCAGCTACAGAAAATGTAAATGCTAACCAAATAAATTTGGTTCTACTACTTCTTAAAGACAAAATCTTGCTTTTTAGCCTGAACTGAATGAATTAGTTAATGAAGACATTTGGAAAACAGTAAAATTGTGTTATACTTGATTTTTATGACTTTTTAAAACATTATACCACATGTCAACATAGGATGTTAATTTCTGGGATAACCACTTGAACTTGGGTGTCAAAATAAATGATTTTTGATGTAAGTGTTCTGTCCTATATAAAGGTACATAGACTCTGAGTCTACGTTGTTTAAAAACTTGCTAGGAACTTAGAAAGGACTAAAGATGTAATTTATTAAAAGGTCTGAATGTTCATGAGGCACCAACAAGTAAAACTGTTTACGATGTAGGAAAATGAGTTTTGTTTTAACTCATACTACTAGTGGGTGTCCTAAAACAATCACACCAACAACACAACATGCTATGCTAAAGAAACAGCAATGGATCTACAACCTCGAAATATTAACTGTTTGTATTTTGGCCCATAGAGGTAAGTATCAGATAGGAAAGACAAATTATCTGTGACTAGTAGGCCCTGGGCAGCCTGTTTGGCTGCCATGTAGGCCAGGGCATTAACTTTGGCTATATTAGAGGCAGACTGGTCATGACCTTTAACCACAGCAAGTTGGGAAGGCAAAGTGCGAGCTTAAATGAGATTAGAAACTAATTGAGAATTGGCAATAAGCGTACCATGTGCAGAAACAAAGCCTCTGGCAGACCAGATTTTTCCGAAATCATGAGCCGTGCCAAATCAAGGCCTCAACAACAATATTCGGGAGCTTACACACAGCATATCCACAAAGAAGTGGAATCATTAGGTTTTGAACAAGAACCGTCAACAAACATAGAATAGAATAGCTTTTATTTGTCATATATTCTTTCTAAACTCTTTCTTTGCAGATCCCAACTTGTTTGGAAGCTAGGTTCAGAGCACAGGCTCTACCACTGTATGGCATCCCTGGAGCAGAGAGGATTAAGGGCCTTGCTTAAGGACCTCGCTATTGTAGCTTTTGTAGCTTCCACTAATTCTATCATTTAATGACTAACATATTTAATGAATGCCATGAAATGTGTCATTTTTCTTTAAAAATCTTAAAAAAAAAAAAAAAAAAAAAAAACTAGGTCCATGAAATTAAGCTCATTTCCCCGTGAATTTAGTAGGGCCCTACTTACTTTATTTATTGCAATTATCTTATATACAGTATAGTGCACATCAAAATATAAAACGTGTAGTTTATATTACTACAATGTAAAACTTTAACAACCAAAACATTGCTCAGTTCAAAACATACAATAATTAAAATGTGAGAAACTTATGAACTCATGACAAATCTATTTGATGATTTATGCTGTAATTATACAGCTTTCACATGTTTCTGATTAACAATAAGTATCAAGTCATATTCAAATCAGATGATGTGTTCTGTCTGCCAGCTTTTTCTCATTCAGCCCATTACACATATGGTACCCACACTGTGAGCATGTGGGTGGGAATGTTAATCATTAAACAGCCTGATTGTAGTGTGTTATAGGACCAAACAAGCGTGTGCGGTGCAGAAGGTATACCTACCTACACACAAGCGTCTATGTCACAATCATAAACACAGCTGCACTAATGACTTTCATTGGGTTAATAGTTAATACATTACTGGTTGTAAAATAACTTTAATAATTAGAATTAGCACTATGTGTGAAATTTTAAAACAAAAATGATCCAAAAAGGCCATATTGTGAAAGATTAAATTGCAGATTTAGTCACATACACTAACGAAATATTTTTGTTTTAAGAAGAACAGTCTTAAAAGTTATGTAGCTAAGGTTATTTATTTATTTATTAGGATTTTACACACTTTGGTTACATTCTTGACAGAAACAGTAGTTACTCGTAACACACAGTAATGGAAAATTTTGTATCTTCAATTCACCTCACTTGCATGTTTTTGGACTGTGGGAGGAAACCGGAGCTCCTGGAGAAAACCCACACAGACTGGGGAGAACATGCAAACTCCACACAGAAAGAACCCGGACCGCCCCACCCGGGGATCGAACCCAGGACCTTCTTGCTGTAAGGTGACAGTGCTACCCACCGAGCTGCACTGTCAGCTAAGGTTAAGCATGGACAAATAGCATCAATAAAACAAACAGTGGTCACAATCAGTACAGCCACAAAAATTTACACGAAAACCACCTCAAGAGCAAGAGCAGGTCTTACATGCCACACAATTAGCTTCACAAAGCTGAAATTAATGGGAACTCATTGACAGCGTTAAAAAAAAGTTCATGTCAAAAGCCAGTGAGCAAAGATGGTCAAGGAGCTTTCTAAAACTCTTAGAGGTAAATTGATTAAAATAGCAGGAAAAGCAGCTACACAAAAAACAAAACTGTACCCCAACCATTCATGTTCCTGTACTATGCAAAACAGCAGCAGGAACAGCAGTTACACAGAAAACTACATCACAATAATATCTGTTTACATCATGCAAAATTTTCTTTTACTATATATACAGTATTACACTGTACATATTTATATTTTTGTCCATATTTTACTTTATTATCTAAGGAAGTTAAGCACAAACAATATGTGTCTACAAGGCCACATTGTTGGAGCACATGCAGAATGAAGCCTGGCATTGTTTTGCTGAAATAACTAAGAACTTTTGGGGAAAAGATATCATCTTCGTTTTAGCACGTCTCACTAAAATCCAAATTTATGCCTACGCATAAATGGTACCTTCACATATGTGCAACTTACCAATGCCTTGGTCGCGGATGCACTCCCTTACCTACACCTTTTGGCAATAGCAGACTGAAAGGTCCTTTTTGTCTTTTGTACATCAGAAATGAGCTAAAACATAGACTTATCTGACCACAGCACATGTTCCCATTGAGACCTTAATTATTTGTAATGTTTTTAAACTGATTAATCGTTAGTTGTGCCAACTGTCAATCTTCGCTCCCAAAGAATAATCTTTGCTCCCTTTGTTGGATTCTCCTTGTAGACCCAATCATGATCTCTTCACCTATTACCAGTTTACATGCTAATTGTGAATTGTAAATATTGTAACTTAGTCTTTAAACTTTTCACTCTTATTTGGTCACTGTCCAATTTTTTGAGCATTTCATGTATTAAATTCTGAATTTGTTCAATTAACAAAACACAATTAGGTTGGTCAGCCAAAAAATTAAGTCATTAGTAATGCATTTTGTATAAATGTTTTTTTTTTAATTTAAATAGTGGTTTAATACTTGTTTCTTTTCACTGTAAACTTAATACATCAATAATCAATACATCAGCCATATCACATAGCCATTATGTTTAACCAGTCACTCTACTACAATGCTGGACTTGCTTACTCTAATCGTGTTACTAAAACCCTGAAATATAGGGCTGCCATGAAATTGCTGTTGTTTTGATGTTCATCTTTACAGAGTCCTGGTGAGGTGTATCTTCTATTGCGGGAAGCCATGACTAGTAAAAATCTGGAGGTGGAGTTCAGTGGTGTCAAGAAAAAAGTGAGAGTAAAGCCAGTAAATTGGAATGAGACCACGCTCAGTGTGACTGCTGCAGGTAAAACACTTAAATTTTTCTCTTTTTAGTAATCTATCCTTTGCTGTCAATACAACATGTTCAACTCACTGCCATCAAAAACATGTTCAAGCTTACGAAAAAAAAGTCACAGTTCAAGCTATTCAACTCTGAGCCAATCACATTAAATAATCAAATGATTAGAGGATGAAAAGATCCCTAGAAACTTAAGCAGTTAGCTGGCCTGCTTGCTAGCTATGTGCTTATGTTAACAAGATCTGTCTACTATTCCAAAAATGTTTAAAACGATAGGATAAACAAATGAAGTTAGAATAGCAGTCATAGATAAATTGACTCCGACCTGAAAACTGTACAGATGAGATAATTTTTGCTTTTTAAAAATAATTAATAAAGGGCCGCTCAGGTGGCGCAGCCGTGAAAAAACATGCTGGAACCAGAGCTGGGATCTCTAATACATCGTATCGAATCTTAGCTCTGCCTACCGGCTAAGGCTGAGCGGCCACATGAACAACGATTGGCCTGTTGTTCAGATTTTGGGCGGGACTAAGCAGGATGGGGTCTCTCTCCCATGACTGGTGCAATTACGACCTCTGCGCCTGCACAGAGATCAGAAAAGAGTGCTCTTAGGGTGTGTGTCTCTCCGTACACAAGGCTGAGCTGCACTGCACTCGTCAAAGTGCAGGTGATAAAATGCATACGGCATGCTGCCCACTTATTGGAGGAGGCGTGGGTTAGCTTCGTTCTCCTCAATCAGAGCGGGGATCGGCATTGGTGGAGAGGAAGCATGACGCAATCGGGCAATTGGACGCGCTAAAAGGGAGAAAATGCATTAAAAAAAAAAAAAAAAAAAAAAAAAAAAAAAGGCCTATTATTTTGAAAAAAACTGACCCTTTGGAACCCTCACCAGGATAAAGCTGTGTTTTTATTACTTTTTAAAATATATATATATATATATATATATATATATATATATACAGTGTATCACAAAAGTGAGTACACCCCTCACATTTCTGCAGATATTTAAGTATATCTTTTCATGGGACAACACTGACAAAATGACACTTTGACACAATGAAAAGTAGTCTGTGTGCAGCTTATATAACAGTGTAAATTTATTCTTCCCTCAAAATAACTCAATATACAGCCATTAATGTCTAAACCACCGGCAACAAAAGTGAGTACACCCCTTAGTGAAAGTTCCTGAAGTGTCAATATTTTGTGTGGCCACCATTATTTCCCAGAACTGCCTTAACTCTCCTGGGCATGGAGTTTACCAGAGCTTCACAGGTTGCCACTGGAATGCTTTTCCACTCCTCCATGACGACATCACGGAGCTGGCGGATATTCGAGACTTTGCGCTCCTCCACCTTCCGCTTGAGGATGCCCCAAAGATGTTCTTTTGGGTTTAGGTCTGGAGACATGCTTGGCCAGTCCATCACCTTTACCCTCAGCCTCTTCAATAAAGCAGTGGTCGTCTTAGAGGTGTGCTTGGGGTCATTATCATGCTGGAACACTGCCCTGCGACCCAGTTTCCGGAGGGAGGGAATCATGCTCTGCTCAGTATTTCACAGTACATATTGGAGTTCATGTGTCCCTCAATGAAATGTAACTCCCCAACACCTGCTGCACTCATGCAGGCCCAGACCATCGCATTCCCACCACCATGCTTGACTGTAGGCATGACACACTTATCTTTGTACTCCTCACCTGATTGCCGCCACACATGCTTGAGACCATCTGAACCAAACAAATGAATCTTGGTCTCATCAGACCATAGGACATGGTTCCAGTAATCCATGTCCTTTGTTGACATGTCTTCAGCAAACTGTTTGCGGGCTTTCTTGTGTAGAGACTTCAGAAGAGGCTTCCTTCTGGGGTGACAGCCATGCAGACCAATTTGATGTAGTGTGCGGCGTATGGTCTGAGCACTGACAGGCTGACCCCCCACCTTTTCAATCTCTGCAGCAATGCTGACAGCACTCCTGCGCCTATCTTTCAAAGACAGCAGTTGGATGTGACGCTGAGCACGTGCACTCAGCTTCTTTGGACGACCAACGCGAGGTCTGTTCTGAGTGGACCCTGCTCTTTTAAAACGCTGGATGATCTTGGCCACTGTGCTGCAGCTCAGTTTCAGGGTGTTGGCAATCTTCTTGTAGCCTTGGCCATCTTCATGTAGCGCAACAATTCGTCTTTTAAGATCCTCAGAGAGTTCTTTGCCATGAGATGCCATGTTGGAACTTTCAGTGACCAGTATGAGAGAGTGTGAGAGCTGTACTACTAAATTGAACACACCTGCTCCCTATGCACACCTGAGACCTAGTAACACTAACAAATCACATGACATTTTGGAGGGAAAATGACAATTTGGACATTTAGGGGTGTAGTCTCTTAGGGGTGTACTCACTTTTGTTGCCGGTGGTTTAGACATTAATGGCTGTATATTGAGTTATTTTGAGGGAAGAATAAATTTACACTGTTATATAAGCTGCACACAGACTACTTTTCATTGTGTCAAAGTGTCATTTTGTCAGTGTTGTCCCATGAAAAGATATACTTAAATATCTGCAGAAATGTGAGGGGTGTACTCACTTTTGTGATACACTGTATATATATATACTGTATATACACAGTGTATCACAAAAGTGAGTACACCCCTCACATTTCTGCAAATATTTTATTATATCATTTCATGGGACAACACTATAGAAATAAAACTTGGATATAACTTAGAGTAGTCAGTGTACAACTTGTATAGCAGTGTAGATTTACTGTCTTCTGAAAGTAACTCAACACACAGCCATTAATGTCTAAATAGCTGGCAACATAAGTGAGTACACCCCACAGTGAACATGTCCAAATTGTGCCCAAAGTGTCAATATTTTGTGTGACCACCATTATTATCCAACACTGCCTTAACCCTCCTGGGCATGGAATTCACCAGAGCTGCACAGGTTGCTACTGGAATCCTCTTCCACTCCTCCATGATGACATCACGGAGCTGGTGGATGTTAGACACCTTGAACTCCTCCACCTTCCACTTGAGGATGCGCCACAGGTGCTCAATTGGGTTTAGTCCATCACCTTTACCTTCAGCTTCCTCAGCAAGGCAGTTGTCATCTTGGAGGTTGTGTTTGGGGTCGTTATCCTGTTGGAAAACTGCCATGAGGCCCAGTTTTCGAAGGGAGGGGATCATGTATATATATATACAGTGTATCACAAAAGTGAGTACACCCCTCACATTTCTGCAAATATTTCATTATATCTTTTCATGGGACAACACTATAGACATGAAACTTGGATATAACTTAGAGTAGTCAGTGTACAACTTGTATAGCAGTGTAGATTTACTGTCTTCTGAAAATAACTCAACACACAGCCATTAATGTCTAAATAGCTGGCAACATAAGTGAGTACACCCCACAGTGAACATGTCCAAATTGTGCCCAAATGTGTCGTTGTCCCTCCCTGGTGTCATGTGTCAAGGTCCCAGGTGTAAATGGGGAGCAGGGCTGTTAAATTTGGTGTTTTGGGTACAATTCTCTCATACTGGCCACTGGATATTCAACATGGCACCTCATGGCAAAGAACTCTCTGAGGATGTGAGAAATAGAATTGTTGCTCTCCACAAAGATGGCCTGGGCTATAAGAAGATTGCTAACACCCTGAAACTGAGCTACAGCATGGTGGCCAAGGTCATACAGCGGTTTTCCAGGACAGGTTCCACTCGGAACAGGCTTCGCCAGGGTCGACCAAAGAAGTTGAGTCCACGTGTTCGGCGTCATATCCAGAGGTTGGCTTTAAAAAATAGACACATGAGTGCTGCCAGCATTGCTGCAGAGGTGGAAGACGTGGGAGGTCAGCCTGTCAGTGCTCAGACCATTCGCCGTACACTGCATCAACTCGGTCTGCATGGTCGTCATCCCAGAAGGAAGCTGACTCACAAGAAAGCCCGCAAACAGTTTGCTGAAGACAAGCAGTCCAAGAACATGGATTACTGGAATGCCCTGTGGTCTGACGAGACCAAGATAAACTTGTTTGGCTCAGATGGTGTCCAGCATGTGTGGCGGCGCCCTGGTGAGAAGTACCAAGACAACTGTATCTTGCCTACAGTCAAGCATGGTGGTGGTAGCATCATGGTCTTGGGCTGCATGAGTGTTGCTGGCACTGGGGAGCTGCAGTTCATTGAGGGAAACATGAATTCCAACATGTACTGTGACATTCTGAAACAGAGCATGATCCCCTCCATTCGAAAACTGGGCCTCATGGCAGTTTTCCAACAGGATAACGACCCCAAACACAACCTCCAAGATGACAACTGCCTTGCTGAGGAAGCTGAAGGTAAAGGTGATGGACTAAACCCAATTGAGCACGTGTGGCGCATCCTCAAGTGGAAGATGGAGGAGTTCAAGGTGTCTAACATCCACCAGCTCCGTGATGTCATCATGGAGGAGTGGAAGAGGATTCCAGTAGCAACCTGTGCAGCTCTGGTGAATTCCATGCCCAGGAGGGTTAAGGCAGTGCTGGATAATAACGGTGGTCACACAAAATATTGACACTTTGGGCACAATTTGGACATGTTCACTGTGGGGTGTACTCACTTATGTTGCCAGCCATTTAGACATTAATGGCTGTGTGTTGAGTTATTTTCAGAAGACAGTAAATCTACACTGCTATACAAGCTGTACACTGACTACTCTAAGTTATATCCAAGTTTTATTTCTATAGTGTTGTCCCATGAAAAGATATAATGAAATATTTGCAGAAATGTGAGGGGTGTACTCACTTTTGTGATACACTGTATATATATATTTTTTTTTTTTTTTTTTTTTTTTTTTTTTTTTTAAGTAATAAAAACACAGCTTTATCCTGGTGAGGGTTCCAAAGGGTCCGTTTTTTTCAAAATAATAGGCCTAGTTTTCCTCCTCCCTCCAGACATAGCCCATGATGTCTGTATGTAGATACCTGACTGCCCGACAGCACAACGTTTTACCACTGTGCCACACGAGTCTTGAAAATGTGCATATTCTACAATTTATATCAGCAACACTTTCCAAAAAGGTTAGGACAGGCTACTTTAGGCTAGGAACATAAAACGGTGTAAAAATGAGATTCAGTCTCAGCAAGTATGAGTCAAGGCTTGCACCAAAAAAGTATCACTAATCCACAAATCCAGCAGTTAAACAACATTCCTCATTGTGATTACAAGGATTTTATGTAACAGGGTGGATGCTAAAAAAGATTTGGCAGTTTATCCATGTTAAGAGGGAGGGCGGAGGGAGCATGGAGTCACAGTGTGACCTGTCATTCTTGTAATGAGTCACCTGTGACTTGTGAGTGCTTATGCACTCCAGGTGGAATGCTTCTCCATGAATATCACAACGTTTTTCTGTCTATTTCTCACCTATTTTCTATTAAAGCTGAGATGCCCTGAGGGTTGCCCTGTCTGCTCCAGTATTGGGATAACACAATGACCCAGCAATGACCCAATTGTGCCACAAGGGGTTTCCTTTTTCCTCCAGTGATACACAATGGTAAATCAACTTGGAGTGCAAAGGAAGTGCATGATCAGGGTGTCAACACTGTTAGGAGTCAACAATGAGTAGCACAAAGTTGTTTTTTTTGAGAACTTGGTTTGTTGCAGGCAACATACAGTTCTCAGTCTGCACGATACCCTTTAGTCCACTTTTCTTTGTAGTGGGTCCTAGACATTGTATTTTGTTTTATTATTCCTTGGTCACCTTGTATTTATTAATCATGTCAAATTCTCCATATTGAGTTTCTGGCTTTTAGCCACAATATTATTCTACCTGGTATTAACAATCTGCACGATAGATTCTAATTTGTTGTCTACTGTGTGTGGGAAGCGCGCCCTTGTATACTCATGTGCTGAGGCTCGTCTGCCTGTTTTCGCCATTACATTTTAGATATTTAATGCATTACAGTGCGCATAATATAGTTACAAATTCAGGTAAACTGGAACAATGTCTGTGCATGAAGGGCAAGGCTGAAAACTACTGATTTTTTTGCAATATGTGGTATTTCCAGAATGAAAATATGAAATTATATGGTTTATTGTAGCTAGCTTAGAGGTGACATTTAAAATTTCATCTTCCAGTGTTGGTGCCCTCACAGATGTAAAAGACACCTATGACATGAGCATTATTACATATAATACAGATACCATGACAGACTTAGGATTTTAAACCTTAGACCAGGACTAATCCCTCAGATGTTACAGCATTCACAGGTAGATATCACCAGATGTGCACGGGCATGCTTCGTCAAACATCTGTCAGACAGTTTCCATCACTGCATCCTCAAAGCACAGTAAAAACATTAAAAAAAAATTCAGATTGTTTATACCAAATGGAGAATGTCTGTCATGGTATCTGTATTATACACCGATCAACCATAACATTAAAACCACCTCCTTGTTTTTACACTCACTGTTCATTTTATCAGCTCCACTTACCATATAGAAGCATTTTGTAGTTCTACAATTACTGACTGTAGTCCATCTGTTTCTCTGCATGCTTTGTTAGCCCCCTTTCATGCTGTTCTTTAATGGTCAGGACTCTCCCAGGACCACTACAGAGCAGGTATTATTTAGGTGGTGGATCATTCTCAGCACTGCAGTGACACTGACATGGTGGTGGTGTGTTAGTGTGTGTTGTGCTGGTATGAGTGAATAAGACACAGCAGCACTGATGGAGTTTTTAAACACCTCACTGTCACTGCTGGACTGAGAATAGTCCACCAACCAAAAATATATCCAGCCAACAGTGCCCCGTGGGCAGCGACCTGTGACCACTGATGAAGATGTCAAAGACGACCAGCAGCAATAGATGAGAGATCGTCTCTGACTTTACATCTACAAGGTGGACCAACTAGATAGGAAGGTGTGTAGAGAAACAGATGGACTACAGTCAGTAATTGTAGAACTACAAAGTGCTTCTATATGGTAAGTGGAGCTGATAAAAAGGACAGTGAGTGTAGAAACAAGGAGGTGGCTTTAATGTTATGGCTGTGTACATTATATAATTTCTAAAATTATTTTTCCACTTATTCTAGTTTAATAAGCTATGACTTTTAAAACAGAGAAATATAAATGATTTGCTTTATTGAGGATATTAATTGTATGTTACAGATTTTCCAGCTGGAAGTGTAGTTGTAACACTGTACTGTGGAGGTGTGATCAAGGGCACTGCTTGCCTACACTACTACACCGCTATGGGGGAAATCTCCCGCCTGCTTAAACAGGCTGCAGACCCGGTGAACTTCATGCTTCAGGTTATGCAAACACCCCAAACACATTAACAGCTTGATTAAGCAAACAGCTTGGCATGTTTTTTTTTTTCTTACATAGAACAGGTCAAACACAAATTATACTAATTATTCTACTTAAACTGCTTTGACACTTGAGAATTATTTGACAATTTTTAAACATACATTTTCTGACTGTATCTGTCTGATTTCCAGGCTTTTCAGGTCTCCTCCACAGAGAAACTAGATCACATTCTGGCTTCCAGCATGATGAAAAAAATGCCTACTGGAGGTTTCCAAGCTCTGCAGCATGATCAGAGTCTGGCTGCAGGTAAGTGACTCTGTAGGTCAGTATAATTCTCAAAAGCTGACTATAGCTCAGTTCAACACAAGCAAATGATGAAATATCTTCTACCTAGAATCTGATCACACTGATCCTTGACCTGTTTGTAAAGACAAATGCTTCTGGCAACTCATTCTTCATTCTGTTTAATGAATAAATAAAGGGGAGAGGAGCATTAGTCTAGACTTGTAGCATGGACATGTGTCACAGACCTTTGCTTCTTTAATCCAGCACAGCTCAAACCCAGGGCACTCAAACACACTACTGCTAATGATAGTGCTGTGTGACCTACTTTTTTTTTTTAATTACAGCAAAATATGTAAAGAATCTGTCTTATTGGCTGTGTTTATTTATTGATTGATTTTTACCAACTGCTTTCCCATGCTGCTGAGCGACACCAATTGCTATGGTTGGTTTTATATAGCACTAAACTCTTCCGGTGTCTTTTAAATAAGTCAGTTTATTTATTTATTAGGATTTTAGCGTCATGTTTAAACACTTTGGTTACATTCATGACAATGTTACTCGTTACACAAGAGTCATCTCCTCACAAGTTTAATGTCAAACAGTCATGGACAACTTTGTATCTCCAATTCACTTCACTTGCATGTCTTTGGATTGTGGGAGGAAACTGGAGCTCCCGGAAGAAACCCACGCCGACACAGGGAGAACATGCAAACTCCACACAGAAAGGACCCAGACCATCCCACCTGGGGATCAAATCCAGGACCTTCTTGCTGGGATGTGGCAGTGCTACCCACTGAGCCACCATGCCGCACTCAACAAGTCAGTATATTAAAATTATGCTCCCAAGAGCTGACCTGGTCAATGTAAATGCTGCCCTTATGACATGGCTAGATTTACCAACAGCTTGTAAAGTATCAGGCTACGTGGTGCTCAATACACTATTCTACAGTGTAACATCTGCACAAGAACTGTTCTTCAAAAGCTTTTATGGCCAAGCAGCTGCACAAAACCCTCCTTGAATGGAATCGGGGATCCCCAGCAGTGGAAGACAGATTGACTACGCTAAATCAGGAGAAAATGCATAAATAAATAGAAAAAAAAATGTATTCATTAATAATTAAGAAACCCGACTTACTAATCAATGTGGAGCAGAAAAACACTAGAAGGCCCTTCTGACAAAAAATCTTAAGATATTACACAATAAACCTCACTCCTATTTGACTCTGGAGTTTAGCATTGTTTTTTGTTTATGCTTATAAATACAATCTTTTTTTCATATTTCTAAGTACCAAGCCAACAAACATTGTGTATAAGTCTTAATAGTGCAATGTGCACTAGACGTATCTTAACAAAACCTGTATTGATTAAATCCTTGTTTTTCTAGTCACTGAGTTAGGGCTCGTTACACTGCCCTGGAAGTAAAAATACTGCCTTTAAAATAGATGCTATGGCAAAATGTAATATGAGAAACTGACAAGTAACATAATGTCAGTGGTTAAATGTAGCTTTTTCATCTTCCACCAGTAATAGAAGTACAAATAGATAGCTATGTTTCATTTTTAAAAATATGACTTCAAACAGCTCATCCTGAGTCTGCTGAGAAGCAATTATTAGGTATGTCTGGTCTTGACTGCTCGAAATGACACCAGATTACTATTAAGTCATTCATACCCCCCGTGTCAAACCTATTTGAACAGGCAAAGGAGGTGAATGACTTCACACAGATTTTATTCCACCCCTCTACCTTTTTTATTTTTGCTTTTTACATAAACACACACACACACACACACTAATAATAGATTCTAATTCACCCGCTCAGTGAATATTTTAGCACATTTTACATCCTTAGCATGGTGTCTAAAAGCAATATTCATGTACTTGTCAAAGTCTTTAATTTTAATGGCCTTTGCTCACTGACATTTGCAATGCACCTCTTCACTAAACCTCCTCCCAGATCATCCCAGGTTTTCAAAAATACCAGCCACAATGTGGTAATACACCCTGGGAATACTCTACTGCAGAGCAGTACACACTCGATAGAGGGACAATTTGAGGAAGTCTGTCTACCTGCTGGCATGTTTTTGATATACGGTTCTTCAAAAAGTTCACACTTCATGTTCATACGGTTCTTCAAAAAGTTCATCACTTTTCTACAGTCATTTTCCCAGTGTCATACCTGTTTAATGCAGTCAGCAAAAAATGTTTTTGGTTGAGCATGTAGCAACTGATGCAGTGCTGCTTTAACATCATCACATGAAAATCTTCGCCCCTTTAAAGTTTCTTTGATTGTCCAAAACGGTGGAAATCAGATGGCGCTAAATCTTCACCATAAGCTCTATCAGTCTCTCAGACACGACCAAGTTCTACTCCTCCCGCCCTCACCATTTCCAACCAAAATATAAAATTGTGGAACCTTTTTCAAGAGCCCTCATACAACATATTATGTAGCCCACATTTTCAAGCGAATGTCTAGAGTGTCAAAATTTCACATGCATAATTCAATTGTTCGCTTAAACAGCAACTGAATTTGAGGAATATACTCCAGTTTAAGAAGCAATTTTTGCCCTGATTTTTGGTCGCCAACAGATGCACAAGCTCGGAGGCAAATCGGCGTTGGCTCGGGCCTTGAAAAATGTTTTGGATTGCTAGATGTGAACTGTAAACGACTCGATCTGAGCAGCTCACCGATCACTCATCGACCGCTCGCAGATTCAAGAAAAACATCTAGCGTGCTAAATGTCTGGAACTGTTGGTGACTAAATATCCTGTAGTGTGAAAAGTGTTGTGATCAGGTTGTGACTGGCAGTGAGTGGTGTTGAACTACAGCCAATGAGAGGGGGGTGTTTGGGGGGTGGGGGTGGCAGGGGCATAATATAGTGTCTATAGGAATACATCGGCACACACAAGCTTTACAGTATTTGTGACCTTACCGTCCACGGCAAACCATAATATCAATGTTGCATTGCAAAACAATATTTATTTACCTCCAACTTTCTCTGCAAAACAGACAATGCCTGCTGGTCACGTAGTCCAATCCACTCCTTCACCCAACACAAACACCTTGGATTGCTCGCTTCTTGATGACGTTCCTTCTATAATGGTATAATTATACCATACCATAGTCACTTCTTGCGTATGTTTTTGTGACAAAGCGTAGCTTGGGAGACCAGACAAACTAGTCTGAGATTCCTCCTGGTGATAGATCATGTAGGGTGTGACCCCCTATCTCAGATCAATTGTGTAGAGTAAAATCCATGACTTAAAAGACTCCTGAATACAAAAGATCAAATTGTGTAGTGTGAACTGTACAGTGATCTGACCACTTTAAAAGTCGTGTTGTGTGAACTTAGCATGACTGTTGGCACTACTACACCTCCCAACATTTACAAATGTACTGTAGCTTATAGTGTCTCTGTTGGTCTACTGTTTAATCTGCATTACAGCTACAAGGTGGAAATACACACCGAATGAGGTGCAAGTCCATTACAGCATCACACATATCTGGAGGAAATTTAGATACAATAATTCATGAACTGGCATGTTTCTGGAAGGTGGGAGGAAATCAAAGTACCTGGGGAATACCTGAAGTGAAAAAAACAATTCAACCAGACAATCCACCAAGTCTGCCCAGAGAGAAGGCCTGTCCTGTGGTGGTGGTGGAGAATTTCTGCTGGCCCCTGCCCAGAAAGAGGGCCTGCTGTGATGGGGAGGAACCTGGGGGAGTGAATTTTGGACTTGGACAAACAATTTACTGAATGGAAAAAAATTTACCCAGGCGATATGCCGACCCTGCCCAGGGAGAGAGGGCCTGCCCTTCTGTTTTGGTGGTGAGGGCCCCAGGGTGGATCT
The DNA here is from genome assembly GCF_030014385.1 of Trichomycterus rosablanca. NCBI lineage: Eukaryota > Metazoa > Chordata > Actinopteri > Siluriformes > Trichomycteridae > Trichomycterus > Trichomycterus rosablanca. The sequence continues at coordinate 27,659,951 of NC_085991.1, read as the reverse complement.
GCGGCCCCTGCCCAGAAAGAGGGCCTGCCTGAGATTTTGGGAAAACATGCCAAGTGTTTCACAGCTTGTAACCGGGACTGAACCAGATGTGTTGGAGGCACCCATACTGTAATATGCTGCCAAAACAGACATGAAGGTTTTATCACGATATCACAGGTTTTTAGACACTTAACCCTTGTATTGTGTTAGAAAGCTGCGCACATCTTTAGTGTTAGCGGGTCAAATTTGACCCGATTTAAAACAGCCTCAAAAAATACTCAAAAACAATAGTTATCATCCAATTTTGTTTCTCACCTCATAGCTAACTTAGTTTGTATTTACATCCATGTAAACACTGTTTTTAATTGTATTTTTTTGGCTCCATAAACTTTTCATCTCACAATATACCACTCATTTTCAATAAAAAAACCCTGTTTAAATACATTGTAGTGAATTTCCTATAGTGAAGAAACAATGTAAGGATATTATCTGAGTCTAACAGACTAATATCAGAGCACACTGAGCAAATATTGTTTGTATTTTTTTTTTTTATCTAAACATTATTATCTATAGTGACATCAGTGCTGCTACGGGTCAATTTTGACCCGTATAGATTTTTTCACTTTTTCATAAAACCAACTTTATTTTACTCAGAATAGCAGGTGTAAATTGAAAATTAAACTATAAATTGAACATAAAAACAATATTTTGTGTGTGTGCATGTGTGTGTTGTTTACATGCATATATCACAGTATGTGATTGTTTTAGTGTGCTCCTTGCAGATGTGTTTCTTACATGTGTGGCAAGTGGTGCTAGTTTTTCTGTCCTTGTTGGAGGGGCAGGACTGGCACCTCTATCTCTTGTTCCCCCTAGCATCGCCTGTCTGGTTCCATGTACAGGATGCTGGTGTGGGTGTAGCCTGAAGCTCTCTCACCAAATTGACAGAGGCTTCGGTTCGGGGCAGCCGCTGGCGTCTTTCAATGTGGGAATATACCAGAGTCCTCCCCAACTATTCCAAAAAAAGCCTCTTTTTGAAGGTTTTTCTGATGTTCCATCCAGGATTTATTTCCGTCCACACCACAAATGCATTGTATGCAGAAACATACAATATATTATAAAAGACTGCCATTGGCCACCTTTTTGTCTTTCGCTTGCATGTGTATGTGCCAGTGACCTAGTCCAGATTGTCAACTCCTCCTTTGTTTTTGTTATAATCCAGGATCATATCTGGCTTTTTGTCCTCCCTACTGCTCACAGCAGCATCCTTGTGGAGAGTGGACATCACAATGACATTTCTGGGGTTTTTTTGGACAGTTTGACACAATTGTGGTTCTCTCTAAGAATGCGAACTTCGAGGAGAGAGGTGCTCTGTCCTATGTTCCAAGAAGTGCAAGAGGAAGCTCAGGTTTGTTTTTCCTGACCGTTCCCACCATGGTCAGCTTCTTCTTCAGCAGTTCTTGGTCATAGGACGTGAAGAAATTATTACATGTTATATTGTGCCCCTGAAGACCATTTGTCATGTCTAGGACCACTTGCTTGTGTGTCTGTCTGTGTGTGTGTGTGTGTGTGTGTGTATGTGTGGTGGGGCAAATTGAGCCAGATTTGAACCACAGAGCAACCCACACCTTTTATGTAATAGACGCAACAGCCAGTATTCTATGCCTGGTCATATTTGACCCATAACACCACAAATGTCACTTTTTTTATTAGAGACATTCAGAATGGACTAAAATTATGAAAATTTATTTTTTTTATGAAATCTTGTTACAATACAAAAAAGCAAAGGGTACTTTTTACATACCTGAACTTAAAAACGGGTCAAATTTGACCCAAACACAATATAAGGGTAGTAGATCATGGCCTGGTACTAATCATGGTAGTAGTTCTAAATAATTAAAGAGACCTGATTGATGATGTAATCAGTTTAACAGCAGGTATTGATCCTGTAACCAATAAGTGATCGTTGATTCTAGCCTACACGTTGTATTCCGCAAGCAGTGCCAGTCATCACAAGTGGCTATAAACTGGCTACAGCCTACATACATTTTCTTGTTGTTCAAAAAGTTTCCCAAATTATCTCTTTATATTCAACTAAACACAACTAACAAAAATAGTGCTTTAAACTGAGAGTTGGTATGTGGTACAATGTACAGTAGATATCAGGCAATAACGCCAACTCTCACTTTGTTTTGCCTTTGCTTTTCTAACCCCTACACGTTAAGCTGGAGTTTGAACTCAACAATTAAGGTCATGAAACGGGCTAACCCTTGACACAGCTTCCAAATCAATAAGGATCCAGCATGTTTTATTTTGCTTTAAATCCAACAGGGCTAGGATGATAAACATGTGATGAAACTTTTCTTTAAAAATATTTATTTTGTCCGTAAAAATAATTCTAAATGATCAAGACTAAAGATAAACATGATTTTACACCATTTAACTTTAATCAGCCGCATTATCCTGGTCAGGTTTACAGCAGGCCAAGTTTCTGCTAATGCTCCAGTGTTTGCTAATGGCTATGACACAGAGATGTTCACAAGTCACAAAATACGAGTCCGAGTCGAGTCACGAGTCTTTGGGCTAGAGTCCGAGTCAAGTCACGAGTCTTTAGGCTAGAATCCGAGTCAAGTCATGAGAAAACAAATAATATGTAAGTTCAGATAAAAACAACAACAGATTAGCGACTGTATTTTGACGTTTTATTTTGTGTCTTTACTTTCCTAGGTACCAGTTAATAGCTTAAACTGACGTTTTGTTTTCATTGCAAAACAAAAGCGCAATAAATCACGACACAGCGGCCAAAATCCCAAACACAGCAAAAAAACCATAATACTGCTTACCTTAGCTTATGTTGTTCCAGATGCTATTAAATTTATAACCGTGTGTTGTCCCATTAGGAATATAATCCGTTATTTTGTAAATGTGCTTATAATTAAACCTCCAAACTTTTCCCAGTTGTGAAGTAAAACACTAACTCATTAGAAAGCCAATCAAGCGTTTCATTGACAATCATTTGTGTGATGCTGCAAACATTTCTTACTAAAAATTAAAATCATAAGGTCTGATTGGTTCAGAAAGCGGTTCTTACAATCATTAGCGCCAATTCTGTAGGAGCGTTCCATTTACATTATCTGTTACTGTGAAGTGCACTACGTAGGGTATTCCACCTTTTTAAGGAGGGAGCGACACTTCATCACTACGCCGGAAGCTGGCTGGAACATTTACTTATTGCAGGCATTGCATGTTAAAACAGCTGGAGTGTTATTAGAGAGCAGAAAATGACACGATCAGAATGATGTTGGATCATATACACACATATATATGTATATATATGTAATTGTCACACATAACTAATGTTGCTGACTTTTGTTGTCCACAAGTCAATTTTTGCGAGTCACGAGTCGAGTCTGAGTCATTTGAAACGAGTCTGAGTTGAGTCTAAAGTCGCTGTGTGTGTGACTCGGAGCCGAGTCGCAGACTCGAGTCCCCATCTCTGCTATGACATGCTATTATTAATTGCATGATACATTTTACTCTTAATCAATTTTACCTCAGCTTTTTCTTTTTAGTTAGGGTTGAACTCCAATAATACGCTGTGGTGAGACCTAAAGCAAATGGTTTACTGATGTGCCTAATTTAGTTTAGCTAAAATAAACAGAAACATAATATTTATGTAATAAAGTTATATAATATAAAACTAATATAAAAGTAGTATAAAAGTGTTATGTAACAGTAATTTTTCACATTACCATACATTTGTGTGCTCTTCTGCAGTATCCTCATCAGATGACATTCCCACTCTACTGCATTTTGCAGCTCAGCATGGACTAAAAGACCTGGCCAGCATTTTGCTGCAGTGCCCTGGAGCCCAGCAAGCCCTAAGGAGCCCCAATCGACTGGGACACACACCTTTAGCACGGGCACATGCACATGGGCACTCACAGCTCCACACTCTCCTGCAGGAATCACTGGTAAGTGTTGGGCTGCTATTTCATATGAATAAAATGTACCTTGCAAAATAATGTATCACCACACAGATGAAAAACCCAAAGTTACTTACATTTCTGTAGGTAACTTGTCACTTATTTAAATACAGTGGTACCTTGTAACTCAATGTCCCCTCAACTCAAAATCTTTGAAACTCAACACTCTAAATCGAGAAATTTGTACCCTTAAACTCAACGTTTTCCTTAAACTCCACATGCTCTAACTGCTGCTTTGTTCAGCTTGGCTTGATTGGTGTGGTAAAACGTCATTAAAGTGCGAACATGAGACGAATATGCATATGTGTGAAATAACCATCAAATTCACTCGAAGCGTCCACATGCATTTGTGTTCAGCTGGATTTTCCTCCTGTTTCACTTTTAAACTTGTGTTACAGCTCAGGGTTCTGAGAAATTGTAAGAATCAGCTTTTCCGAGAGTCTAAAACACTTATCGGTAAAAAAAGCTTAAGGTAACTTAATGCCATACTCCATAGGAAATAACAACACAGCCAGTGCCAAAGCGATTTTGCTGCTTCTCATGTGAACTTGCTAAGGAATACGGTATTCCAAGATCAACCATTTCCACGATAAGAAAACACTAAAGAAGTTAAGTGCAGGTTATTGTATTTTTGTTAACTGTTTTTTAATTGTATTTGTGTTTTTTATATTATATTTGTTTATTTTCAGTGTATAAGTGTCAAAAACAACCCCATTATTTTACATTAGCCTAAAATATATGCAGTTCCACAGGACCATGGAATGCATTAACAGGTTTCCCATACATCCTTATGGGGAGAAAATACCTTAAAACTCAACGCCTTTTAAACTCAACGCCAGTCCCAGACCCAATTGACGTTGCGTTTCAAGGTACGGCTGTACATGTTTAAAATAACTTTATTTAAGTCTGTCTGGACAGGGGTTTGTTTATTTGGTTAACTGTTTGTTTCTTAATGCCATGTCAGCTGATATGGCTATTACCATGGCTGAATACAAGGTTCCATTGTTAAAAAGTCAATGTCAGGGGTCGATATGTTTCTTTGTATTAATTCATGCAAAGACTTTATATGGATTAGAGTGTTGTTTGAGTTACTGTGAGTGTAGCTGCACCGGTCTAGTGAACTAATGGGCATGCTTCCTACAGATGTTTTTGAAGATTTATTTCTCTCTCTCCCTCTCTTTCTTCAGCAAACATCATGAAAACTACAAGAAATAAAATACTTATAAAGTCCACATGCATTTGTCAGTCCTTTAAGGTCTCTTAAATTAGCACCCACTGATAAAGCTTCTCAACATGTTAGCATAACTAAATGTGAGAAAATCAAATAAAGTTGCTTACAAGGTACATCATTGTCCATGTAAAGAGACAATCACAACATTAAGTACAAATACAACAATAAATGAAGTGCAATTACTGTGTGCGCCTCTTAGACCATGTGATCTCAGAGTTTATTGGTAGTAAACGTTTCCATACTTTGTCAAGCTTCTGAGGTGTCTACTTTTATGGCTGGCCTGAGATCAGATGGTGGGTAAGGACATTGTTGGAGCAGGGACATTACAGCTTGTTTTGCTATCAAGTCTGTCTGTTGTTGGAAGCACTGGGAGGGTCCAAGGGAACAATTTAGAACTGATAAGTGACAAGATAACACTATAATGTTTTTCTTGCTGCTAAATGTAGTGAATGTTTGTGTTGAGATCTACAACACCCAGATAAAAGCTCAGAGGAGGTTCAGCATGCTGCATTTATTCACTAATGATAAGCATTTAAGAGGTATCCACAAATAGATCAGTGAATGCATTAACCAAGTACTTAGGAAATAAGTCTTCTGAGGATGTTTTTAATATTATTGTCAAAATGCAACAGCACAACACAGCACAAAGTACTTCTGTCAAGATTACAAATTAGTCTTCTACTCTGCTTAATATTTAAGCTGGCAAGAACTTTTACTATACTACTATACTCTATACTTTGTTTATTAGGATTTTAACGTCATGTTTTTCACTCTTTGGTTACATTCATGACAGGAACGGTAGTTACTCAATACACAAGGTTCATCAGTTCACAAGGTTATATCAAACACAGTCATGGATAATTTAGTATCTTCAATTTACCTCACTTGCATGTCTTTGGACTGTGGGAGGAAACCGGAGCACCCGGAGTAAACCCACGCAGACACGGGGAGAACATGCAAACTCCACACAGAAAAGGACCCGGACCGCCCCACCTGGGGATCGAACCCAGGACCTTCTTGCTGTGAGGCGACAGGTCAGGAAAACCACCTATGCTACATGACTACATTACATGTTTACTAGAACTGTGTCTATTTGACAGATGTCCTTGAAGAATATACTACACTGCCAATAGACTGTGTACACCACTATACCTAGAGCAAGAGTTCTTTTGGTGAGCCAAAGCAGCACAGCACACACTCCCTCAGAGAAACACTGGCACTTCCCTAGGGTTGGCAACGTTGTGGACAAAGGAGTTTTACTGAAGTACAGGTCCCTTAGAGGGCTTTCCAAAACACAAGCCTAGTCTAATTAATCAATATTGTACCTAACCCCAGCTCTTAATTATTCCAGTGAATGTGGTAGTCTTTTTCCAGCTTTTAACTTTGTTGGCTGGTCCAGTTCCACTAATCTACATTTACTTTCATTTTTCTTGAGTACTTTTAAGCTAAATACAACAATGATGTCCTTGTAGAACATACTACATTGCCAAAAGTCTGTGTACACCACTACACCACTATAACTAAAGGATTCAGCAGTTTCAATCAAAACAAGTATCAACAGGTGCACAAACTTAAATATGTAGACATTTGCTTGAAATGTGGGCTACATAATATGTTTCTGCACTTTTATATTTTTGTTGGGAAACAGTTAGGGTGGGAGGAGTAGTAATTGGTCATGCCTGAGAGACTGAGAGAGAGTTTATAGTCCGGATTTAGCGCCATCTGATTTCCACCTTTTTGCACGCTCAAAGAAGCTTTAAGGGAAAGAAGATTTTCATGTGATTATGTGAAAGCAGTGGTGCATCAGTGCTAGCACAACAATCGTTAGTTCATCTCCTTCACTGTGGAAACAGGTATGTTTTTTCCTGTGTGGGAATATGGGAAAGAATTATCAGACACACTCCAAAATAATGTGGAAAGCCTTAACAGTCACCAAAGTTGGCCATACAGTGACTGTATATTGAGTAAATAAGTAAGGAATTAGGTTTTGTGAGGTCTTGTACCAGTGGTGGACAATAAGGCCTAGTTCACAATCATCATTTACATTGTTACGTCTTAATAGGCTTTTTGTTCTTATTCGTTCTGCTTGTCAGGTTATAGACATGCCCACAAGAGTCCTGCACTTCACCACAATCTTTACTGCTCACAAATAAAAACAAGGCAGACACCTTGATAGCCAGACAGTAGATGTGTGTCTCCCTGCAACCATTATATTATAACATTTTGGTAATTTACCTAGGGGTTTGCATTGTTTCCATTTGTGTGTAAAAAAGATTGTGGTGCAACCCAAATAGCAAAATTATTACCAACATTCAAGCCTATTGAAAATCTGTGCATCGAAATGGCTAGTTGTCCAACAAGCACAATTTGCTGTGCCTCAGTGAGGGATGGTCAACTGGGTTCATCATTGCTGCAGTGTAGTGTTTGCATGTTCTTCCTGCATCTGTGTTGGTTTTCTCACACAGTCCAAAGACATGCAAGTTGCCATTAACGTAACCAAAGTGTAAAGCATGATGTGAAAATCCTAATAAATAAACAATCTCTATAAACACCTCTGCTGACTGGTTGAGGTTCCTGTATGAGGGATGGATGACGCAATATAGCATAGCTTGTCTGTCCATACACAATTAATTAATACTATGCCTCTGGTCGGCGAAAAGAAGCGGCCAGCGACTGCATGCATAATAATCTGTGGATTTCCTCAGTCAGAGCAAGCGGCGGAGGATGTTACAATCAGGGAATTTTGAGGGAAAGGGGAAATACAAAAGGCAAGGCAAGGCAAGTTTATTTGTATAGCACCTTTCATACACAGTGGCAATTCAAAGTGCTTTACATAAGGAAAAATTAAAAGCATTAAAACATTCCTGAGATCTAGAACCTCAGAAAGACTTCTTGCAAACATTTAGTTACAATTAAGAACATGAAATTCAAACAAGAGAGATAAAAATTAAGAACATGAAAAATTAAAAGAAAATATTGTAAAATATACCCTACAATTTGGGAAATACGAAATTAAAACAAGAGAGATAAGCAATTAAAACATGAAAACTAAAAGAAAATATAGTAAAATATACACTACAATTTAGAATGTACACTACTCTATAAAAAGAATTATTAAGAGCATGAAAAACTAAAAGAAATAGGGTAATAGCAAAAATTTCGAGCTCAATCATAGGCACAAGAAAAAAGAAAAGTTTTTAACCCGGATTTAAACATTTCTACATTTGCGGAACATCTAATATCTCCTGGCAGTCTGTTCCAGTTATATGCAGCCCAAAAGCTAAATGCTGCTTCACCATGTTTAGTTTGGACTCTGAGCTCAACTAGCTGACCTGAGTCCATGGATCTAAGAGATCTACTAGGTTTATATTCTCTAAACATATCTGAGATGTATTCTGGGCCGAACCCATTCAGTGATTTATAGACCAGTAGCAGCACTGGAGATAAAAGCATGGATCAGCTTCTCTAGGTCTTGTTGGCACACTAGACCCTTGATTTTGGCTATATTTCTAAGATGGTAGAAGGCTGTTTTGGTGATGGTTTTAATATGGCTGGTGAATGTAAGATCTGAGTCTATTAGAACGCCAAGATTTCGGACTTGGTCTTCGGTTTTTAGAGCCCGGGAACTGAGGTGCTCACTGACACTAGACCTCTTGTCTTTGCTGCCAAACACCCCAATCTCTGTTTTGTCCTTATTTAACTGTAAAAAATTCTGGCTCATCCAGTTATTGATGTCCTCCAGACACTGACACAGTGAATCTATTGGGCTGTAATCATCTGGTGAGAGAGCCAGATATATCTGTGTGTCATCTGCATAACTATGGTAATCAATGTTGTTAGCCTGTAGCATTTGGCCTAATGGCAGCATTTAAAGATTGAACAGAAGAGGTCCGAGAACTGATCCCTGGGGGATTCCACATGTCATAGCCACCCTGTCAGATTCACAGCTGCCAATAGTGACGAAGTAACTCCGGTCTTCTAAATAAGACCTGAACCAATTAAGGACTGTTCCGGAAAGTCCAATACAGTTTTCCAACCTATCCAGCAGAAAAGGATAAAAAGTTGATTTTGAGCAAGGCCTTCTTGTCCAACATTGTCCAAGACCTCACATCTTGTATCTAATTGTTTCATCATATTTATTAGTTTGTTTTTTTATTATTGATTTATTTGTGCATTAATGCATACTTTCAGTTTTAGCAAAAGAATGGCTCCTTTAAAAAAGAAGCAGCACATTTTTTTAATTGCTGAACTGCATTCACTCCTAATTATCTGTTTGCCTCACATTTAAAACTCTTTATAATCTTGTGGATATCTAGACCTTGATACATTATGCTGTTTGTGATCAACAAATTGGTAACATTATGCTGAAACTGTTACATTTAAACGACGTTCAGCAAAAGAACAGAAGGTGAATTGTGCATTTCAATTCACCTGAGATATCAAACTACTTTCCATCTGCAATATTTTTGCAATTATACTTAAATCTTAATAGGTCTGAACAGATGCTGCCTTGTTGCAGATTCACTGAGCAAGCTTTCTATTGGAGAGCCAAGACAGCACAGCACAGCCTCCCTCTGAGAAACACTGGCAGTTTCCTAGGGTTGGCAACATTGTGGACAAAGCAGTTTTACTGAAGTACAGGTCCTTTAGAGGGCTTTCCAAAACACAAGCCTAGTCTAATTTGCCAAGATTATGCCTAATCCCAGCTTTTAATTATTCCAATAAATGTGGTAGTCTTTCTCCAGCTATTAACTTTGTTGGCTGCATTTGCTTTCATTTCTCTTGAGTACTTTTAAGCTAAATACAACTATGAGCAAGCATGTAGTTTATTTGCCAAAATAATTTATTAGACATTTAATACTCATTATAGACACAGTTTGACACAAACCACTAAAATTTCAGAGCTGTGTGGAGAACACAAATTCCTTGTGTTCCACTGTTCCACTGTTCCACAAATGGCCACTATACAACCAAAACAGCCTCCACTCAATTGGAAACGCTTTCCACATTATTTTGGAGTATATTTGTGTAAATGTGTGCCTCTAACGTCAAAAGAATACTTGTAATGTCAGACACTGGTGTTAAACAAAAAAAGCTTGGCTTTGGCAATTAGCATTTTAATTCACCGAAAACATTAATTTATTACAGTGATACCCTGTAATTCGATGTCCCCTAAACTCGAAATCTTTGAAACTCAACGCCCTTCGTCTAGAAATTTGTTCCCTTAAACGCGACGTGTGTTCGACTGCCATTTTGTTCAGGGCTTGTCTTGAGCGGTGCAGTAAAACATCATTAAAATGCGAATATGAGACGAATCTGCATTTGTGTGGAATAACCATCAAATCCACTCCAAAAGCTCCACATGTATCTGTCACAAGGGGCTAATTGTCTAGACCAAGGGGCGGACACACGCGCAGAGATGGGAACTAAATCAAGGATATATTTATTAAGAACATAAGCTATTTACATAGTAACAAAAGCTAAGCACACGGCTAGTAACAAAAGCTAAGCACACGGCTAGTAACAAAAGCCAAAACAGAGTCCAAAACAGAGTCCAAAACAGAGTCCAAAACAGAGTCCAAAACAGAGTCCAAAACAGAGTCCAAAACAGAGTCCAAAACAGAGTCCAAAACAGAGTCCAAAACAGAGTCCAAAACAGAGTCCAAAACAGAGTCCAAAACAGAGTCCCACACCATAAACCCAGTTCAGTTCAATAGTTCTCAGAGTCTGTCGAGAAGCTGCCTCCTTTTATTAGGAGCAGCTGGAGCTAATTAGCCCAGAAGAGCCAATCAGGAACAGGGTGTGGCAGGAGACAGAGTGTGCTCATGGAGAGGGGGGCGTGGCACCTCAGGAGCACACACAGAGGCTCAAAGCGTGACAGTATCTGTGTTTAGCTGGATTTTCCTCACTGTTTTACTTTTAAACTTGTGTTATAGCTCAGGGTGCTGAGAAATTGTGAGAATCAGCTTTTCCATGAGCGTCTAAAAAATATTTAGTCTAGTCTATTTTTTATAGTTAAAAAAAAAGCATAATGTGACAATGTATTAAAAGTCTACACAGGAACACTAAACCTCTCTTAATTATTACTGCTCATAAGTTCTCTCCACTAACATATATATTTCTCGTTAGTTGTTTGAGTACAATAAGTCAAGTTAAGCTTTGTGCACTGGCACACTCCATATGAAATAACGGCACAGCCAGAGCAAAAGCGATTTCTCCGCTTTTTATGTGAACTCGCTAAGGAATATGGTGTTCCAAGATCAAGCATCTCCACGATAAGAAAACAATGCCGGTTATTGTATTAGTTTGTTAATTTTCAACTGTTTTTAATTGTATTTCAGTGTTTTTAAAATTATATTTGTGTTATTTTCAGTGCATGTGTCAAAAACAATACCATTACTTTAAATTAGCCTAAAATATATGTAGTTCCACGGGACCATGGAATGCATTAACTGGTTTCCCATACATCCTTATGGGAACCCCATGAAACTCACTCCCAGAACCAACTGACAGAGCTTCAAGGTACCACTGTACTGAGTTTGGGGCTCTGTGCAGGCTGTTTGAGTTCTTCACACCAAACTTGTCATACCATGTTTTTTATGGACCTTGCTTTTTGCATGAGTCTCACTGGATCAGGAATGAGCCTTACCCAACCTATTGGCCATAACTAACCAACTAACCAACCTGTTGGCAATGTGTGGCTGAAATGCTTACTTTTCACTTACAGAATTAAGCTTCTGGTGCTATCAGCTACAGGCCACCCAAAGAGGATCGGTGCTTGCTGAGTTTGGTTCCTCTCAAGGTTTCTCTTCTTATAATTTTAAGAGAGCTTGCTCAACACTGGTTTTTGGTTTTCAGTCCTGGATTCTGTAAAGCTGCTTTGAGACTATCAATCATATGACTAGTTTATTTTCACCTCTACTAAAATACTAAATTAAATAATGGAAATTCTTCATTGTATTTTAATTGCGTGTCACTACTGCGCTTATTGTCAGAAAAAGGATTAAAAGGCCATGCAGCATGCTTCCTACAGACACATTTCATCTTAATACCTAGCCAGCTTTGAGCACATAAGGGAATACTCAACCACAGGGGAATGAAAATGAGGACTTAACCTGATCCTCGCTCAGCTGTGAGTGTTATGAGATAGATCCAGTTATAAATGTAAAACTGGATTAAAATTGACTGATAGCTATACCTACCCCTCCAACTCACTGAATAAATATAAGGGAAAAATACAGTACAATATAGAATTCTTATTACTGACACAAATGTTTTTATTTTAGGTGAAAATAAACTCAAATCGTTTGATTAAAATACACTGATCAGCCATAACATTATGATCTCCTCCTTGTTTCTACACTCACTGTCCATTTTATCAGCTCCACTTACCATATAGAAGCACTTTGTCATTCTACAATTACTGACTGTAGTCCATCTGTTTCTATGCATACTTTTTTTTAGCCTGCTTTCACCCTGTTCTTCAATGGTCAGGACCCCCACAGGGCCACCAAAGAGCAGGTATTATTTAGGTGGTGGATCATTCTCAGCACTGCAGTGACACTGACATGGTGGTGGTGATAGTGTGTGTTGTGCTGGTATGAGTGGATCAGACACAGCAGCGCTGCTGGAGTTGTAAAATATCACGTCCACTCACAGTCCAATCTATTAAACACTCCTACCTAGTTAGTTTACCTTGTAGATGTAAAGTCAGAGACGATCGCTCATCTATTGCTGCTGTTTGATTTGGTCATCTTCTAGACCTTCATCAGTGGTCACAGGACGATGCCCATGGGGCGCTGTTGGCTGGATATATTTTTGGTTGGTGGACTATTCTCAGTCCAGCAGGGACAGTAAGGTGCTTAAAAACTCCATTAGCATTGCTGTCTTATCCACTCATACCAGCACAACACACACTAACACACCACCACCATGTCACTTCACTCCTGTTTATACAGTTTAGGTATTACAACCACACCTGTTGCTAAAAGGTGTATAAAATCTGTTATGTAAAATTAAACATATACATCCAGCTGTGTAGCAACAGTTTGTGGAGGAAGTTTTCCTGTTCCAATATGACTGAACCCCTGTCCAAAAAAGCAAGGTTCATAAAGACATGGGTATGACGAGTTTGGTGTGAAGAACTCTAGCAGCCAGGACAGAGCCCTTAACTCATTAATACTGAACATGATTTGGGTAAATTGGAATACTGATTGCAGAAGCCAGGCTTTCTCTTTTAACACCAGTGTCTGACATCACAAATGCCCTTATAATTAAATTTCCCATAGGAAACCTTTCTAAAAGAGTGGAGGCTTAAAAAAAAAGGGGCCAACTCCTTACAATTACCAAATGGATTTGGAATTTCATGTCTAACAAGCTCACAGTTAGGTGACTACCAACACTGAGCAATGTCTTCTGAAGTTTAGCACAAAGTGGTGGGCCATGATCATTGCTTGTAAAGACTGATTCTTTGGTGGATCCTTCTTTTATACCAAATAATGATTCCCTCACCTGATACTAATTCACCTGCTTATGGTGGAACACCAATCTGAATATTCTGCATACTTTCCACTCTTATTTTGCCTCGGTCCCATCTTTTTTGTGTGTGTGTTGCAGGCATCAAATTCTAAATGTTTTTAACTGACAAAAGTAGAAAGCTTTCCAGTGTCTCCACTGATCAACTTTATTATATTTTTCTAATTTAAAAGAATTAACAAATCAAATATTGTACTTTGTAATGCATTTTAGACACTGTCCCAGCTTTTTCTGAAATATTTTTAAACAGGAGGAAAATAGTCAGTTAAAAGAGCATTTGTGAGGACTAGCACCAATGATGGACAAGAATTGCTTGCTGAACATGGAACCATGAATGAATATATTACAATGTGAGAAAATTCTGGGCGCCCAGATGGTGCAGCGGGATATTCCGCTAGCACACCAGCGGCGAGATTCTGAACTCCTCAGTTCGAAACTCGGCGTTGCCACCGGTTGGCTGGGCGCCATCTAGCGAGCATAACTGGTAGTGCCTGCAGTAGACATGGTTCTGCAAGGGCAAGATGAACGGACTTTGGGGGTGGGGTCTTCAAAAGCTGTGTAAGGACCCTGATTGGCAGATAGGGAGAATGCATGAGAGAAAAAGCACTCCGCTAAGGGCTGCACGTGGGTCGGAGAAGGCGTGAGCAGCAATATACCCACCACGACCGCAACTGGGGATCCCCCAGCAGTGGAAGACAAATTGACTATGCTAAATTGGGAAAAAAATGCATAAGTAAAATAGAAGAAATGTAAGAAAATTCTAATCAGGGTAATTACTGTGTCAAACAGGTCAACGTGTACAGACTATCACTTTCCAATTACATAAATGTTTTAGTAAAATAATATTTAAACTATAACATGCTTGTATGCAATTATATAATAGATAGAACTATTTTAGGAATGTAAAGAAAAATGTGAAATGGTTCTGACTAACATGACGACTTCACTGTAGCCTTATCATTAGCCTTTACCCATGTAATTAAACTTATTTTAATACACATAGCATAGAAACTGAAAGGAGAATTAAGAAACATTCATTTTTCTTGTGGTAGTTTATTTTTTAAATATATTTAAACCTCTACCCAATACAATTTCACATGCAGTTATGCTGTATCATTTTCCATATACTTTAGGTTCAGTGGTCTTGTGAATAAGTAGTTCTGCATTGTAAAACGGATCATTTGGCTTTTACTGCTTTGCTGAATTAGATCATTAAAGGGAAATCTGGCAGCATTTTATTTCCTGTATTATGTTTGACCATGCCTTTTTTGAAGCAATTTGATACAAATCCAAAGTTTTCATTTCAGACAATAAAATATTGTGCATTATGGGCAATACTAGTCAATGTAACCTTTTAAACTTGTAAAATCATATATTTAATACATTATTGTACTTGTTTATTCATTTTTATTACTCTTTTATCCTAATTAAGGTTTAACCACCCAGAAACACTAAGTACAAAATAGAAAAAAGATAGGGTGCCAGTCCAACACAGGTGACCACATGTTTACCACTACTGCAGTCAAACCAGAAAGTAATCTACAATTGCCAGTTTAACCAGAGTCACCCTAAATGTAAATAACATAAAGCTTATTATTTTATTGGAATTGTGCTCTGATATACTCATTTTTACATTTGCATAAAAGTGAGAACTTGACAGTTTAGGAATGTGTCAGTTAATATATACATAAGCACTATTAAGGATTGTTTTCTGTATAATATTATTTATAATATATATTTAATACACCGATCAGCCATAACATTAAAACCACCTCCTTGTTTCTACACTCACTGTTCATTTTATCAGCTCCACTTACCATATAGGAGCACTTTGTAGTTCTACAATTATGCTTTTTTAGACTGCTTTCACCCTGTTCTTCAATGATCAGGACCCCCACAGGACCACTACAGAGCAGGTATTATTTAGGTGGTGGATCATTCTCAGCACTGCAGTTACAATGACATGGTGGTGGTGTGTTAGTGTGTGTTGAGCTGGTATGAGTGGATCAGACACAGCAGCACTCATACCAGCACAACACACTCTAACACACCACCACCATGTCAGTGTCACTGAGAATGACCCACCACCCAAATAATACCTACTCTGTAATGGTCCTGACCATTGAAGAACAGCATGAAAGGGGGCCACAACAAAGCATGCAGAGAAACAGATGGACTACAGTCAGTAATTGTAGAACTACAAAGTGCTTCTATATGGTAAGTGGAGCTGATAAAATGGACAATGTGTGTATAAGCAAGGAGGTGGTTTTCATGTTATGGCGGATCGGTGTATAATTAAATTCTTATACCATGATATAAATTAAACAACCATTCCACCCTGTCCACACACATGTAAAATGTCAGTGTGATTCACATAATCCTCAGGTCCTTTTAAGTGCCCCACTAATACTTAAATTCACACTGCTGCTATTTTTTTTAACCATCCAGGGCTTTCTAAATTACAGTTATGACCCATGCTTAAACCAAGTTAATCATGCAAATAATAGAGATTTGTAGGTACATTACTTTTTCCCCTCATAAAATTGACACCACTCTCAATGGTTCAGCTAACATTAGCGTCAAATCAAAGATGTTCACTTAAAAGGTCAGCATGGCTTAATGGGGCGATTCTATTGTGAGCAGGTTACATTTGGTCTCAGATCTAATTTCAGCTTACACTCATAAACATGTCATCCCGCCGCCTTTAATACTACAGCGTGGATCATGAAAGGACGTAGCACCATGCAAACTACTGTACATAAATAGCAGATTACGAAAAAAGCTAAAACAATGAAAGTAATGAATTAATGGCCATGTGTCATATTACGTCTGAGTGGTGTTCATTTTTTATAAAGCCAGCCACTTGAGCTACTAACTAGATCCACTTGAAGTCTAATCATTCAGTTTGCTAATGACAGTGCACGAGGTGCAGCACCAATGAATGCATGGTGTGATCAATCACAGGGTTTATAAATAGATTAACCAAGCATTGGGAGTTACTTTGCTCAGGAAATTTGCAGTCCATAGACTCCCTTATGCCAGAGGAAGAACTCTAAACAGGTTCTAGATGACATGTCTCTGAATCTGATGAAACCAGGTGCAATGGCAATCAAACGTGGTAGCCATTCTGATTCTCATGTCCTATATCTGACTATTTCTGTAGCACATTATGTAAATGATTTTTGCCACCTTGTCTCTCTTATTACCATGCACATCTTACATAAATTACATTTCTTAGTCATATTTTCTAAACAGTACATTAAACATTAACATTAAAACCACCTCCTTGTTTCTACACACACTGTCCATTTTATCAGCTCCACTTACCATACAGAAGCACTTTGTAGTTCTACAATTACTGACTTTGGTCCATCTGTTTCTCTACATACTTTTTTAGCCTGCTTTTACCCTGTTCTTCAATGGTCAGGACCCCCACAGGACCACCACAGGACCACCACAGAGCAGGTATTATTTATGTGGTGCATCACACAGCACTGCAGTGACACTGACATGGTGGTGGTGTGTTAGTGTGTGTTGTGCTTGTGTGAGGGGATAAGGCACAGCAGCGCTGCTGGAGTTTTTAAACATCTCACTGTCACAGCTGGACTGAGAAAAGTCCACCAACCAAAATATCCAGCCAACAGTGCCCTGTGACCACTGATGAAGGTCTAGAAGATGACCAACTCAAACAGCAGCAATAGATGAGCGATCATTTTTGACTTTACATCTACAAGTTGGACAAACTAGGTAGGAGTGTCTAATAGAGTGGACAATGAGTGGACACGGTATTTAAAAACTCCAGCAGCGCTGCTGTGTCTGATCCACTCCTACCAGCACCTACCAGCACTACACACAAATTTAGTGACAATAAAGACTACTACTACTACTACTACTACACACTAACACACCACCACCATGTCAGTGTCACTGCAGTGCTGAGGTAATGAAAATGATCCACCACCTAAATAATACCTGCTCTGTAGTGGTCCTGGGAGAGTCCTGACCATTGAAAACCAGCATGAAAAGGAGCTAACAAAGCATGCAGAGAAACAGATGGACTACAGTCAGTAATTGTAGAACTACAAAGTGCTTCTATATGGTAAGTGGAGCTGTAAGTGTAGAAACAAGGAGGTGGTTTTAATTGTAAATGCATTGTATATATACATATATATACAGTATATACTGTATATACAGTATATATACTGTATATACAGTGTATCACAAAAGTGAGTACACCCCTCAAATTTCTGCAAATATTTCATTATATCTTTTCATGGGACAACACTATAGACATGAAACTTGGATATAACTTAGAGTAGTCAGTGTACAGCTTGTATAGCAGTGTAGATTTACTGTCTTCTGAAAATAACTCAACACACAGCCATTAATGTCTAAATAGCTGGCAACATAAGTGAGTACACCCCACAGTGAACATGTCCAAATTGTGCCCAAATGTGTCGTTGTCCCTCCCTGGTGTCATGTGTCAAGGTCCCAGGTATAAATGAGGAGCAGGGCTGTTAAATTTGGTGTTTTGGGTACAATTCTCTCATACTGGCCACTGGATATTCAACATGGCACCTCATGGCAAAGAACTCTCTGAGGATGTGAGAAATAGAATTGTTGCTCTCCACAAAGATGGCCTGGGCTATAAGAAGATTGCTAACACCCTGAAACTGAGCTACAGCATGGTGGCCAAGGTCATACAGCGGTTTTCCAGGACAGGTTCCACTCGGAACAGGCTTCGCCAGGGTCGACCAAAGAAGTTGAGTCCACGTGTTCGGCGTCATATCCAGAGGTTGGCTTTAAAAAATAGACACATGAGTGCTGCCAGCATTGCTGCAGAGGTTGAAGACGTGGGAGGTCAGCCTGTCAGTGCTCAGACCATACGCCGCACACTGCATCAACTCGGTCTGCATGGTCGTCATCCCAGAAGGAAGCTGACGCACAAGAAAGCCAGCAAACAGTTTGCTGAAAACAAGCAGTCCAAGAACATGGATTACTGGAATGTCCTGTGGTCTGACGAGACCAAGATAAACTTGTTTGGCTCAGATGGTGTCCAGCATGTGTGGCGGCGCCCTGGTGAGAAGTACCAAGACAACTGTATCTTGCCTACAGTCAAGCATGGTGGTGGTAGCATCATGGTCTTGGGCTGCATGAGTGTTGCTGGCACTGGGGAGCTGCAGTTCATTGAGGGAAACATGAATTCCAACATGTACTGTGACATTCTGAAACCGAGCATGATCCCCTCCCTTCGAAAACTGGGCCTCATGGCAGTTTTCCAACAGGATAACGACCCCAAACACAACCTCCAAGATGACAACTGCCTTGCTGAGGAAGCTGAAGGTAAAGGTGATGGACTAAACCCAATTGAGCACCTGTGGCGCATCCTCAAGTGGAAGGTGGAGGAGTTCAAGGTGTCTAACATCCACCAGCTCCGTGATGTCATCATGGAGGAGTGGAAGAGGATTCCAGTAGCAACCTGTGCAGCTCTGGTGAATTCCATGCCCAGGAGGGTTAAGGCAGTGCTGGATAATAATGGTGGTCACACAAAATATTGACACTTTGGGCACAATTTGGACATGTTCACTGTGGGGTGTACTCACTTATGTTGCCAGCCATTTAGACATTAATGGCTGTGTGTTGAGTTATTTTCAGAAGACAGTAAATCTACACTGCTATACAAGTTGTACACTGACTACTCTAAGTTATATCCAAGTTTCATGTCTATAGTGTTGTCCCATGAAAAGATATAATAAAATATTTGCAGAAATGTGAGGGGTGTACTCACTTTTGTGATACACTGTATATATATATATATATATATATACCGTATACGTATATACTGTATATATACACACTGGTGCTGGTCATAAAATTAGAATATCATGAAAAAGTTGATTTATTTCAGTAATTCCATTCAAAAAGTGAAACTTGTATATTATATTCATTTATTACACACAGACTGATATATTTCAAATGTTTATTTCTTTTAATGTTGATGATTATAACTGACAACTAATGAAAACCCCAAATTCAGTATCTCAGAAAATTAGAATATTGTGACAAGGTACAATATTGAAGACACCTGGTGCCACACTCTAATCAGCTAATTAACTCAAAACACCTGCAAAGGCCTTTAAATGGTCTCTCAGTCTAGTTCTGTAGGCTACACAATCATGGGGAAGACTGCTGACTTGACAGTTGTCCAAAAGACGACCATTGACACCTTGCACAAGGAGGGCAAGACACAAAAGGTAATTGCTAAAGAGACTGGCTGTTCACAGAGCTCTGTGTCCAAGCACATTAATAGAGAGAACCGCACCCTGGAGAGGATTGTGAAACAAAACCCATTCAAAAATGTGGGGGAGATTCACAAAGAGTGGACTGCAGCTGGAGTCAGTGCTTCAAGAACCACCACGCACAGACGTATGCAAGACATGGGTTTCAGCTGTCGCATTCCTTGTGTCAAGCCACTCTTGAACAAGAGACAGAAGCGTCTTGCCTGGGCTAAAGACAAAAAGGACTGCTGAGTGGTCCAAAGTTATGTTCTCTGATGAAAGTAAATTTTGCATTACCTTTGGAAATCAAGTTCCCAGAGTCTGGAGGAAGAGAGGAGAGGCACAGAATCCACGTTGCTTGAGGTCCAGTGTAAAGTTTCCACAGTCAGTGATGGTTTGGAGTGCCATGTCATCTGCTGGTGTATGTCCACTGTGTTTTCTGAGGTCCAAGGTCAACGCAGCCGTCTACCAGGAAGTTTTAGAGCACTTCATGCTTCCTGCTGCTGACCAACTTTATGGAGATGCAGATTTCATTTGCCAACAGGACTTGGCACCTGCACACAGTGCCAAAGCTACCAGTACCTGGTTTAAGGACCATGGTATCCCTGTTCTTAATTGGCCAGCAAACTCGCCTGACCTTAACCCCATAGAAAATCTATGGGGTATTGTGAAGAGGAAGATGCGATACGCCAGACCCAACAATTCAGAAGAGCTGAAGGCCACTATCAGAGCAACCTGGGCTCTCATAACACCTGAGCAGTGCCACAGACTGATGGACTCCATGCCATGCCGCATTGCTGCAGTAATCCAGGCAAAAGGAGCCCCAACTAAGTATTGAGTGCTGTACATGCTCATACTTTTCATCTTCATACTTTTCAGTTGGCCAACATTTCTAAAAATCCTTTTTTGTATTGGTCTTAAGTAATATTCTAATTTTCTGAGATACTGAATTTGGGGTTTTCATTAGTTGTCAGTTATAATCATCAACATTAAAAGAAATAAACATTTGAAATATATCAGTCTGTGTGTAATGAATGAATATAATATACAAGTTTCACTTTTTGAATGGAATTACTGAAATAAATCAACTTTTTCATGATATTCTAATTTTATGACCAGCACCAGTATATATATATAAACACACACACAATCAATCTGCCTTTACTTTAGGACACTTGGTGGTGCAGCAGTAAATTATGATAGCCAATTATTGCTGGGATCCAGGGTTTTAATTCCCTGCAGTACCCTAGGCTGTCTACATACAAACATAACTGCTTATGTCTGGAGGGAGGGGTGGCCATTATCCTGCAATGGATTAGCACATCCTTTCCAGAGTGTGTTACGGCATTGCACCTTGTGATTCCAGGGAAGTCAGACACACTGCAGTTCTAACCAGGATAAAGCAGTGATAAAACATGAAAATGAATAAATTAATTAATGCCTTTACTCTTGTAATGTTTGTCAGAAGGATACTAAAACAGGTTAAGGAACAGATTAGGAGACACTAGTGCAAGTATATTTTTAACAATGGGGAACAGAATACACAAAAAGTAACATACTACATTTTATACAACAGTTAGTTCTGACCTTACAGTCTGATTGGTTGAGAAGCGTTCTACAACGTTTTCACACCACAACTATTATTCCGCGGACGCGTTGCCAGTAACAACAAGCTTCATGCACACAAGCCGCCTTTTGTTTTGTAGGCCTATTTGTGCTCATACACATCCAGAAATTGATACGGAAGTGTGCAGATTAACATATACAAATAACGCAATAACTCTAATAAATAACTAAATTTTATCTTTTAATTCCTAATTAATTTTATTTTTAGCTTTTTCTTCTTTTCCTTTCATCTTCACTTATTATTCCAAACTAGCGTTACTTTGTAGTGTTAAACTATATGCCTTTTTTAGCCTACTGTGTTAAGGCAGGGTAGGGAATTTTTAACATTGCATAGCAGCAACTCGTTCGTTGTGGAACTACTTTTTGGTGGAAGGTATTGTCAATATTAAAGCATATTCAATATGAAATTCAGGGTCGTGTGTTATCGCGAATAACATCACGACTGTGATGATCACAGCCGTGATGTTATTCGCGATAACACACTCCCTCTCGTGTTCTATTGCTTAATTATACAACAGTTAGTTTCGACCTTACAATCTGATTGGTTGAGAAGCGTTCTAACCGTGCTGATATTCGTAATAACAGCACGGCCTTTTCACACCACAACTGTATTACTCCGCTGAGGCGTTGCCAGTAATGACAAACTTCATGCACACAAACGCGCAGTCGCGCACACAGGCGACACAGACCTTATTCCCGTTCGCATTTTAAATCCGTTATCTGATATACAATCTAGCGCACTGTGTAGGGAACATAAATCCACGATCTGATACACAATCTAGTGCACTATGTAGTGAACATAAATCCGCGATCTGATACACAATCTAGTGCACTGTGTAGGGAACTTTAAAGTGTTTGTAACGCGAACAGTTAGCTTAATAGCCCAGTTAGCAGCTCCTAAGAGTTCTGTTATCACCCATATCCTTTGGTGTGTGTGAGAGGTTTTTTATTTCTTTTTTTCCCTTCGGAGGTTCTTGCCTTTTTCTTCTTGTTGTTCTTACCTCCCTGAAATGAGTTTTTGCAACTTGGGATGTCTGCTTTGTAGTGTTAAACTTTATATTCGTTGTGGAACTACTTTTTGGCGGAAGGTATTGTCAATATTAAAGCATATTCAATATGAAATTCAGGGCTTCTTTGATTTATTTTCTTTCTTTATTTTGTAAAAACTGTTGTATAAAAGCAATAGAACACTTGAGGTCGTGTGTTATCGCGAATAACATCACGGCTGTGATGATCTACGGCAGGGGTGTCAAACTCACGGCCCGCGGGCCAGATCCGGCCCGCCACGTCATTTTATGTGGCCCGCGAGAGCTTAAACGACTGTACTACGGCAAAAGAACGCGGGTAGTAATGTAAACAATAATAATAAATATAAATAATTATCTTGCAGTATAATACAGAAGCATCGTCTGTAAGTAGTGGCGTTTATATTCTCAGTCGTTTGTAAATGTTTAGTGAGTATATCACAGCGTTTTAGTTACAAATTTACCGTAATTAAATACAGTTGTTACCGTTACTATAGCAATTAGTATCTTTACACAAAATGCTAACTCGTTAGCGCTATTTTATGTTTGGTTAAATCTCATATTGTACCAGATGTAACACTTGACTACAGCTGTGTGCTTTTACTTTATTAAGTTCTTTATTGTTTTAATTGTTTGTATTTTTACTTCATTCTGGTGCACACAGTATATCACAGCTGGGAAGCAAATAAAACCGACTGTATTCTGAAGAGGTCTGTCTGTCTGTCTGTCTGTCTGTCTGTCTGTCTGTCTGTCTGAGAAAGGGGGATAAACTCTTAGTGAGCAGAACAATTGTCTTAAAATACACTGTAAAATCCTACATTAACTGCATCTCTCAAAATGCATGCTGATTTTGTGACCTGCAAAGTCACACATCCTGCCAGTAGATGATGTTAAGAAATATTTACACATAATCCCAAAATGTACAAGAAGATAAGTAAGAAGATTAAGCGAAATTTAATGAAAATGAAAACAAGTTTGTGCTTCAGGATGAGAAAACGGTGCGTCTCTTGTGTTATGAGGCCGTGTCTGTGGTAAAGGAGGACAATATAAATGCAGAATTTAGCCTCCAAGAAAAACAACAGACTGCAATCTCAGCAGAATACGTTACAACCGGCCCTTTGAGGGCCACAATAATGCTGATGTGGCCCTCGGTGAAAATGAGTTTGACACCCCTGATCTACGGGGGGATCAAATCACAGCAGTGATGTTATTCGCGATAACACACTCCCTCTCGTGTTCTATTGCTTAAGTAAACACTGACATAGAATGCTGTGACATAGAATGCTGTGACATAGAATGCTAACAACAGTGCTAATGCTAGAGATAAGTGCTAATGACGTGGCTAATACTAAAGCTTATGCTTACCAGTGCTAAAATACTGACTAAACTAGAAAGAGAAAAAATTAACTAATATGAATTCTATCTAAATATACCAGGAATAACAAAGACGGAGCATAAAGATGGGCAATGCTGTACACGAGTATGAACTGGACTAGTATATAAAGCCATCTTTACGAGGCATGTGATGAGCTTAAGGTGTAAATTCCTAGGTGGGGTGGACTGCTGTGATCACACAGCCAAGGGCAGAACAGAGAGCTGGGGTTACTGGGAAATGTATTTAGTTACAGTGCTGTTAAAAGCTTTGTCCATTCTATTAGGTTTAACATATCAATTTGTAATTAATTTAGAACACAAATCAATCACACTTAAACACGCTAAAATGTGAAACACCAAAGTAGGATCAGAAAGATAAATTTAAAGTACGCTACAACTTGAGGGAAGTAATTAAAGCTTGTGTAAAGTCTGCAGTATTAAAAGTAACTTTTAGGGGTACTACTTTCTTCATAGTCTGCTGGTTTGTGCCTTCTATCCATCATTTAAACCATGGGCGCAGTGGAAAAGGCCATCAGATTGTCCCTACCCTCAGCTTTTTCAGCCTAGTTCTCTCTGTTCCCTCTCTAACCCCTTTTGATCCAGTCCTCATCACTTTCCTGGCCTGCAGATGACTGTAACCACAGCAACACTGACTCAGTGTAACACTAAGTCTGAATTGTGGATGAGAACAGATTAAGTGTTGAGCTCAAAGATTGTTCTCTCATTTCAATGCAGGCTGAGTTTTTCTGTAGAATCTCTAATCAATTTCGTTCAACATTTGTTTTCCTGCTTGAATATTCAGTGTTTTTTTTCCTACATACTGTATCGATCGTCTGTCCTCTATTTATTCATTCAAAGGTATACAAAATCATTTATAGAATAATATAAAATATTAAACATTATTGCTCTGGTGGTGGAGCAGCAAAAGCTAGCCCAGTACAGTTGATATGCAGGGTTTAAATCTCAGCAGTGCTATTGGCCGTCTACATACAGGCATAATTTGTAATGTTTAAGGAGGACATAGCTGTGGTGCTGCAATGTATTGGCATCCTGTCTGGAATGTTACTGCATTGGGGGGTGGCTAAGAGGTGCACTTATCAGAGTGCTCTCAGTGGTAGTCCCAAGCCCGAAAAAAATAATATTTGCATCAGGAAGGACAACCAGAGTAAAAGTGTAACAGCCCACACGGAAAGTAATATATGACATATATGCCCCTATATCAATAATGGTTTTTCCATACGTTACCTTTAAGATGATATATTGTTATAACATACAGTACATGTATCCTTTGAATATATGTAGATGTAAGCTTATAACATGGTTTCTGACCATCTTTTCATTACTTTCTGTCTCTCTCTTCCTATTATCAAATCCTCTCCGAAGACATTCATTTCCTATCGAAATTATTCTGCTATCAGTCCTCAATCCCTCATGGCTACTCTGGAACACTCAAACTTTACCAGTATTACTTCTGTATGCTTACCTGTGGAGGCTGTCTCACTTTACCATCAATCGATCGCATCTGCCATTGAGGTCCTAGCTCCGGTGAAAACCAGGTATGTTCCACGGTCCCACTCCTCTCCCTGGTTCTCCCCGGAACTACGTGTATTAAAAACTACTGGCAGATGGTTAGAGCGTCTATACAGGAAAACCAGGTCATCCGTGCATTCCATTGCTTTTTCTGCTCACCTAGACAAATATAAAGCGGCACTTAGTGCTGCTCGAACTACTTACCTTACTGATAAATTTAAGATAGCAGGACAAGACCCCTCTCACTTATTTTCTACTGTCAAGAGGCTACTGCATCCCCCATCTGACTCTTCTCCCGCTTCACGGGAGCTTTGTAATTCTTTTTTGACATTTTTTGAGGATAAGGTCTCTACTATTTATAAGACTTTATCAAACTCTACAAATCAAACTCCGTTTACTGTTCCTTCACTCTCTTCTCCTAGTTCTCTGTCATCTTTCACTGCTGTCGACTCTTCTGCTATTTTAAAGATCTTGGCCGCTTCAAAGCCCACTACCTCATTTCTTGACCCCGCTCCCACTTATATTCTGAAATCCTGTGACTCGCTCTTAGCTGCTCCTATCTGTCATCTTGTCAATCTCTCACTCTCTTCTGGTTCTGTCCCTTCTGATCTTAAAACTGCCGCTGTCACTCTCATCCTAAAGAAACCGGGTCTGGACAGATCTGTGTTAAACAACTTCAGACCAATCTCGAATCCTCCATTCCTTTCTAAGGTTCTTGAAAAAGTCGTAGCTTCTCAGCTTCTTGACTTTATGAGCACAAATAATCTATTTGAAACTTTCCAGTCAGGTTTTCGTTCCCAACACAGCACTGAGACTGCTCTACTCTATGTGCTGAACGATCTAATACGTTCCTCGGACTCTGGTTTTGTCTCGTCTCTTCTTCTTCTAGATCTCTCTGCTGCCTTCGATACGGTTAACCACAACATCCTTCTGACTCGTCTGTCTGATATTGGGATTTCTGGCATTGTACTCTCCTGGTTCAAATCCTATCTATCTGACAGGCATTTCTTCATTCGCTTGGGTAATCATGTTTCCGACACTGCTTTGGTGAAACAAGGGGTACCGCAAGGCTCTGTACTGGGGCCTCTTCTTTTCATTATTTACATCTTTCCACTTGGTTCCATCATACGCAGACACGGTCTTAACTTTCACTGCTACGCAGATGATACCCAACTCTACCTTGCCTTCAAACCATCCATCTCTTTTCCTCCCGCCTCGCTCACCTTGTGTATCCAGGAACCTCAATCCTGGCTGCATTCAAATTTCTTGCTGCTTAATCCCCTTAAGACTGAGCTTCTTTACGTGGGCACTAAAACTTCACTTTCCTCTTTCACAAACTCTCCCCTCCTCATTGGGAATGTTTCCATCACACCTTCCAGCTGTGTACGCAATCTTGGTGTTCTGTTTGACCCTCTGCTTTCATTCGGTCCTCATGTGAAATCACTATCCAAATCAGCCTTTCTTCAGCTTCGCAATATTACTCGTCTCCGTCCCTATCTTTCATTTGAGGTGGCGGAAACACTGATACACGCTTTTGTCACCAGCCGTTTGGACTACTGCAATTCCTTATTGCATGGACTTCCCGCCAAAACCCTCCGTCCCCTGCAAACTATACAAAATGCAGCTGCTCGGGTCCTGACATTTACCCGAAAGTTTGACCACATCACCCCTGTTTTGGAAGAACTACATTGGCTGCCAATTTCCATGCGCATTAAATATAAAATTCTGGTCTTGACTTTTAAAGCACTTCATGGTCTCGCTCCCGCCTATCTTACTAAACTCCTCACACGTCACACACCATCACGCAAACTAAGGTCGTCAGACACAAATCAACTCTTTGTTCCTAGATTTAGGATGTCCACTATGGGCGGCAGATCCTTCAGCGTTGCCGCCCCAACACTCTGGAACTCTCTGCCCTTGCCTCTTCGCTCTATTTCTTCTCTTTCTGCTTTCAAGGTGTCTCTAAAACCCATCTCTTCTCACAACATTTTCATTCTACTTCTTGAACTTATATCTCTAACCTATCCTTACACACTGTCGGTCTGTTTTTGTTTTGTTTTTGTTTTGTCTTGTTTTGCGTGTTGTCGTTTGTTTTCACTTTTTATTACTGTACAGCGACCTTGAGCTCGGTGAAAGGCGCTATATAAGTTGAACTTATTATTATTATTATTATTATAACATACAGGAGTTGGACAAAATAACTGAAACACCTGGTTTTAGACCACAATAATTTATTAGTATGGTGTAGGGCCTCCTTTTGCGGCCAATACAGCGTCAATTCGTCTTGGAAATGAAATATACAAGTCCTGCACAGTGGTCAGAGGGATTTTAAGCCATTCTTCTTGCAGGATAGTGGCCAGGTCACTACGTGATGCTGGTGGAGGAAAACGTTTCCTGACTCGCTTCTCCAAAACACCCCAAAGTGGCTCAATAATATTTAGATCTGGTGACTGTGCAGGCCATGGGAGATGTTCAACTTCACTTTCATGTTCATCAAACCAATCTTTCACCAGTCTTGCTGTGTGTATTGGTGCATTGTCATCCTGATACACGGCACCGCCATTGGATGCACATGGTCCTCCAGAATGGTTCGGTAGTCCTTGGCAGTGACGCGCCCATCTAGCACAAGTATTGGGCCAAGGGAATGCCATGATATGGCAGCCCAAACCATCACTGATCCACCCCAATGCTTCACTCTGGGCATGCAACAGTCTGGGTGGTACGCTTCTTTGGGGCTTCTCCACACCGTAACTCTCCCGGATGTGGGGAAAACAGTAAAGGTGGACTCATCAGAGAACAATACATGTTTCACATTGTCCAAGATTTGCACTCCTTGCACCATTGAAACCGACGTTTGGCATTGGCACGAGTGACCAAAGGTTTGGCTATAGCAGCCCGGCCGTGTATATTGACCCTGTGGAGCTCCCGACGGACAGTTCTGGTGGAAACAGGAGAGTTGAGGTGCACATTTAATTCTGCCGTGATTTGGGCAGCCGTGGTTTTATGTTTTTTGGATACAATCCGGGTTAGCACCCGAACATCCCTTTCAGACAGCTTCCTCTTGCGTCCACAGTTAATCCTGTTGGATGTGGTTTGTCCTTCTTGGTGGTATGCTGACATTACCCTGGATACCGTGGCTCTTGATACATCACAAAGACTTGCTGTCTTGGTCACAGATGCGCCAGCAAGACGTGCACCAACAATTTGTCCTCTTTTGAACTCTGGTATGTCACCCATAATGTTGTGTGCATTGCAATATTTTGAGCAAAACTGTGCTCTTACCCTGCTAATTGAACCTTCACACTCTGCTCTTACTGGTGCAATGTGCAATTAATGAAGATTGGCCACCAGACTGGTCCAATTTAGCCATGAAACCTCCCACACTAAAATGACAGGTGTTTCAGTTATTTTGTCCAACCCCTGTACATCTTCAGTTATCTGTAACGAACAACAAAAGTTTTAAACTTTGTGTTGATAACTTTTGAACCACAAGAGATATTGCAAATCTTGAACAGTAATATTGAAAATTCTGGTCTTCTTTGATATGCTACATGACCACCTTCCCATTGAAAAAACTTGCCCTTGATCCAATATGGCGGCTTTCAAGATGGCGGCCATGTTCCGGACATAGCCTAAAAGATAGGCCCCCTCACCCTTGCTGGGGTATTCAGATATATAATTTTCCCTTTCGTTTCTAAAATAAAAGAGTGTCCTGAGACTCTTGACTCACCCTGTATATAAAGGGTGGGCCATTTATATGGATACACCTAAATAAAATGGGAATGGTTGGTGATATTAACTTCCTGTTTGTGGCACATTAGTATATGGGAGGGGGAAAACTTTTCAAGATGGGTGGTGACCATGGCGGCCATTTTGAAGTCGGCCATTTTGGATCCAACTTTAGTTTTTTCAATGGGAAGAGGGTCATGTGACACATTAAACTTATTGAGAATTTCACAAGAAAAACAATGGTGTGCTTGGTTTTAACGTAACTTTATTCTTTCATGAGTTATTTACAAGTTTCTGACCACTTATAAAATGTGTTCAAAGTGCTGCCCATTGTGTTGGATTGTCAATGCAACCCTCTTCTCCCACTCTTCACACACTGATAGCAACACCGCAGAAGAAATGCTAGCACAGGCTTCCAGTATCCGTAGTTTCAGGTGCTGCACATCTCGTATCTTCACAGCATAGACAATTGCCTACAGATGACCCCAAAGATAAAAGTCTAAGGGGGTCAGATCGGGAGACCTTGGGGGCCATTCAACTGGCCCACGACGACCAATCCACTTTCCAGGAAACTGTTCATCTAGGAATGCTCGGACCTGACACCCATAATGTGGTGGTGCACCATCTTGCTGGAAAAACTCAGGGAACGTGCCAGCTTCAGTGCATAAAGAGGAAAACACATCATGATGTAGCAATTTCAAATATCCAGTGGCCTTGAGGTTTCCATTGATAAAGAATGGCCCCACTATCTTTGTACCCCATATACCACACCATACCATCAATTTTTGTGTTCCAACAGTCTTGGAGGGATCTATCCAATGTGGGTTAGTGTCAGACCAATAGCGGTGGTTTTGTTTGTTAACTTCACCATTCACATAAAAGTTTGCCTCATCACTGAACAAAATGTTCTGTGTAAACTGAGGGTCCTGTTCCAATTTTTGTTTTGCCCATTCTGCAAATTCAGTGCACCGATCTGGGTCATCCTCGTTGAGATGCTGCAGCAGCTGGAGTTTGTAAGGGTGCCATTTGTGAGTAGCTAATATCCGCCGAAGGGATGTTCGACTGATGCCACTCTCCAGTGACATGCGGCGAGTGCTACGCTGTGGGCTCTTGCTGAATGAAGCTAGGACAGCCACTGATGTTTCTTCATTAGTGACAGTTTTCATGCGTCCACATTTTGGCAAATCCAACACTGAACCAGTTTCATGAAACTTGGCAAGCAGTTTGCTAACTGTAGCATGAAAGATGGGTGGTCTCGTAGGGTGTCTTGCATTGAAATCTGCTGCAATGACCCGGGTACTGCGTTCACCAGACATCAACACAATTTCTATCCGCTCCTCACGTGTTAACCTCTGCGACATGTCAATGGCTGTAAACAAAGAGAAGCTTGTAAATAACTCATGAAAGAATAAAGTTACGTTAAAACCAAGCACACCATTGTTTTTCTTGTGTCACATGACCCTCTTCCCATTGAAAAAACTAAAGTTGGATCCAAAATGGCCGACTTCAAAATGGCCACCATGGTCACCACCCATCTTGAAAAGTTTTCCCCCTCCCATATACTAATGTGCCACAAACAGGAAGTTAATATCACCAACCATTCCCATTTTATTTAGGTGTATCCATATAAATGGCCCACCCTGTATATTAAACCTATCTATCAGATTCATTTCATATGGTATTACATGTTGAATCCATATATGTTAGCATATATGTTTAATTTATATATGCAGTTTTATTTACATAACATATATAAAAAGGCTGT
The DNA here is from genome assembly GCF_030014385.1 of Trichomycterus rosablanca. Classification (NCBI taxonomy): domain Eukaryota; kingdom Metazoa; phylum Chordata; class Actinopteri; order Siluriformes; family Trichomycteridae; genus Trichomycterus; species Trichomycterus rosablanca. The sequence goes on along the minus strand of NC_085991.1, from coordinate 27,628,896 downwards.
ATGCCAGCATATTATTTTTTTTATTTTCAAGCATTCATGTACATGTTTTACATTCAAATGTTGTGTAATATCCACATACTCTATATTGAGGATATATATGAAAAAAAACCTTGCAACAACGATGTTGGTAAAAACTGATTCTGACTCGAAGCAATACTTAAAAATATATTTTTTGCACCTTGTGATTCCAGGGAAGTCAGAGACACTGCAGGTCTAACCAGGATAAAGCAGTGATTAAACATGAAAATGAATGAATGAATTAATGCATTCACTTTTTAATGTTTGTCAGAAGGATACTAAAACAGGTTAAGGAACAGATTAAGAGACACTAGTGCAACAAAGGGGAACGGAATACACAAAAAGTAACACACACTACACTGTAAACACTGATATAAAATGCTGCGACAGAGAAAGCTAAGAACAGTGCTAATGCTAAAGCTTATGCTTACCAAGGCTAAAGTACTGACTAAACTAGAAACAGAAAATTAAAGTAAATTAAACTAATAGGAATACTATCTAAATATAGTAGGGATACCAAAGACAGAGCAAGTGGGCAATGCTGTGCATGAATGTATGAACTGTACTTGTATATAAAGCTGAGAAAGCTGTTTTGATGAGAAAAATGCACCCAATAAAACACATTTAATGCTTCTTAATGTTTTTATTTCATTTAACGTATAATTTGTCTTGTAAACTAAACTCAACAAGCTCTTCAAAATCTGCTCGATTTTTCTACACTTTGAGATTGAGTTGGCACGACTTATATTTGTTCAGTTTAAATTTGGGCAAAGAGGCTGCAACACAAGCAACAAAACCTTGTTTTGATTTAAAAAGAAGTTGACTTTTTAGTATTAAAAGTTTATTTTAAGAGTGCTCCGGTAACGCAGCGGGATAGTCCACTAAAAAAAAAAGTGCAGAGATTCTAAACTCCCAGGTTTCAATCTTGGCTCTATATGTTTCAACATATATGTAAAAAAGTATTATACACATGAGCATACATATTTTATGGGCCACAAATATATTTAAGTATATGAAATTGTTCCAATTTTTAACAGGTTTCATATATAGTTTGCAGAAATATGGGCATATATTTTATATATGAAAATTTTATTTGTGTATGGGAGATCAGATATTTGGACCAGAATGATTCACTGTGGTGGCCCCTAAATATGACCACAGTTAATCAATTTGGTGCATATAAGATACTCACTGTTTTCACACAGGTAAAATAATTTTCACTTAGTAGCAGTGTTAGCTGATTTTAAGCAGCAGCATCCAGTGTAGCATTTGAATTGAATATTTAACTTTATTTTACTTTTCTGTTGAAGGTGCAAATATTCACAGTGAGTACATATGGGGAAAGAGAGAGAGAGAGAGAGAGAGAGAGACAGTGAGTACATATGGGGAAAGAGAGAGAGAGAGAGAGAGAGAGACAGTGAGTACATATGGGGAAAGAGAGAGAGAGAGAGAGAGAGAGAGAGAGAGAGAGAGAGAGAGAGAGAGAGAGAGAGAGAGAGAGACCTTAGGCCAATCCAACTACAGTAACTGTATTCACACTCGACATTCATACAAAAAAGAAAATAAATATACACAAAGGCAATATACATACATCTAAACAATTAAACAGTATAAAATCTGAAGCATAAACCAATAATTTTCATACAAAATCCATGGCAGAAAAAACATAACACCACAACATTTTACTAATCTCCCTAATCTAGCTCAAGTAATGGTACCTTCCACTCCTAATGGCGGGAAACCCCCCTATAACTAAGCTCAATAGTACAGTTGTCTCTGTTCGTTAGTGTCCAAAGCTACTGCATGTAAGTATTTAATGCCGAGATTCCAGTAATGAATTAAATAAATGATAACCTGAGTAACATGTAATGACTGGTGTGTTATTTATCATAATATGTTGTAATACTGATAAGGATTAAATAAAAGAGAATTTTATTGAGAGGATCTATTACACAAACACATACCAAACAATATCCAGAGACTGCTAACAGGAATAGCATTAAACATACAGTAGATACCCTTTATTACCAGTAAGAATGTACACTGCCTATTACTACTATTTACAGTTTTAAAGGCATGAGGATCCATAAAAAGCAGATTAGAGTTGCCAACTCTCAACTCCACTCCCATCATAAGGCTGGTGTGTGGATGAAAAAACATTCATATATTATCAATATTAATGAGCAAATGGATAAAGTTACTGATTAACCCACCATCAAAATGTATTTTTGACCTTTAAATGTCAAACTGTAAAAATCTTTGGCTGTACCAGACATTTCTAAATAACAGTCATACTTTTGAAGCTAACATACTTTTAGTAAAGGTGTTCATACGTCTGGTTTTAAGGATTGTTTTTTTTTTTTATCTGCTTGTCCGGAATAATACCTGGATGAACATGTATTTGGAAGCTAACTATTCTTGTAACAATCATAATCACTTTGCCTGTCATTGGCTTGTATTTCATTGGTTCAAAGCCTGTCGCCTCACAGCAGGAAGGTCCTGGGTTCGATCCCCAGGTGGGGCGGTCCTGGTCCTTTCTGTGTTGAGTTTGCATGTTCCCCCCGTGTCTGCGTGGGTTTCCTCCGGGAGCTCTGGTTTTCTCCCACAGTCCAAAAACATGCAAGTGAGGTGAATTGAAGATACAAAATTGTCCATGACTGTGTTTGATATAACCTTGTGAACTGATGAATCTTGTGTAATGACTAACTACTGTTTCTGTCATGAATGTAACCAAAGTGTAAAACATGACGTTAAAATCCTAATATTAAATAAATAAATAGATGTCCAGCTGAAATGCTAGTTAATTACTCCGTTTTAATGCTGTCAGCATGCCAAAACAAAAACAACATACAGCTCTGAATGGTCAGCTCAGAAAGAGGTTTCCATGCTGAATTTCATGCTTTTTGTACTTTTTTTAGCTCATTTGGTTGCATCACAATTATATCAATTAAGGTTTTAATTTTGTGTGCTGTAGACAGTACCCTGTCTACTCACTATCATACCATAATTTTTGGGGTCTAATGTCTTCCTTTTTGGGGTTATGGAAGGGGCTACCCTAACTTCAATGCACTGTTTCTTAAAATGTTTTTCCCATGATGATAACAGCATTAGAACAACTAAGTAATTATTAACAGGCGCTAAGATTTGATTTGAATATTTGAATACTTGTGCATGGTCTTTTTGGCTAATACATAGCAGACAAATACATAGCAGACAAATACATTCTGATCCACTTGCTCATTCAGAGCGCTGGCTTGTTCATGATTTAAAGCACAATTGTTGGCGCACACAACATCTTAATAAACTGTCTTGTCACTGCACCAGTAGTGTCCCTTTAATACCCTTTTCATGCTAAATGACAATACTCTGTATTCATGTCAGCTTTAAAATGCATTTGCACAGCAATGCACTGATCCATATAGAGCACAAGAGATGTGTTTGAAGAAATTACATTTGTTCCAGTTCATTAAAGCTTTCATGATATCCACATGCTTCAATAGCAGGTTTACAAATTATGTAATGGACTGCAATTGCTCATTCGCAGCTCAGATTATGCTCGGGTAAAACATCCACTGGCAATGCAAACATGAGAATCATAAACAAATAATCTTTTATGATATGGTTCAAAGATTGTGTGGCTGTTTTTAGTTGACATTGGTTTAGTCTAAAATCCATTCAGACCCATTCAGTAAAAAAATGCAAGGTCACTTGTATTTCTGTGGATGTGAGCACTGAGAATGAAGTAAGGCTATACTCTAGCTGCTCATTCTATTCCCAGTAAATAATAAACATGATTTTTGTTAGGTTCCGGTTATATTGTTTTGCTAATAGGTAATTTTACTTATGCAATATAATTGTTAGAAAACATGTAAGTAAAACAATATTAAGAGTTGGATGAATTGGAACATTAATTGTGAGCCAGACCTTCTCATCCACTTTTAATGTCTTCCCTCACAAATGCTTCTCTAGCTAATATGCACCAATTCTCACACACACTTTTTACTTGTATGCATATATTACATATAATGTATTTTAAACACTGTTTGTGGTTACTTAGATTCCAGCTAAAAAATGATTTTAGGTCACGTAAGTTTTTATATTCAAAAAAGTACCAAGTACTTAAAAGATCACTGGACCCTGTTTTCCCTGAATCACTTGGTGCAATGCAATAACACACCTCGATAGTTTGAATTTTATCACTGCCCCACACAAGCTCCATTTTTAACATGTTCAGTTTACTTATTTTTAATGTTGTACCACCAACCAGAAATACACACATGACTATTATTGTTATTTAATACCCTCCTTGTTTCTACACTCACTGTTCATTTTATCAGCTCCACTTACCATATAGAAGCACTTTGTAGTTCTACAATTACTGACTGTAGTTCTACAATTGACTATAGTTCTACAATTGTAGTTCTACAATTACTGTCTGTCTGTCTGTCTGTCTGTCTGTCTGTCTGTCTGTCTGTCTGTCTGTCTGTCTGTCTGTCTGTCTATCTATCTATCTATCTATCTATCTATCTATCTATCTATCTATCTATCTATCTATCTATCTATCTGTCTATCAGACACTTCTACCTAGTTGGTCCACCTTGTAGATGTAAAGTCAGAGACGATCGCTCATCTATTGCTGCTGTTTGAGTTGGTCATCTTCTTCATCTGTGGTCACAGGACGCTGCCTACTGGGTGCTGTTGGCTGGATATATTTTTGGTTGGTGGACTATTCTCAGTCCAGCTGTGACAGCGAGGTGTTTAAAAACTTTGTCAGTGCTGCTGTGTCTTATCCACTCATACCAGCACAACACACACTAACATACCACCACCATGTCAGTGTCACTGCAGTGCTGAAAATGATCCACCACCCAAATAATACCTACTCTGTAGTGGTCCTGGGAGTCCTTACCATTGAAGAACAGCATGAAAGGGGGCTAACAAAGCAGAGAAACAGATGGACTACAGTCAGTAATTGTAGAACTACAAAGTGCTTCTATATGGTAAGTGGAGCTGATAAAATGGACAGTGAGTGTAGAAGCAAGGAGGTGGTTTTAATGTTATGGCTATCGGTGTATAGTTGTCAAGTCTTAATTCTAGGTGACAGATGTCTTACTGGAGTCTCTTTATATGGGAGCATAATTGGCAGACCTATAACCTATCCGATCTAGCAGCTGCTCAGCTGTTGTACTAACACCAGGTTACTAATAAATAAAAGACTGAAATATAACAATGTGAATTAAAACTGAAGTATGATTATGTTTGGTGTTGTTTTATAATAGCTAGCCAGACCAGAAATCCTTGTTACCACAAAGTGTCCTTGGTTGTGTGCCCTTTATTTCTATAGTTCTTATACATCTGTCATACCACAGACAGATGTTTTCAATTTTCAATGTGGCAACAATTCTTCAATTATTCATTAGAACACTTATACAAAACCTGATGTTGCACTCATGTCCAACATCAAAGCCGACATCTTTCACATCCCCCTCGACTTGTAATGCTTAATAAGCTTGTCTTGTCTATCTGTTGATTCTCCCTTTCTACTCTTATGAATATATTCATAACAGAATGCTAATGTGTATTACCAATACTAAAGAGGAAGACTGTGGGCCATTATTCTGACTGAAAGACAGAGGTTGCTAAGGAACAGTGTTGAGAGAATTGTAGCTGCATTGTGAAACATGCATCCAGGTGAAGTGTGTACATTCAATAATCCTCACTATCATCCATTCACCGCACAATTTCACATTTATTCATTTTAGCGAATAAATCTTATATAATTGTGGTCTGTGGGTTTGTGTCTGCTATGAATAGGCTTATTGTTAGTTGGTATGTGTGTTGCACAACCAGCACATAATCTGTTTGAAGGCGAACGTAGTTGTCGGCTTTTTCCTCAGTGACCGAGGCCTTACTTTGCACATGAAGTGTGTTTCACAAACCAATTTGACGAGGTTGGCGAAATTGGCTGGACTTAAAAATGAAAAGAATATTGCATAATAGCCACATCCAGTTTCTCCTTTAATTGAGCCAGTCATAACAAATGCAAGCGTAACACTTGGCCAGTCCAGAAGTAAATCTTTGGCACAGAGTCATGGGTAAAATTACATATTTGAGCAGGCTAAATTACATGTTTGAATAGACCGTGTTTACAAGCTGCGACTGATGAATTAGACAGAATGACTTTCTGTTCCAGACCACATCTCTGGCAAATCTAGATTTGTGAGCATTTGGCAATATCCACTCAGTCACTGTGAAGTGTATGGGTTTAGTTTTTTCTACACATATTTATTTTGATTGTGTTTTCTTTCTTCCTAAACCTAAATATTTAGCCTATAGAGACCAATGTGATGAAAAGTATGAAACTGGTGTATTTCATTCACTAGATGAAATAGTGGTTGCCTTGGAGAATAAATGCAATGCTTTTTTGGGCATAGTAGTGCTTGGATTCACAAAGATATTGTTAACATTAAATTATAAGCCGAGAGCAAGGACCTGGTTGGTTGGTCAGTCATTTGCTTGCTTGCTCACTCATTCTAGCAGATTTTTTTTAGCATAATAATGCTAACACACCCATGAGAGAAAATAAAACTATGACATCACAACACCTTTAACACAGTATAAGTAATGTATGTTAGGTGCAGTGATTTTGTACTTTTTTAGAAATGTGTCAGGACCCTTGTCTTGATGTTGGTGGAATCAGATGGCCCATTGAGATTTTAGTATTTGTAGATTGATTACTTGAATTCGTATACTTTATTTATATTGAATCAATCATTCTCAAAACACAAGTCATACCATTTACATTTAATATGACCATTTTCTTTTTGCTGGCTGTTTGCTTTTTCTCTAAAACCTACATTACAAACATGTAAAACCTGCCAGTCAGTCTCCACTATTTATATAAGCTTTATCTTTATCTGGGGTGTTCTGCTTTCTTACACAAGCTAAGCATTGTTTACAGTGCAGGTGATATCCGAACTCTGAAGTTTTGTCTCTTATATAAACAGCTAAAAGACAGCTCAACCTGTTCGCCATCATGTTCAACACACAAAAACACACATAATTTTGACTTACCGGGTATATAATGGATTATTTTTCTTCTGCAGATAGACGTACACCATGGGCGCAAATTGTGTGTCCGAGCTTTAAATGGTACTGTTGCTCGCTGGTTTTTGTGTGTTGAACATGACGGCGAACAGGTTGAGACTGTCCTGTAAATTATCTTACACATATGAAGTATGTTTTGTGAATAAATGGTTTCCATAAAGTGTTAAAATAACTAACCCTGTAGTATGTATATATACAGTATATACTGTATATATATATATATATATATATATATATATATATATATACACAGTGTATCACAAAAGTGAGTACACCCCTCACATTTCTGCAAATATTTCATTATATCTTTTCATGGGACAACACTATAGACATGAAACTTGGATATAACTTAGAGTAGTCAGTGTACAGCTTGTATAGCAGTGTAGATTTGCTGTCTTCTGAAAATAACTCAACACACAGCCATTAATGTCTAAATAGCTGGCAACATAAGTGAGTACACCCCACAGTGAACATGTCCAAATTGTGCCCAAATGTGTCGTTGTCCCTCCCTGGTGTCATGTGTCAAGGTCCCAGGTGTAAATGGGGAGCAGGGCTGTTAAATTTGGTGTTTTGGGTACAATTCTCTCATACTGGCCACTGGATATTCAACATGGCACCTCATGGCAAAGAACTCTCTGAGGATGTGAGAAATAGAATTGTTGCTCTCCACAAAGATGGCCTGGGCTATAAGAAGATTGCTAACACCCTGAAACTGAGCTACAGCATGGTGGCCAAGGTCATACAGCGGTTTTCCAGTACAGGTTCCACTCGGAACAGGCTTCGCCAGGGTCGACCAAAGAAGTTGAGTCCACGTGTTCGGCGTCATATCCAGAGGTTGGCTTTAAAAAATAGACACATGAGTGCTGCCAGCATTGCTGCAGAGGTTGAAGACGTGGGAGGTCAGCCTGTCAGTGCTCAGACCATACGCCGCACACTGCATCAACTCGGTCTGCATGGTCGTCATCTCAGAAGGAAGCTGACGCACAAGAAAGCCAGCAAACAGTTTGCTGAAGACAAGCAGTCCAAGAACATGGATTACTGGAATGCCCTGTGGTCTGACGAGACCAAGATAAACTTGTTTGGCTCAGATGGTGTCCAGCATGTGTGGCGGAGCCCTGGTGAGAAGTACCAAGACAACTGTATCTTGCCTACAGTCAAGCATGGTGGTGGTAGCATCATGGTCTTGGGCTGCATGAGTGTTGCCGGCACTGGGGAGCTGCAGTTCATTGAGGGAAACATGAATTCCAACATGTACTGTGACATTCTGAAACAGCATGATCCCCTCCCTTCGAAAACTGGGCCTCATGGCAGTTTTCCAACAGGATAATGACCCCAAACACAACCTCCAAGATGACAACTGCCTTGCTGAGGAAGCTGAAGGTAAAGGTGATGGACTAAACCCAATTGAGCACCTGTGGCGCATCCTCAAGTGGAAGGTGGAGGAGTTCAAGGTGTCTAACATCCACCAGCTCCGTGATGTCATCATGGAGGAGTGGAAGAGGATTCCAGTAGCAACCTGTGCAGCTCTGGTGAATTCCATGCCCAGGAGGGTTAAGGCAGTGCTGGATAATAATGGTGGTCACACAAAATATTGACACTTTGGGCACAATTTGGACATGTTCACTGTGGGGTGTACTCACTTATGTTGCCAGCTATTTAGACATTAATGGCTGTGTGTTGAGTTATTTTCAGAAGACAGTAAATCTACACTGCTATACAAGCTGTACACTGACTACTCTAAGTTATATCCAAGTTTCATGTCTATAGTGTTGTCCCATGAAAAGATATAATAAAATATTTGCAGAAATGTGAGGGGTGTACTCACTTTTGTGATACACTGTATATATTGGTTCAAAAAAGAATGTTTTTCAATGCAAAATTGCAAATAATTAAAGTGTTTTACCATCTACTGTTCATAATATTGTAAAAAGATTTAGGAAATCTGAAGAGATCTCAGTCCCTGTAGGGCAAACCTGGAAACTACCGTTGAATGTGTGTGACCTTTTAACTCCTAGACAGCATTGCATACTGTCATGCTACTGTGACAAATATGGCCACATGGGCTTGGGAATACTTCAGAGAACCATTGTCACTTAACACAGTATACCGCTACATTAAGAAATGCAACCTTAAACTCACAAAGAGACAAAAAGATAAGAAGGGCTATTTAGACTGTTATCAGTAGAAGATGCAAAAGCCAACGTCTGTCATGATATGGGGGTGCATTAGTGCCCATGACTAGGTTGCCTTGCAGATGTGTGAAGGTACCTTTGACACACAGGTGTATATTGGGATTTTAGAGAGACACCTGCTGCCAAAAAGCCAGTGTCTTTTCTGGAAAGTCCATGGTTATTCTTGTAAGCGTCTTTGGGTTACTGAAAAGCGCTATATAAATGTGATGTATTATTATTATTATTATTATTTCAGCAAGACAAGGTTTCATTCTATATGCTCTTTAACCGTAGACACAGAATTCCTGCCTGCAGTCCAGTCTTCCATTGAAAATGTATGATGCAGCATGAAAAGGAGAATCAGACTGTTGACTGTTGAGCAGCCGAAGTCTCATATCAAGCATAAATGAACAAACTATTCCACTTGTAAAACTGCAATAATTAGTGTCCTTAGTTCACAAACCATTGAAAAGCCTCGTTAATAAAAAATGTGATGGAACACAAGGGTCAACACACCTCTCTCTACTTGTATTATATTTACAAAATTAAACTGAAGTTGAAAACAATCAGGGAAAACATGGGAAATTCACTCACTCACTGATTTTCTTTACCGCTTATCCAATTAGGGTCGCAGAGGGTGCTGGAGCCTATCCCAGCTTTTCAATAACCGCAAGGCACACAGTAACACCCTGGACGGGGTGCCAGTCCATCGCAGGGCAGACACACACATACATACACACACACACACACACACACACTCACCAATAGTGTCTCCAATTAACCTGACTGCATGTTTTTGGACTGTGGGAGGAAACCGGAGCTCCCGGAGGAAACCCAAGCAGACACGGGGAGAACATGCAAACTCCACACAGAAAGGACCCGGACCGACCCGCCTGGGGATGGAACCCAGGACCTTCTAGCTGTGAGGCGACAGTGCCGCCCACATGGGAAATTCTTTCTACTTTTATTGCATTTATATTCTGTTACCGCTAGTAATCAAATCCTTATTAAATTGCATGTAACTTTATAGGCAAAGAACAGTGGAGAGGGCCCTGATGACGACACAAGCATATATGAACTGATGGGCAGAACTGGTAAGTGATCAGGCAAAAAAAAAGTTCTTATTCTTATACAAATCTACCATGCATTAACACCTATAATTTAATCTATACCACTTGCTTAATCATCCAGGCAATCTCAAGGTTACTGACAGCCACAAAGAGTCTTGCACATGGGCCAGTAATGAAGAGCTGGAGGAGGATGAGGAAGATCCCTATTTTCATGTAGAAACCAATAACGAAGAGTATGACACAATCTCGACCCCCAGTTGCTCAGATCTAATAGCGAACCGGCCTCCTGCACCTGCTCCCCGACCTAAAAGCCTTCCCACCAAGGAGAAAACTGTGCCATTCATTTGTCAGGGTAAGAATAAGAATGCTTCACAAAAATCGCATGCAGTTTAAATACCAACAGTGTGGAAACAGTCTATAGACGGCATAGACTGGAAGGCATGCAATTTTTGTCTTGATCAGGAGACACTTAGGTCAGTCAGTGTAACAATAGCAAATTACAAGCCTTTCTGTAAGATAATATTTGTAGAGAAGGGTGGTTAGTGTTATTCTTAAATCATTTAGATCTATTCAATAATTCTGTGCTGCAGTTTATCCGGCTACATACGTCTGGGAGGAACCATGTGCTAGACCTTAGTCTCCAGGCTAAGTAGCTATTGTTTAAAGGGAGATCTAGCAAGTGGTTGGAAATTTACTGTCTGAAATTTACTACAAATTATGGATAGTATTCACTTGAAGTATTAAGTTGATACTACGAGGGGTCTTCAAAAGGGGTTTCCGCACTTTATTTATTAAGAATTAAAAAAAACAAATGACATCACTTTTCTACATAGTCACCTTCCAGTGTATTTTTCCCAGCGTCGCACCGACTTTTTAATGCCATCAGCAAAAAATGTCTTCGGTTGAGCGCGTAGCCACTGATGCACCGCTGCTTTCACATCATCACATGAAAGTCTTCTTCCTCTTAAAGCTTCTTTGAGCGGTTCAAAAAAGTGGAAATCATATGGCACTAAATCCGGACTATAATCTCTCTTTCAGTTTCTCAGACACGACCAATTACTACTCCTCCCACCCTCACTGTTTCCAACCAAATTATAAAAGTGCGGGAACTTTTCGAAGATCCCTTGTAACATTTTTGGATTTTGGCTCTTCAGCAGAGACTTTTGCATGTCTTGAACAATTATTTGCAAAGTACAGATTAAGCTTTGGTACTTTTTCCCTGCACGACAATGATTTTACTCACAAGCAATATTAAGTGCAGCACTACTGTCTGACAGTTTGTTGTATCCAACAAAGTCAGTTTTGGAAAAATTCCAATTTAAACAAAATACAAATGAAAGGATATTTTCCCCCAAATTATGTTATCTTTTATATGTTCATTTTAACTAACCACTTAATCCTGTTCATGGTTCTTGTGGGTTTGATACCAGAGGAGTGTACAATAAACAGGGCACCAACACATTGCAAAGCACTTCACACCTACACATTCATTTTCTTATGCCTACTTCAATCCCTTGCTCTGGTCAATGACTGTAAGCAAAGACTGTGAATTTTCTTTTCATGTCCACCGAGGTTTCACTGACTGCTGTAAATGACCCTGTTGTGATTTTGTTTTTATTTTGCACCCAATATGTTTGGCTGGTGCTGGAACCATGGCCAACCAGAGCAGAGTTTATTACTTACTGAAAATGAATGATTGAACTTTTTTATATTATTTGCAATCCTTACTCTTGATTGGATTGCATTTTGAAATGACATTTTAGCTTTCTTGTTCTTCTTTAAAATTCTGCTCTAAAACAAATATATATAAATATATATATATATACAGTGTATCACAAAAGTGAGTACACCCCTCACATTTCTGCAAATATTTCATTATATCTTTTCATGGGACAACACTATAGACATGAAACTTGGATATAACTTAGAGTAGTCAGTGTACAACTTGTATAGCAGTGTAGATTTACTGTCTTCTGAAAATAACTCAACACACAGCCATTAATGTCTAAATAGCTGGCAACATAAGTGAGTACACCCCACAGTGAACATGTCCAAATTGTGCCCAAATGTGTCGTTGTCCCTCCCTGGTGTCATGTGTCAAGGTCCCAGGTGTAAATGGGGAGCAGGGCTGTTAAATTTGGTGTTTTGGGTACAATTCTCTCATACTGGCCACTGGATATTCAACATGGCACCTCATGGCAAAGAACTCTCTGAGGATGTGAGAAATAGAATTGTTGCTCTCCACAAAGATGGCCTGGGCTATAAGAAGATTGCTAACACCCTGAAACTGAGCTACAGCATGGTGGCCAAGGTCATACAGCGGTTTTCCAGGACAGGGTCCACTCGGAACAGGCTTCGCCAGGGTCGACCAAAGAAGTTGAGTCCACGTGTTCGGCGTCATATCCAGAGGTTGGCTTTAAAAAATAGACACATGAGTGCTGCCAGCATTGCTGCAGAGGTTGAAGACGTGGGAGGTCAGCCTGTCAGTGCTCAGACCATACGCCGCACACTGCATCAACTCGGTCTGCATGGTCGTCATCCCAGAAGGAAGCTGACGCACAAGAAAGCCCGCAAACAGTTTGCTGAAGACAGGCAGTCCAAGGACATGGATTACTGGAATGCCCTGTGGTCTGACGAGACCAAGATAAACTTGTTTGGCTCAGATGGTGTCCAGCATGTGTGGCGGCGCCCTGGTGAGAAGTACCAAGACAACTGTATCTTGCCTACAGTCAAGCATGGTGGTGGTAGCATCATGGTCTTGGGCTGCATGAGTGTTGCTGGCACTGGGGAGCTGCAGTTCATTGAGGGAAACATGAATTCCAACATGTACTGTGACATTCTGAAACAGAGCATGATCCCCTCCCTTCGAAAACTGGACCTCATGGCAGTTTTCCAACAGGATAAAGACCCCAAACACAACCTCCAAGATGACAACTGCCTTGCTGAGGAAGCTGAAGGTAAAGGTGATGGACTAAACCCAATTGAGCACCTGTGGTGCATCCTCAAGTGGAAGGTGGAGGAGTTCAAGGTGTCTAACATCCACCAGCTCCGTGATGTCATCATGGAGGAGTGGAAGAGGATTCCAGTAGCAACCTGTGCAGCTCTGGTGAATTCCATGCCCAGGAGGGTTAAGGCAGTGCTGGATAATAATGGTGGTCACACAAAATATTGACACTTTGGGCACAATTTGGACATGTTCACTGTGGGGTGTACTCACTTATGTTGCCAGCCATTTAGACATTAATGGCTGTGTGTTGAGTTATTTTCAGAAGACAGTAAATCTACACTGCTATACAAGTTGTACACTGACTACTCTAAGTTATATCCAAGTTTTATTTCTATAGTGTTGTCCCATGTACTCACTTTTGTGATATACTGTATATATAAAGCTGATTCTTTGATGTTATATACAGTATATATACCACTTTGTAGTTCTACAATTACTGACTGTAGTCCATCTGTTTCTCTGCATGCTTTGTTAGCCCCCTTTCATGCTGTTCTTCAATGGTCAGGACCCCCACAGGACCACCACAGAGTAGGTATTATTTGGGTGGTGGATCATTCTCAGCACTGCAGTGACACTGACATGGTGGTGGTGTGTTAGTGTGTGTTGTGCTGGTATGAGTGGATAAGACACAGCAGTGCTGCTGGAGTTTTTAAACACCTCGCTGTCACAGCTGGACTGAGAATAGTCCACCAACCAAAAGTATCCAGCCAACAGCGCCCCGTGTGCAGCATCCTGTGACCACTGATGAAGCTCTAGAAGATGAGCAACTCAAACAGCAGCAATAGATGAGCGATCGTCTCTGACTTTACATCTACAAGGTGGACCAACTAGGTAGGAGTGTCTAATAGAGTGAGACAGTGAGTGGACATGGTATTTAAAAACTCCAGCAGCACTGCTGTGTCTGATCCACTCATACCAGCACAACACACACTAACACACCACCACCATGTCATTGTCACTGCAGTGCTGAGAATGATCCACCACCCAAATAATACCTGCTCTGTGGTGGTCCTGTGGTGGTCCTGACCATTGAAGAACTGGGTAAAAGAGGCTTCAAAAGTATGTAGAGAAAAAGATAAACTACAGTCAGTAATTGTAGAACTACAAAGTGCTTTTATATGGTAAGTGGAGCTAAAAAAATGGACAGTGAGTGTAGAAACCATGATAGTTTTAATGTTATGTTATGATCGGTATATTAAACCTACATGTACATGTACCTGTACACTTTTTGTGTTTTTGGTTTATATAAAGTACTTTGAAAGCTTTTCTTCATAAGCTTCATATGTAATAATTACATTTGTAGATTATATAATTACCCAATTAAATAATCCTGTGAATCTTTGTACACCTACTTGCTTGTATTGTCTTTATCATTTTCAGAAATCTATATCTTATCTATCGATTTTAGTCTTAGTATAATGCTGTAGAAAGAAAGCCATTTTTTGTCACATTTAAACATTTAAGATTTTTATATAAGACAAAGACAACACAAGTAAACACAAATGCAGCTTTTAAATGATCATTCCATAAATTGAAGATAAACATTTATTGAAAACCTAAATCACCCATATTTAAAAAGTAACTGCCCCCCCAAATGTAATTACTGGTTGTGCCACCTTTGGCAGTAACAACTGCAGTCAGATGATTGTGATATTACTGTGGAGGAATTTTGGCCAACTCTTCGTTCAGAATTGTTTTAATTCCGCTACATTGGAGGTTTTTGAGCCTAAACAGCCTGTTTAAGGTATGTATTCAGGTCAGCCCACTCCAAACCTTAATTTTGTTTTGAGCCATTCAGAAGTAGACATGCTTGTGTGATATGGATCACGTCAAGCTTCATAACCCAACTGATCATTTGAAAGCTGCATTTTGTGTTTACTTGTTTCGTTTTTATCTTATATTAAATTTAGCTGGGAGATTTCAAACATTAAAATGTGACAAATTAGCACAAATTAAATTGGGAAGGAGTAATACTTTTTCACAGCAGTGTATATTTCTTATTATATCTACTAATGTACGTTTTTCACCTAAATGGCCTTTTTATGGTACCAGCTCTGAATACAGTCCATAAAGTTCAGCTACAAAGTGATGCAATAAAAACATTTTAATTCATACACTCAGCATGCTCCCAGCTTATTAAAATGTATCTGCTGCTCTCCTACTCCAGAGTTTTCAGTAACTACTGTTTATAAATACTTAGTTTTTGTTTGTGCTTCTCTAAACTTTGACAAGTGAAAGTAAGGCCAGTAGTAGCCAGTAGTTAAGTGTGAAGTGCTTCCTATCATGAAAGGAAGACCTTTATATGAACTGTGCAAAAAAACCCTCTCCTGAATCCTGAATCATTTAGCTGTTGCAGGTGGTAAAAAAATGCAAAAACTTAATTATATTTTAGTTTATAAACTATATACATCAATCAGGCATAACATTATGACCACCTCCTTGTTTCTACACTCACTGTGCATTTTATCAGCTCCACTTACCATACAGAAGCACTTTGTAGTTCTACAATTACTGACTGTAGTCCATCTGTTTTTCTACATACTTTTTTAGCCTGCTTTTACCCTGTTCTTCAATGGTCAGGACCCCCACAGGACCACCACAGAGCAGGTATTATTTAAGTGGTGGATCATTCTCAGCACTGCAGTGACAATGACATGGTGCTGGTGTGTTAGTGTGTGTTGTTCTGGTATGAGTGGATCAGACACAGCAGCATTGCTGGAGTTTTTAAATACCATGTCCACTCACTGTCCAGTCTAGTAGACACTCCTATCTAGTTGGTCCACCTTATAGATGTAAAGTCAGAGACGATCACTCATCTGTTGCTGCTGTTTGATGTTGGTCATCTTCTAGATCTTCATCAGTGGTCACAGGATGCTGCCCACGGGGCGCTGTTGGCTGTCAGTGTCACTGCAGTGCTGAGAATGATCCACCACCCAAATAATACCTACTCTGTGGTGGTCCTGACCATTAAAGAACAGCATGAAAGGGGGCTAACAAAGCATGCAGAGAAACAGATAGACTACAGTCAGTAATTGCTTCTATATGGTAAGTGGAGCTGATAAAATGGACAGTGAGTGTAGAAACCAGGAGATGGTTTTAATGTTATGGCTGATCGGTGTATATATATATAAAAATAAGGGGTATTTTACAGTGACAGTGTGCTAGTTATCACACACATACAACAGGGCTATTAAAATATGTGTGTATATATATATATATATACGTATATATACAGTATATATATATATATATATATACAGGGGTTGGACAAAATAACTGAAACACCTGGTTTTAGACCACAATAATTTATTAGTATGGTGTAGGGCCTCCTTTTGCGGCCAATACAGCGTCAATTCGTCTTGGAAATGACATATACAAGTCCTGCACAGTGGTCAGAGGGATTTTAAGCCATTCTTCTTGCAGGATAGTGGCCAGGTCACTACGTGATGCTGGTGGAGGAAAACGTTTCCTGACTCGCTTCTCCAAAACACCCCAAAGTGGCTCAATAATATTTAGATCTGGTGACTGTGCAGGCCATGGGAGATGTTCAACTTCACTTTCATGTTCATCAAACCAATCTTTCACCAGTCTTGCTGTGTGTATTGGTGCATTGTCATCCTGATACACGGCACCGCCATTGGATGCACATGGTCCTCCAGAATGGTTCAGTAGTCCTTGGCAGTGACGCGCCCATCTAGCACAAGTATTGGGCCAAGGGAATGCCATGATATGGCAGCCCAAACCATCACTGATCCACCCCCATGCTTCACTCTGGGCATGCAACAGTCTGGGTGGTACGCTTCTTTGGGGTTTCTCCACACCGTAACTCTCCCGGATGTGGGGAAAACAGTAAAGGTGGAAGCATCAGAGAACAATACATGTTTCACATTGTCCACAGCCCAAGATTTGCGCTCCTTGCACCATTGAAACCGACGTTTGGCATTGGCACGAGTGACCAAAGGTTTGGCTATAGCAGCCCGGCCGTGTATATTGACCCTGTGGAGCTCCCGACGGACAGTTCTGGTGGCAACAGGAGAGTTGAGGTGCACATTTAATTCTGCCGTGATTTGGGCAGCCGTGGTTTTATGTTTTTTGGATACAATCCGGGTTAGCACCCGAACATCCCTTTCAGACAGCTTCCTCTTGCGTCCACAGTTAATCCTGTTGGATGTGGTTTGTCCTTCTTGGTGGTATGCTGACATTACCCTGGATACCGTGGCTCTTGATACATCACAAAGACTTGCTGTCTTGGTCACAGATGCGCCAGCAAGACGTGCACCAACAATTTGTCCTCTTTTGAACTCTGGTATGTCACCCATAATGTTGTGTGCATTGCAATATTTTGAGCAAAACTGTGCTCTTACCCTGCTAATTGAACCTTCACACTCTGCTCTTACTGGTGCAATGTGCAATTAATGAAGATTGGCCACCAGACTGGTCCAATTTAGCCATGAAACCTCCCACACTAAAATGACAGGTGTTTCAGTTTCATTGTCCAACCCCTGTATATACAGGGGTTGGACAAAATAACTGAAACACCTGGTTTTAGACCACAATAATTTATTAGTATGGTGTAGGGCCTCCTTTTGCGGCCAATACAGCGTCAATTCGTCTTGGAAATGACATATACAAGTCCTGCACAGTGGTCAGAGGGATTTTAAGCCATTCTTCTTGCAGGATAGTGGCCAGGTCACTACGTGATGCTGGTGGAGGAAAACGTTTCCTGACTCGCTTCTCCAAAACACCCCAAAGTGGCTCAATAATATTTAGATCTGGTGACTGTGCAGGCCATGGGAGATGTTCAACTTCACTTTCATGTTCATCAAACCAATCTTTCACCAGTCTTGCTGTGTGTATTGGTGCATTGTCATCCTGATACACGGCACCGCCATTGGATGCACATGGTCCTCCAGAATGGTTCGGTAGTCCTTGGCAGTGACGCGCCCATCTAGCACAAGTATTGGGCCAAGGGAATGCCATGATATGGCAGCCCAAACAATCACTGATCCACCCCCATGCTTCACTCTGGGCATGCAACAGTCTGGGTGGTACGCTTCTTTGGGGCTTCTCCACACCGTAACTCTCCCGGATGTGGGGAAAACAGTAAAGGTGGACTCATCAGAGAACAATACATGTTTCACATTGTCCACAGCCCAAGATTTGCGCTCCTTGCACCATTGAAACCGACGTTTGGCATTGGCACGAGTGACCAAAGGTTTGGCTATAGCAGCCCGGCCGTGTATATTGACCCTGTGGAGCTCCCGACGGACAGTTCTGGTGGAAACAGGAGAGTTGAGGTGCACATTTAATTCTGCCGTGATTTGGGCAGCCGTGGTTTTATGTTTTTTGGATACAATCCGGGTTAGCACCCGAACATCCCTTTCAGACAGCTTCCTCTTGCGTCCACAGTTAATCCTGTTGGATGTGGTTTGTCCTTCTTGGTGGTATGCTGACATTACCGTGGATACAGTGGCTCTTGATAGATCACAAAGACTTGCTGTCTTGGTCACAGATGCGCCAGCAAGACGTGCACAAACAATTTGTCCTCTTTTGAACTCTGGTATGTCACCCATAATGTTGTGTGCATTGCAATATTTTGAGCAAAACTGTGCTCTTACCCTGCTAATTTAACCTTTACACTCTGCTCTTACTGGTGCAATGTGCAATTAATGAAGATTGGCCACCAGACTGGTCCAATTTAGCCATGAAACCTACCACACTAAAATGACAGGTGTTTCAGTTATTTTGTCCAACCCCTGTATATACTGTATATTAGGGCTGTCAAACAATGCAAAATTTTAATCGCGATTAATCTCAGAATTTCATATAGTTAATCGCGATTAATCACATTTATTTTTTATTTATTTTATTTATTTATTTATTTTTTAAAGGAGGTGGTTTTAATGTTATGGCTGATCTTGTTCCCTGGGTTCTGACAACTCATACTAGTGACTATATTACTTGCATCTTTGCACAATATTGCATTCTTTTTGCACCTTATTCTTAATACATTTTTATTAGGGCTGTCGAAGTTAATGCGATAATAATAACGCGTTCCAGTGTTGCCAGATTGGGCGGTTATCCGCCAAATTGGGCGGATTTTGTTGGAAAACAATTTAATAGCATTTAAATAACACTTCTGTTTAAAAGAAAATATTCAGTTTTAAGAAGCACCAGCATTGTAGAAGGTTATGAAAAGTAAAGTCAATTTTCAATGCTGATTTGGCTTAATAGTGTTGGTCAGTCTGTATCATATTCTTGAAATGATAAAGTATTGCAAAGGAATATCTTTGAAATTCTTCCTCATAATGTTAAGGTTGCTATATTTTGGTGTTTCACTTGTCAGGGAAAATTAAGAGAGAAAAAAGCGTATTATTATCATGCGTGTGATATACTGTATATCATTTACGTGATCTGCGTATTACGTTACCACTGTACGTCACTGAGCTGATGTGTGTATCAGGTGACCAGCGGGTAACGGCGTGTTATGTTTAAGTGTGATGCTCCAAGTTGTGGATTAAGCAATAAAGCTTAATAAAAGCAAAAAACACGTTCTCCACATAACTAGTGTTATTTGTATTTCGTGGTTAAGTACAAAACATAACAATGCGGGTCTTCGTGATGTAATTCTACATGTCACTCACTGCCTGTATAGGTAAATTTTTCCTGTATAGAATTTGCATTAACGGCACTATTTTTTTAAATCGCGTTAAATTGAGATCGCGTTAATGCGTTATTATCGCGTTAACCTCAACAGCCCTAATACACATATGTTAATAGCCCTGTGGTGTGTGTGTGTGATAACTAGCACACTGTCACTGTAAAATACCCCTCATTTTTCATATATTAACACAGAAGGTTGAATTAATATATAATAATAATAGTAATTGCTAAGGCCATATCCAGCTCTTTACTGTTCTCTGTTCTGAGTCATCTGTCTCATTTTTCCAATTTCTTTTCAAAGCATATTTTTCCTCTCATCTGAGATGAAATGATTATCTTTTTTACCTTTTGCATTGTGCAGTTTTGAAATGAGTTGCATATTGGGCTCTACTCGAGTGATTGCTTCTTTATTAACTCGGTTCAATCAGCACAGTCACGTTTAGACCAGAGGATAGGGAAGCAATAGCTGGAAATGAAACCGTTTAGTTAGAAGGAATGATAGATGGAAACACTTTTGTCTATGCCTTCAAAATGTATAAAAGCCATTTTTTTCCAGCATCCTGTCTTTTAGACACTTTACCAACTGTGCATGAGAAACTTTTTTTTATGAAGAACATTATATAACAGTAATTATTTATTACAAACTCCATTTCCAGGAAAGCTGGGGCATTTTGTGAAATGCAATAAAAAGAAGAATCTGTGATTTGTTCATTCTTGTGAATCTTTATTTAAGAAAAGTGTTCCAACACATTTAGAATTTAAGGCCCGCCACAAACTCAGAAATGTTTAGCACTGTGTTCTATCAGCTTTCCTAATGAAACTTGAGAGGTTGGGGAACTGAGGATACTAATTGTTGCAGTTTTGCAGGTGGAATTTCTCTCCATTGTTGCTTTATACAAGACTTAAGCTGCTCAACAGTTCGTAGCCTAATTCTCCTCTTCATGATGAACTATACATTTTCAATAGTCATGCAGACACACACTGTGTTTATGAAGCCACACTGTTATAGCACATGCAGAATGATACAGAATCATGCCATTCAAACCAATGGGATGAGGTGGCACAACACGCTAGCATGTCAACTAACGTCTCCCTCCGTGTACCGAAAACAGTTAAATTGTCACTGACAAGCCTGAATTTGCAAATAAATGACACTTGTGCAATTTTATACAAATTTAAAATGAATGAGAATTTATTTACATTTGAAAATAACTCAATTCGTTGCCTCGCATCGTCCGCCATATTTGTTATTTTTTTGTGAGAAAAGTTGTGGCGCACTGAATGCTGGGATTGCCATCACCGCTAAGGCAGCATCGGATGCTCCTTCGTTATTCACTCAAAATACCAGTCAAATTTAAGGTATCTTACTAGGAAGCATTTTAAGGCATCTAGGATTTCGAACAGCCTACTTCTCGGGAGCGCGCATAGGATGAAGTAAAATGCTGTCTATGTAGAGAGCTCCCTAGTGTACTTTTTTTCCAAAAGACAAACTGAACAGTGGACTCATCTGATAACAAAATACGTTTCCACTGTATTTGAGTCCATCTGAGATTAGCTCAAGCCCGGAGAACTCATTGCTGTTTCTACATAGAATTAATGTCTGGGCTTTCTCTTTACACCGATCAGCCATAACATAAAAAACCACCTCCTTGTTTCTACACTGACTGTCCATTTTATCAGCTTCACTTACCATATAGAAGCACTTTGTAGTTCTACAATTACTGACTGTAGTCATCTGTTTCTCTACATGCTTTTTTAACCTAAATTATTTGTAGGCATGCATTGAGAAATGTTCTTTTTGAACTGATTGACAATTCTCTCATGAAGTTTGGAACAAAGTGGTGAGCCACCAGCCATCATCGGTTGCAGAGACTGAGCCTTTTGGTGGGTCTTAAAACACTGTACCTTCAATTTTCTATGAATGTTACACACTTATTTTGCCTGTCCCAACTTTTTTGGAGTGTATTACAGGCAGCAAATGTGTTTGTTTATATTAACGAAATAGAAGTTGATCAGTGCACTCATTGATATTATTATTACAAAATGTTGTTGTTGTTGTGTTTTATCGCCATTATAAGCTCTGTATTTAGAGCTATCTCTATGGCGTGCCATTTGTATGTTCTTAGTATTACAAAATCAATCTACAACAACAGCTGATAGCACTCAGTAAACTATCCCTTTGGAGGGAACATATCGTAAAAAACCTTAAACAAGGAAGGGAGGGGTGAGGTGAGCTGCTACCGTTTTATAGTCAAATATCTCCTCCATATGCTTTGGATTATGTTAGTCCATTACTGTGCAAAGCATTCTGTGTATGTGGCAGTGAGTAGGTGGTGTGTTTATGACAGTGCATGTGCTTCTCTTTATAGGAACCAAATCTCACTATAGTAAAAGTAATTGTGTAAACAAGTGGCTAATTTATATAAATAAACAGTCTAGCCACTGGGAGGGGCATGTCCTAAACCCATGCAAAATATGGGTTGCACACCAGGACATACAGTATGTTACAAATAAATATGCAATTTTTTCCATGACATTTTACACATATAAAAAACATTTCTGCAGTATCAGTTTGGCTGCATCACAAGCCACATACAGCTGTACTAAATGTATTATCTTTAATAATGTTTTTATTTCTGATGAGGGTTGAAGTGAATCTAGAGGCTATCCCAAAAACACTGAATTCAAGGTGGTAAAACAGCCTGCACAGGGTGCCAATCAATTGCAAGGCTCACTTAATCATTTACATTTACACCTCAATGCACTTTAGAGTACAGTACATAATTCACCTATTGACATATACAGTGGTACCTTGAAACTCAACGTCAATTGGTTCTGGGAGTGGCATTGAGTTTAAAAGGCGTTGAGTTCTAAGGTTTTTTTTTTTTTTTTTTTCATGAGGATGTCTGGGAAACCTGTTAATGGGTTCCATGGTCCCGGTACACTTTTACACTGAAAATATAAATATAAATATAAAACACTAAAATACAATTGAAAACAGTTTAAAAATCAATAGAAAATAAAAAAAACCCTGCTCTTTACCTTTACTTCTTTATTGTTTTCTTATGCTTCTTAATTAGTGGAGAGAACTTATGAGCAGTAATAATTAAGATAGGTTTAGTGTATCCGTGTCATTCCTATAGCACAGTACATTAAACCACTTTAAGCGTTTTTTTTTTAACTATAAGCGTTTTAGATTCTCGGAAAAGCTGATTATTACAATTTCTCAGCACCCCGAGCTATAACACAAGTTTAAAAGTGAAACAGGAGGAAAATCCAGATATGTGGAGCTTTCAGAGTGAATTTGACGGTTATTCCACACAAATGCAGATTTGTCTCATAGTGTCACTTTGATGACGTTTTACAGCACCACTTAAGCCAAGTGCTGAGCAAAGCAGCAGTTGCACACACGTTGAGTTTAAGGGAAACGTTGAGTTTAAGGGTGCGAATTTCTCGAGGGGCGTTGAGTTTGAGTTAAGGTACCACTGTATTTGAGAAACTTGAGTACCAAAAGGAAACCCACACTCACATAAAAAGAACATGCTAAACTATAGATTAAAGTTTAAAGTTTAGCTGTTAAGGAACAGGACTAGTGCTTGAAAGGTCACTGCTTACAATATGCTGTCACAGTACTAGTGATCGAAATGTATAGACAGATGGTGTATATAGATGGAAAATGCTAAAGTTGACCTGAGTTGTTAAAACTAAATTAATAATTATACAATAATTAATACAATTAAAATTCTATAATGTTAAAATGTTAATATATTGAAGGTATGATTCTAGGAAAGTTTCTGTTTTTAAATAAAAAATAGTCCATGTTCTCCTTTTAAGAAGAGAACATAAAAACCATGATAAATAAATAAAAATAAATATGCAGCTTTTAGCTGAGAAAAACATTTGATCCATACCTTCAGTTACTGTCTGTGCAGGGCTTATTTGCATGTTTATTTGCATGATTGATTTACATTCATATTCATGACATAAAAACAAATAACACGCATGCACACACCAGAGATGGGGATTTGAGTCTGTCGTTTCAAATTACTCAGACTCGACTCATGACTCATAAACAACAAGAGTCGCAATGGGTAAATGTTACAGCCAGCTTCTGGCGTAGTGATGAAGCGTCACTCCCTACTCTCTACACAGTTTGAAGTTCACTTCATTTGAACATTTTCGTTACCTTTGGATTGGAATCTCACTTGAAATGGAGGAATACCCTACATAGTGCACTTCACAGGAACAACTGGGGTGAATGGAACGCTCCTACAGAATTGGCGCTAATGGTTGAAAGAGTGCTTTCTGAACCAATCAGACCTTCTGATTAAAATTGTTAGTAAGAAATGTTGTTATTTGCATTTATTCAGTTTGCGTCACACAGATGATGTGTCAATGAAACGCTTGATTGGCTTTCTAACGAGTTCGTGTTTTACTTCACAAGCGGGAAAAGTTTGGAGGTTTTTAATTATAAGCACATTTACAAAATAACGGATTATTTTCCTAATGGGACAACACACGGTTATAAATTAAATAGCATCTGGAAGAACATAAGCTAAGGTAAGCAGTGGTTATGATTTTTTTGCTGTGATTTGGATTTTGACCACTGTGCCGTGATTTATCGTGCGCTTTTGTTTTGCAATAAAAACAAACTGTATCAGTTTAAGCTTTTAACTGGTACCTTCTTGTTACGGAAATGACATTCATTTGCACAACTAGGAAAGTAAAGGCACTAAGTAAATGGCAAAATACAGTTGCTAATCTGTTGTTGTTTTTTATCTGAACTTACATATTATTTGTTTATTTTTACGCTACATTTCCAATATATGTTTTGTGTAGATTATATTGACTCGTGACTTGACTCGGACTCTAGCCTAAAGACTTGTGACTTGACTTGGACTCGTATTTTGTGACTTGTGAACATCTCTGGCGCACACACACAATTCAGCATGATCTTACGGGTCACAGTCCTTTTATGGGAAGTGTTGCTATGCTCATAATGTCTGTATATATGCCTGCAACACTACAGCTTCACTTCCCAGCTGTGAGCCCACTGACACACAAAAGAAGGGGGCCAGCTATGAGTAAAAGTTTATCGCCAAGCCGTAACTTCTTGGCATTAGCACCAGCGATTTCCACCTTTCAAAATTGGCTGCCGGCTTTTCACTATCCTGATTAGAATAAATTGGGTGCTAAGAAACAATATAGAAGTTTAAAAAATTCAAAGGATTTTCTTTCAGGCACTAAGTCTAAGGTTAAGGTTAGTGTCAGCGTTTTGTTTAGAAGTAGGAATAACTAAATGACGACAGAATAAGATTGAGTTTGAGGGTAAGAATAACTGATTAGAGAAGGGAATAAGAGAGAGTGTATGCCAGCCTCTCCTCTGGGCTTAATATGTGTCATAATTAATTACTCCTCTTCAGATGATGTTATGCTTAGATTAATTTAGTGCACAAGCCGTTCCCATGCGAGAAGCTTTTAGTCCATTTAATGAAGTCTTGTTGCACTGATCAGCAAATCCTCAACAGGCTTATGGGACCATTCCAATAAGATTCGAGAGTCATTAGTCCCCAGTGACTTCAGCCTAAGAGCACGAGGGACGCTTTACTGCGCAGTTAGTCTTAAAAACACAAAACACACAACTGTACACATAGGACAGAAGGGAAAAAAGAAAGAAGCCAGGCTACTACTCAGTGCATCTGCAACCAATCTGAAGGGTTCAAGAAGGCCAAGAGAAGCCGGCATCATGCATTACACATGTTTTCCACCTCTCCCATCCTGCAACGTTAAGAGAGGGAGGGCAGAGAGAGAGAGAGAGAGAGACAAAGACTTTTCCATACACTTTAATGTTGTGATCTTTGGCCCATGCACTGATCAGATTTCCTGACCCACTGATGATGTTTATAGAGCTAACCAAGGATTTAATTTAACCTTGAAAAATCTCTAGCAATTTTCAGCGGATTATCTGTTATCAATTTGTTTTGATTTAATTTTCTTCTTTTATTTTTTATTTTTTTAATCACTGCAGCTAGGGACACAATATGGCAGGCCTATGCTACTCTACAGGTCATTGCATTGTGGGTCTAGAAGTCACAAAATGGTGCAAATGAGAAAATGGTCGAAAGGAATCCATCACGTCTCTGTGGCGCACAAAGAGCAGAGCTGAGCAGCACAGCCAGCGGCCTTTCATTTAAGGCACTTATCAAATGATCAATAGTACCACCAAGTGTATCCTTCACTTTAATTCAATTTTCATCCTTCCATTGAGCCCAATTAGCCTCATCTCTTATAGCCTTTGATTCATCAGGCTCCTTCCAGTCTACCTTTGTCATTAATGCCAGTATTGTTCATCAAATTCTTACTTTGGGAAATACTAATTATGGTCACAAGTGCTGCTGGCTTACCTAAGGGAATTCATACTTTCTTAGAAAACTGTTCTTGTGATCCCTGTAATGCATTTTCGGTTATGTGTTGCCACCTAGTGAATAAAAAGCAGTGGTGTAGTTCAGTCTGACGCGCTGAATATATGACTCAATTACTGTCCATCATTCATAATATTTGTTCAGTCATTCATTGTCTGTTTTACAATTAATTCAGGGATCCAATTCAGGGTCATGGTGGGTACAATTGACTGGGTAAAAGGTATTGAAAACACCATGGACAGTCAATCACAGGGCAAACAAACAAACAAACAAACACACACACACACACACACACACACATCTAAGAGCCATTTCAGTAGCTCCAGCTGGCCTGACTGCATGTCTTTGGACTGTGGAAGGACACCAGAGCTCCCAGAGAAAACCCACACAGACACAGGGAGAACATGCAAACTCCACACAGACAGTGGTGTATAATGTATAAAAGTACAAGTATCTTACCAGAAATTAACTTTGATAGAAGTAAAAGTCATCTCTTAGAATATTACTTGAGTAAAAGTCTTGAAGTATCTGATGTGAATTTCATTGGGTAGAATTTTTAAAAATAGTTCTTTTAAGCCTGTATACCACCTTAACAACCGAGCCAACCTTACACCTACAGAAAAACATGTCTTCAGATGTGTTTTTATTTACAGCATTTACTTGTACTTCTACTTTCAATACTTAAGTACGTTTAATATCAGAAAATTACTTTTGATACTTAAGTACATTAAACATCAGATACTTCAAGATTTTTACTCAAGTAATATTCTAAGAGGTGACTTTTACTTTTATCAAAGTAAATTTCTGGTAAGATACTTGTACTTTTATACTTTATACATCACTGCACACAGAAAAGACCCAGAACGCTTTTTTTTAGCGTGAGTGAGTTAATGGAGTGAGTAATGCCCAGTCCACTGTGCATTTTCACCTTGCAGTCAGTGTTTCTGGTCTAGGATCTGGACCCACCTTGACCCTGATCAGGGTAAAGTGATTACTGAAGACCAATAAAAATAGTATACACAAAAAAATTTTCTTTAGTCACACATCGTGATATTTTAATTGTCATTAGGGTGCAGTGGGTCTGGAGTCTCAGTATCCCAGTAACCTTAATCCATGATGCACTAATCCACAATCAATCACTCATTCACTTACACAGACACACTCCACAGTTCAGTTTTGTTAAAACCCTTTTTTTAAAAAGAAAAACAATTAAAAGTTGAAATGAGAGGGGGATTAATACATTAAAACTGCTAACAGTCAATTGTTAAACCAGATTGCAGACAATGATTGCTTTTATTTTAATACCAGTCCAGTAATTAATGCTGATTTCTTTTGATTTCGTCCTAGTGTTCCAGAAGAAAATGCCCCAGGGAGATTCTGACACCCTCTACTCTTTATCCTCTAAACAAAGTAAGATTTATATTTACATTTTCAGCATTTAGCAGACGCTCTTATCCAGAGCAACTTACAGAAGTGCTTCCATAGTAAACATTACCTTACTCTAGTTTAAGTAAACAACGGTCCAAGAACACAAATCTGCTAAAACCTGTTTTTTTAAAGAAATGAATAAGAGCATTAGTAAGTAAGTACAAGTCAGCTTAAATGCTTAGTAAAGAAGTGAGTTTTTAATAGTTTTTTAAAGACAGCAAGAGACTCAGATGTTCGGACAGACAGAGGAAGTACGTTCCACCACTTGGGTGCAAGTACAGAGAAGAGCCTTGATGTTTGTTTTCATCGAGTTCTGGATGGTGGATCAGGTCGAGCAAGACTAGAGGCTCGGAGGTTGCGTGGTACAGAGCAGGGTTTGATTAGACCTCGAAGGTAGCTTGGGGTTGGTCCATTTTTGGCTTTGTAGCTGAGCATCAGTGTTTTAAACTGAATGCGTGCAGCTACAGAAAGCCAGTGAAGAGAAGATAAGAGAACATTTACTACGTTCTACAACTCTGTACAAGTGTCACACATACATACAAAGATCTAAATCTAAAATATTCTGAAATAATTGCTAATGCTCCATAACACATGGAATTTCACAATACGTTTTTAGTTTTATGTCTGAGCAAAAGTTTGTATTTGTCAATATGCTGTAAAAATAAAGTGTATATTCAATTTTTATTTGTGCCACCAAGGCACTGCTCTGCTTTCCGTCTGGTGCAGGCTGTTTTAACCTTTCTCTTCTCAACCCTAAATAATATATTTAACCCTGTTGACCCTTGGACACTTGTCTCAGCACGGGGTCGAGACAGTATCTCATCCACATATGACACGTTCATGCCGACTCACGCGCCGGGCCTGGACAACCTTATTGACCTGCAAAAGCAGGTGAAGGATGGAGTGATCAGCATGGACGAGGCCCTGGAGAGATTCAGTGACTGGCAGAGGGTTCAGAGAGGCCTGGATACCTTTCAACAGGTAACCAGTTAATGGGGATACATTCTGTATATTGTATATACTGTACACTATAATACAAAGGTCAAGCATGCAGTAAAGAAGGGGAAGGGTGGGTTTTACCTTTAAGCTTGGTTGCTTTTAAGTTTTCTGTCTTACAATGTCTCTGTTAGGCTTCTATATAAGAATGATTACTGCTTTAAGTGCTATACAGTGAAACTAATTTTAAATAATTAATAATAGGTGGCTTAATAGGTGGTGTGGGTGCAACATGCATCCCAGGTCTGTGTTTTCTATGGATATTCAAGTTTGCTTTTACTTCCCAGAACATTAAAAAGGTGAATTGACTCAAAGAATTCACTGAATAAATAAATAAATAAGTATGTACGTGTGGTCTGGGCCAGTGATAGCTCAGTGGTTAAGGTACTGGACTAGTAAACAGAAGGTTGCCGGTTCAAGCCCCGCCACCACCAAGTTGCCACTGTTGGGTCCCTGAGCAAGGCCCTTAACCCTCAATTGCTCATTGTGTTCCGCTCACTGTGTAAGTCGCTTTGGATAAAAGCATCTGCTAAATGCTGAAAATGTAAATGTAAATGGTCTAGCAATAGATTGGCACCCTATCCACAGTGGCAGTGGAGTGCCTTTGACACTAACCAGAATGTCAGGATGCTTTTAAAATGAATTTACACAATAACAAAAGTAATAAAGACTATAAGGTACACTAGTCTTCTGATTAGTTCTAACTTATCATATTTAAAACACTACATTATTTTTTTAATTGCATAGAGACAAAACATGAGAAAATGTAAACATAGCTTCAGAATCACCATTTTATTTATAAAGAAAAAAATACAACACTTATATCTACCTGGAAGAGTAATTGCCCACTAAATCATGTTGCTTTCATATTGCTGTGGAGAAATTTTTGGCCCACTTTTCTCTTCAGGATTGATTTAGATTAATCAAATTGTTTTTAGCACAAGCTGTCTGCAGTTCTTTGGATATTTATCTGGGTGCTTTGT
The DNA here is from genome assembly GCF_030014385.1 of Trichomycterus rosablanca. Classification (NCBI taxonomy): domain Eukaryota; kingdom Metazoa; phylum Chordata; class Actinopteri; order Siluriformes; family Trichomycteridae; genus Trichomycterus; species Trichomycterus rosablanca. The sequence continues at coordinate 27,599,031 of NC_085991.1, read as the reverse complement.
GTGACATTTTTTGTGAATAACTTTTTGTTATTCCTTTTATATTAATAATGTGTAGTTCAATAATTATTGTTTTAGTAATTTTTTTTTCAGAATTTAATGTATTGTTACAGTGTACTTTGGGTGTTGTACTACTATTTTACTGTTTATATAAAACTATAACTACATAGTACTTCTATATGGTACGTGGAGCTGATAAAATGGACAGTGAGTGTAGAAACAAGGAGGTGGTTTATTGTAATGGCTGACCACAGTATTTAGTATATGTTTCTGTGCTTTATAAACAATATGTGTATTTTCATTTTGCTTAGCCTGCTCTGCCTTTGAGGTCAGAAATATGTAGTAGCACTAACATTCACTGCTAAACTTTGCATTACCCTAAGTAACCAACATCCAAATGAAGCATTTCCATTAGAGCAACAGAGTGACTGCAGTCATAAAATAAACAATAAGTGAGAACAGATAAACTTTACATTCACCAGAAACTCATCTGTATAGCAGTGCAACACCAATAAAACACAGGCCAATACTCGTGGCCATATTAGGAGCAAATACAATATACAATCTAAACACACCTGCAGTAATAAATCAAGTAATGTAGTACGGTTTGCAGAGAAAGCAAATTAAGCAAACATCTTTTCTTATGGCCATTAATCTTGCAGCACACTAGCAATTCCAAAGGGACATTTTTGGGACACTTTGCAGAACTCCTGAAGAGATTGCTAATTTTATAATACTTCTAAAGAAAGTCACTGTGTTTAACAAAGTAACTGGGAATATACTTGTACTGTGATGTGAATGTAATGGATTGTTTTACTTTGCAGGAAAAACTGCGGCAGTTACGGGCAACATTAATTAACAACAAAGAGGATGATAGTGTCTATGGTTAGTTCTCTTCACCAATGTTAATAACAACACCACCAGCATAGAATGTACCTTGCCTTATATAGCTGTAAGCAAAAGATTAGACACCCCTACTTAAATGTCATGTTTATTTGTAGTGCATTTTTCCACATTCTATACATGGGCCAAATTAAAACGAAGATGTTGTGATGTTAACCTCTTGTACATATATGGTAGTGGTTATTAGAACCAAAAATGGGCAGTCATTACTTGGGTGGTGGACCATTTTTGGTAGAAGTGTATAAGATGCAGCAGCATTGCTTACATTGTTTTGATGTTTGAGAATAGTCAAATAGTAAATAGTAAACTCTTCAGCCAGTCATATGGTAAGAAAAATAAGGTTTAAATTCAAACAAATATATTTCATGCATTGTAAAAAAGGAAGTAAAATCTTAAACTGATGATCAACAGTAGCAGTAACAGCAGCAGTAGCGTCTAATAAAGTGAACAGAATATGTCTACAGTATGTAGATATATCATAAGAACCAACATTGGTCATTGCTGTGCTGGCAATAGTTCACCATTTAATGATGGGCCCTTCTGTTGAGATAGATGTCCAAGGTAGGAGACATTGTACATATTAGTCAAATTTACTTATTTTTAATCTACAAATGTAACAAATATTTATTAAATACAGTTACATGCACTATGTGATCAGAATTATGTAGTAACCTTATTATAAACTTGTTGGATATCCTATTCCAAAAACCAATGCTATTAATTTAAATTGCCCCCATTTCTCCCCTTTTTTTTATTTATTTATGCATTTTCTCCTTGCCAATTAGTCTTCCGCTGCTGGGGATCCCAATTGCACTCGAAGAGGGTATATTTGCCTGTTCCACGCCCCTCCCGACATGTGCACAGTCCCTCAAGCCCTTCTTTTTCACCCTTACTTTAGTGGATTTGCACATGAGACTCATCCGCTTCTGCTCAGGTGCCTCGGTCTGCTAGCCAGGGTCCTTGAACAGCGTTTGAGGACCCCACCCACTTAGTCTGGCCTTTTCCTCACCCAGTAGACTCAGTAGCCAATTTTTTATTTGTCTGCTGCAGGAACTGCCAACTGTGCCCGCTAGATGGCACCCAGCCGACTGGTGGCAGAGCCGAGATTAGAACTTTTTAATATTAGCCTCATTCTGTGAAAAGGCTTTTTTTTGTACATAATATGTGAGTGTGTACATGGGACAATGTGCCCATTGGATCAAAACTGGGTCAACATGAGGTCAAACAGTAATGTTAGGTGATGTTAACACAGGAGTGTTCACATACTTTTGGCTAAATTAATAAAAGAGATAAAAGAGAGAATAAAAAAAAGAGATAAATATTAGGCAGGGATATCATAGTATGCCAGATTCTAAAGCTAACTAGCTTATTTTTTTCCAACAGATAAAATCGCCATAGTTCATCACACACCATGTAAGTAGCTCACAGCTCCTTTTTAACATTCTGGAGATGGGAATAACTCTAGGTGATTATTTGATCTCAGTTTTAGCCTCCTTCATATGTGTAGAAATGCATCCTAACAAAGAGGATCACAGACCAGGGCCCTGTCTTTATGTGCTGCCAGGAGGTTGGCCAGAATGCAGTTCCATACACTCTTTGAGTTGCCATATGTCAGTAGACATAGAAATGTATTCTGCTTTTAATACTTGCTTCATTAATCTACACCACATCTGAATTTTAATGAGCATTACAACTGTTCACCAGTAATAAGTACCTCTGTGTACGTTGAGTGACACATGCTGGGTTGAACTTTCACTGTTAGACTAATAATTAGTTTTGCTCTGGTCAGCTGCTACTTCAGACAAATGCCGACGAGGAAGCCAGCAAGCAGAGACGGACTTCTACAGTAAACCCATCAAAGGACAGCATGTGAGTTTTAGAATGATTTTCTGTGACAGACATCTACCTTTTATATAACAGTTTTAATCTGCGTGCAGATGTTACTTTACTGGCACTCTTCCACTTCTTTTTTTCCTAATAATTAATGTAATAATTAAACTATTGGTACTTATTCTTTATTTTACAGTCTAATTCAGTTAGGAAAGCTGACAAACATTAAAAGTAAGTATAATCAAATCAGTTTTTGATTAGTTTTACTGTTGATATGTTGCAATGGAAATATTCAACTTTCCAAAGAAAATAAGAATTTATAAGATCCTTACGAATTTTTCTGCGGAGTGAGGTTTTGTTTTAAATGACATTATTAGCAGTTAAATAAAAAAGCATTTGTACAGAGAAAATGACTGATATTTGTATTTTAGAGTAGCAGAACAATTATTCAACCTCTACTTAAATATTGCTGATCTTAAAACCTACTGCTAGTCTGTATTACCTAAAGTTGGGTTACAACATGAGTAAAATATTGGGAACTAAATAACCACCCTTAAATTGCTTCAGCTGTGGTGTGTGTGTTAAATATAAACACCACCCAGAGATTAAAGTGTTTAGGGTAAAACGTAAGGACCTGTCAGAAACGCTGAGAAAGATCATTTCATTGTACATAAAGGCCAATGCACATAAGATGATTTCCAAGACCTTAAACATTTGTAAACACACTATTGGGAATACTCTCTGGAAGTTACCTGCCTGGCCGTTGGTGAAAGCCTTATGGGCCTTAGCAATCACATCAGGACAACAATGACAACACTGTGTTACTGCACAGACTTACAGGATGACCTGATGAAGGCTGGAACAAATGTGTCAGTGCCAAACAGAGGAAAAGTCACCAAAGGTTTCATGGCCAGACTCAACCACTCATGTGACTCTGGACCAAGCAAGAGACACAGCAAGACTCAACTGGAATATGCTAGAAGAAATTCAGATATGGGTGAAAGACGAATAGGGTGTTCCAAGTACCAAAAAAATAAAATGGTTAAATTGTATAATTTTTTCATTTAATATTGTGCACAAATGTGTCACCTATGTAAATATGTATTTTTTTTCTCAGCATTTTGCTTATTTGATAATTTTAGTGTGGTTGACACACAACAAGGGCACAAAAATGTCATTCAGTGCAACGATTATTTTATGAAAAAATACACACACAAGGAACAATCTTAGCCATTTCAAATTTATAAGTTTAGTATATCTCTTACAAAAGATTTAAAACCTCAGAAGAAACTGTACTTACTCTGTTTTGAATTTTCTGTGCATTGTGTGTACTCTAATGCGTCTTGGGATTTTGTTTATTTGTATACAAGACGTTTTTGCTACACATTCTATTCTATTTGAAACCCAATCAAACTCCGTTTTCTATGAAGCAGGCCTGGATTCTCTTGCATTCACATGAAAAAAATATATAATAATTACTTATTACAGTTATTTTAAGCAAATGTTTTTGTTGCACTGTATGATGATTTTATGCTGCACTGAATGACATACTCCAAATTATCCTGTTACATCAGAATATTCATGACTTAATTTGTTTTTAAGTTCTTTATTGATTAAAGTAGCAGTAGTAGAATGAAATTATGCCACAGCAGTGGCAAGTATGTGTTATAATATTACTACATTATGAGTTTGCATGATCTCCCCGTGTCTGCGTGGGTTTACTCCGGGTGCTCCGGTTTCCTCCCACAGTCCAAAAACATGCAAGTGAGGTGAATTGGACACACTAAATTGTCCATGACTGTGTTTGATAAAGCTAATGAACCTTGTGTGAAGATAAACTACCGTTTCCTGTCATGAATGTAACCGAAAGTGTAAAACATGACGTTAAAATCCTAATAAACAAACAAACAAACTACATCATGAAAAAAGTAAGGCAATCAAAAACGTAAACTTTATTCTGAAATAAAACAAGAAACTTGCATAAAAGTGATGTAACATAAGATCATTTGAAGTCCTGTCATAGCATGAAAAAATGGTTGCTGTTAAAGCATTTCAATATATTCATAAAGCATTTTAATATTAAAACTAATGAAGCCCTCATAACAACTTGTAAGGCACCAGAACAGTGTGGAAGTGTGGAATTTGTCATAACACGTGAAAAAGTTGCTGCAGTAAATCTAAATTCATTCAGCAGTGAAAACCATTTGAAGTCACATTTTATCTTTTGTTGTTAACCTTGAGGTTCTTGCTGTACATGGTTTGGTTCTGCGATTATGATTTTGACATCAGACTTAAGGTAGTAAATTTCATCAGGTGGATTTGGCCACACAAAGGAATTTCTGTTTCAATTTTGCTTTAAAAAATAATTTTTAAACATTAAAAAGTCAGTATAACAATGTCATTGTCAATTTAGTGCAACAGTGAAATTCTGTTGCACTGAATGACTGTTGTTGTACTGAATGACAGAAATTTTACTTTAGCACATTTTACAGTTATCCCAGTGGTTAGCCAAAGCTAACATTGACCTTAACTCAAAGACATTTCTACACATATTCACATTTAAATGTTAATAACCTTGTTTGTTTACAAGAGTAACCGTAATATTACGTTTTCTGTGTTGTACTGAATGACACTCAGTTTTGTTCTTTAATGTACTGTGTCAGTAAAAAGACATTTTTATCAAATAATGTTAAATGCATTGACCTCGTGTGTGTGCTGAAGGGTCCCCAGGAGTCTTCTTTTGTTGTTATAATTGGTCACATGACTGCAGTAGCTTGATTGCATATTAAAATAAGGCTCTTTATTAACGTTGTACTGAATGACAACTGAAGATTGGGAAAATGGGGACTGAAAGTATCCTGAATATTATTAATATTAAAAAACACATCTGATTGAATATTATTTAATATGTCACACATGGCATTTGTACAATTATGCCAAAGCAGTAAATTTTAAGTTTTACTTAAGATTAATTAGTTTTTTTTTAATGTTTTATTACTTAAAGAGGTAGGGGGACCGTTGCACTGAATGACATTTTGGGGGTTTCAAGGGTTATTTTTTCAAAAATCATAAATTTTCTGTAAAAATTACTTGTACAAATGTACAAAGATGTACAAATGGAGTAGACTGAAGGTATATCCACTTATATTAATATAATTGTATATTATTTATCAAGTGGGGACACTAAAAAGTTACGTCTCGTCTTTGACCCATATACCAGCAATATACTAGGACATAATTCTATGGAATGAGAAAACAAAACTAAAACTTTCTGACACAAGAAAAGAGAGGCTTAAGACCAGAAGAATACTGTCCCAACGGCCAAACATGGAGGTGGGTCGCTAATGATATGGAATGATGTCTTCTGCTGCAGGAACCGGCAATCTTGACAGTGTGACTGACATTACTGATTCACAGAAATACCAAGGCATTTTAAAAGGCATTTTTATGTCTTTTCTGGTAAAATTGAACCTTGATGATAATTGGACTTTCCAGCAACATAGTGACTCTAAGCACACTTCCAAGTCAACCAGCTTGATTAAGAAGTCAGTCTTGGAATATCCTGAAGGGATCTCCAGATTTAAATCCCATAGAAAAGCTTTGGTGGTATTTAAGAAAAGTAGTTGCAGCAAAAAGCCATCTAACCTCACTGAGCTGGAAGCTTTTGCACAGAGAAGAACAAGTAAAGATTTTACAAAAGAGGTTTCAGAAGCTTGTTGCTTATCAAGGTAATTCAAATTTATCAAAATTGCTTTTATGTATCAAGATATCTTCTTTCTCCGTTTACTGAGACCTGTTGTTTTCATTCCTTTTTATAAATAGAACCATAATAGCCTTTAATGATAGTGGTTAATGATAGTGGTTGAATATTTCTGATTGCATCTGTGCGTAATTATATCAGACATACCACTTGCTGTTCTCCCAAGTTTAACCTCATCATTTCTTATGTTGCCTTCATTCCATCATTCCATATTTCTTCTTAATTCCATCATTCCTCATGTTCCTCATTCAGTCTCAGAGTCAAGCTACAGCCTTTTACTCAACAGTGCCATCCGTCTTACCTCTTTATAAAGGCCTGCTTCATGAAATGCTATAAAGATGGTTCTCCACCCAACAGTTTCTCTCATCTCTACACAGGAGCTTCCTACTTTCTTACCTCCCTGACAAAGTCCCATCTTGCCCTGTTGCCCAGTTTGGCCAGACGATCAACATTAGGAAGGTTCACAGATGTGCCAAGCTTATTCCATTAAAAATATACTGTGGTTCTGGAAACACTCAAATTTTTACATGCTGTTTTATACCCTTACCACAATTTGTTTTTGAAGATATTTAAACAGTTTTCTTAACTTTATGGCATGTATTTTGTTCTAACAATGCAGTTCTAAATTGTGAGTCTGTATAAACCCTTGTATGTGACTTTCTAAACTATGTCCAATCAATTTAAATTGCAACAGGATTCCACTTGAGTTCTGGATACATCTCAAGGATAATTAAAGCAAACATGATGCACCTGACTACAATTTGAAGTTCCACAGCAAAGGGATTAGGAGTTTTCACTTTGTCCTTATGGCTGATTAATTGTAAAGTGATGGGTAAAATGACACATATATCCATAAATACAGTTAATTACACCTTCCTTTTTATGACTTTTTGAAGGCATATTCATGCTGGGAAAAAGAGAGACAAAGAAATGATCACACAATAGAACAATCATTATATAATCAGAAATGGTGATACATTAGCAAATCTAAACCAATAATTATCATATCTTTTTTTCCCCAAGGACAAAATTCTAAATATGCCAATACTATTTATCTTAACGTTTAAACACTATAGGGTGAGTATTATTAAGGTGGGACACAACAAATATAGCAGTACCTTACATTCTTCATCTGTTTTAATCTGATTCCAGTGTCATAAATCTATGATAATAAAAATCTCAAAACTGTGATCAAATTTTAAAGCAAAGAAGAAAAATTAATTTACTAATGTAATAAGAATAAATACATTAGAAAGAATGATTTGAATAATTCTTAAGCCTTTGCTTACTAAGCCAATATTTTTGTAATTCTTTTAAAATGTGAACACATGGTAGTACTGTATTTTTAATATTTCTTTTTTTGTTTGTATTTGTTTGTGAATATTTTGCTTCATTTATTATTTTATTATTTATTTACTTTTTCTATTTTTTTCCCAATTTTCTTTCCTAATCTAGTCGTATCCAATTACCCTGATTGCATTACGCTTTACCTCTACCAAAACAACCCTCCACTGCTGACCGAGGAGCTTTACAACTGACACACGCCCCCTCCAACACGTGATCAGTACCGACTGCCTTTTTTCACCTGCACGAGGTGAGTTCATATGCCGACCAGCTTTGTGCACGGAGAGCCACACCCTGATCAGCATTATTCCCCAACTCTGCGCAGGCAACATCCACCAGCCAGCAGAGGTCATAATTGCACCAGTTATGAGGAACTCTGGTTCGGCTTACCAACCTTGTGAACAACAGCCAATCGTTGTTCATGTGGCAAAGCTGAGATTCTGTACGATGCATCAGAGATCCCAGCTCTGGTGTGCTGGCGTGTTTTTACCGCGGTGCCACCTGAGCGGCCCTACTTTTTCTATTTTTAAGTCACATGGAACAGCTTTACCAACGCCCTAAAATTGGTATTTTCTGTGTAACCAGTCCTCACAGATCCATCAGTTAATTTGCTTTTTACTTTCATGTTTTTGTTGTATATACACATTAAAGTACAAATTAAGTTTTTTGTCCCACTTAACCCATATTTACCCTACAATGTTTGTGACATTTTCTTAATGAAGTCTTAATTACTACTTTTTTCTTTTCTTTCATTTGCTAAAATAAAACAATAATTCATGATCTTGCTGATGAGAGGTGTAGATGTAGGAAAACGTGTTTCAAATTATGTTTACTTTGTACATCACAATAAAATAATACAATAATGTTATAATGTGCATCTTTTTCTTTATTCACAACTTTGCAATCTTATTTCTAATTAGTGATCATCTGCTGAGCACTTGTTGGACTGTTTACCTGCACTCATTCAGGTGTGTCCATACTGTGACTGGTAGTGTATGCCCACGTTATTTAAAACATCCACAAGAGGGTGCTCTCTCTTCATACATGCGGATAAAAAGGATTTTCTTGATTAATACACGGGGCCTTTGATAGACAAACAAGACCCCTCTACATCACTTTTTTTCCCAGCAGACTCCCTGAGTGCCATACGGATCAGTGACTGCATGTGAGGACACAAACAAGCGTCTGAGAAATTGAATGATGCTGTTCGAGTGAGGTCTTGCCTGTTATGGTGGTGTCAGGGGACCCGGGAGAGCTAAAGCAGCTCTGCGATGCACAGCATGCTGCTAACCGGCGCTGCCTGCCAAAACCTAGCAGCTGGACACGTTTGCATGATCAATCATGCTCTTTGTGAATAATATGTATTAAAACCCCGGCACGCAGGCGTGTTTGGAAGCAGCAGTTTTGCCTTTGGAGATGATCCGGTTCCAGCAGCCTGGTGGCATTTGCCGCGTGGGTTTTGCCTGTCACCTGCTGCTATGGGAGAATGCCGAGCTTCCTGATCCTAGTCTGGAGCCAGCTTCGCATTCCCTTCTTCACCTTAATATTTCTTAGCTTTGTGATAGGTAATTGGTTGTACCACATTCATATGTGTGTGATGCACTGGATGAAAATGAGACCTTTTCAAAAACAACAATTGTCCCTTGACTAAATAAAATATTTTAATGTTTGTCGCTTGTTCATTATCATCTTATAGAAAGATGCCACAGGAGTTCTTGCTATTGGCAAGCTGCAAGAGGATTGATAAACCCCTTATAAAATATTAAGGCACCCCAGAAGTATTAAGCTTAATCTGAGAGAGAGAGCAGAGGGCAGGATTAGAATGCAGATGCATCAACAACCCTGCCGTAAAACCGCAAACTGATAGAGATCCAATGCAGCTGAGGCTCATACGCAACAACGCCACTGACAAGGGGCATTCAGCAGCCCAACTTGTTATTCTTGCTAAGCGCTATGTTGTCATTTCAGAAATGTCCTTAACTGAGTTTAGGCATGTTTAATAGACACTTTTATAGACACTTTAATTTTACCATTTTAGAAATAAGTTGTAAGCATGCTAAAAATGTATTATTTTAAGAAGTTATGAAGTAACAGAGGTTTGGAAGGAGGACATCTGAACCTCCACCTAATTTTTATTTAGTCATACGTATTTTCTCCCATTCTATCTTTAATACCCTGTTTCAAGGCTCAGTGGGTAGCACTGTCGCCTCACAGCAAGGTCCTGGGTTCAATCCACAGGTGGGGCAGTCCGGGTCCTTTCTGTGTGGAGTTTGCATGTTCTCCCCATATCTGCGTGGATTTCCTCCAGGAGCTCCGGTTTCCTCCCACAGTCCAAAGACATGCAAGTGAGGTGAAGTGAAGATACAAAATTGTTCATGACTGTGTTTGACCATAAACGTGTGAACTGATGAATCTTGTGTAACGAGTAACTACCTGTCCTGTCATAAATGTAACCAAGGTGTGTAAAACATGACGTTAACATCCTAATAAATAAATAAATACAAATATCTGCCTCCTATATATCCCTCCTCTTCAACATCCCCTACAACTATGATTCTTTTCTAAGAACTTCGGCCCAAGTCATCCAAGTTCTTTTTCTCCTACAAGGCTTCTTACATCAATGAAGGTAAATTTAAGAAACTCCATGACACAACGTATTTACACTAAAAAGCGGTAAAAACACGCTAGCACACCAGAGCTGGGATTTCGAATACATCGTATTGAATCTCAGCTCTACCATCAGGCTGGGCTGGGCAGCTACATGAACAACGATTGGCTGTTGTTCAACGGTTGGGACAAGCCAGACACGAGTTCCTCATAACTGGTGCAATTACGACTTCTGCTGGCTGACTGATGGCGCCTGCACAGAGTAGAGGAATAATGCTGATCAAGGTGTGACTCTCTGTGCACAAGGCTGATCCGTATATGAACTCACCTCGTGAAAAGATGCAGTCTGTACTGCACACGTGTCGGAGGGGGCGTGTGTCAGTTGCAAAGCTCTTCAGGTAGCAGTGGAGGGTTGTATTGGTAGAGATGAAGCATAATGCAATCAGGGTAATTGGATACGACTAGATTAGGGGAGAAAATGTATTTAATTTTCATTAAAATGAATAAGAATAATGCTTAAGAAATGTATATTTAAAGAAGCTAGCGTGACTGTAGCTTTAGAGTGCCAGTCGTGATGGTGAGCAAAAAGATCTACACTTTTACATTTCATTTAATACAATTCTTACCAGCTTGAGCTTTTATTTATGTGGGAAAATAAAAGTATAATTTTAATAGGATTAAAGGAAATAAAACATTACTATATGATTAATCTCTGACAACTTGTATTATAAATACAGTATATTGGATGTCAAAGGTGAACTTGCATTTGTCAGTTAATAGTTTGTACGAACCTGACATCCCCCAGAAATTGACTCAAATTAACCAGAAGAGCAAAGTACTTACCAAAATAGATGCTATGCATCTCAAGAGTTTTCAAAACATTTTGATTACCAAGTTGCTAATGGTGCAGGGTCTTGGTTTTAAGTGTTTCTAGAGCTGAAGAAAAAGGCTTGAGTGATTGCTAATCATGCTAATCAACATGCTAATCAATCACAGAAGAGCCAGGTGTTTGAATTGTGCCTTAGTAAGTTAATTCTTAGGCTTTTTTTAGGCTTCTGCTGGCTAGTGGAGTGGATACGTCACAACAGCACATGTCCTGGAAACCTGGGTTTGATCCTCACCTCTGATCATGATGTCTAGCAGTTGTAGTTTAGTGGTTAAGGTACTGGACTAGTAATCAATAGGTTGCCGGTTCAAGCCCCACAGGTTGCCACTGTTGGGCCCTTAAGCAAAACCCTTAACCCTCAGTTGCTTAGACAGTATACTGTCACAACTGTAAGTCGCTTTGGATAAAAGTGTCAGCTAAATGTCAAAAATGTCTCTAGATTCTATGATTCCACACCAGATATAAGTGAATGGACGTGTTAGTGTGTTGCCCAGTCATGGATTGGCACCCTTTTCTGCCTTGTGCCCGGTGTGCCTTAGTGCACCCAGGGTGATCCTAGCCAGAATAATAAAATATCTCTAGGGCCTAGTGTTCTGATTCAGTGGGTCTGATTCACTGTGTGAAAGGCAGGAAACACCCTGGACAGGTCGCCATTCCATCACAGGGCAGACTCATGAAATTTCTAGTAGCTCCAGTTGGCCTACCTGCATGTATTTGGACTTGTGGGAGTAAACCAGAGCACTAAAAGGAAACCCACAGAAACAAACTCAAACAAACAAAAAAAGTTACATATCTTTTTCACTTTCTGTAATGATCCCACATTTAGGTCAACAGGACCTGATCCATTTTTTTGGCATGCCAGAATGTTTATTGCTTAAATGTACCCTGTAATACATCTAAATGGAGGAATCTGTGTTTATTAGAATTTACTTTAATTGTCTGTTTTTCTTTTGTTGCCTCTACAAATTGGCTAATAATAATAATAATAATAATAATAGCAGTAGTAGTAGTACTAGTATAAAGAACAATAATAGTAATTGTAATAATAATAATAATAGTAGTAGTAGTAGTACTAGTATAAAGAACAATAATAGTAATTGTAATAATAATAATATAAAAATGCAAACAATATGTCAAATAAAAGATAAGATAAGATAGCCTTTTATTATCCCACGGGAGAAATATTGCAACGTTACAGCAGCTTTAAGAATATAGAGATATAAAATATTTATACATATATTAAAATAATTGTAAAGATATAACAGTGTTAAGCATAAAAAGCATATAACAGTTTTTAAAAAAATCAACAAATATTGCAAATATTTTTAAAATACAGTGGTTCTGGGAGTGGCACTGAGTTTAAAAGACGTTGAGTTTCGAGGTATTTTTTTCCTATAAGAATGTATAAGAAACCCGTTAATGTGTTTCATGGTCCAGTGAAACTGCATAGATTGTTTTTGACACTTATACACTGACAATAACACAAATATAATATAAAAAACACTGAAATACAATCAAAGAAATATATAAAAATACAATAAAACCTGCACTTCAGCTTTACTTCTTTATTGTTTTCTTACACTTCATAATCGTGGATGCTTGCACTTGGAATACCGTATTCTGTTCAGTAATGGCACATTCACATGAGAAGCGTCAAAATAAGTTTTGCGATTTTCTGCTTTTTTCCATGATAAGTTTTGTGCATTGTGAATGCACTTTCCAATAGCAAGCATCCACGAAGCGCAAATAAACAATAAAGAAGTAAAGGTAAAGTGCAGGTTTTATTGTATTTTTATATTAATTTTAACTATTTTTCAATTGTATTTCAGTGTTTTATATAGCCTTATTGTACTAAACCAATGATTGAGGAATTTCATTAGTGGAGAGAACTTATGAGCAGTAATAATTAAGAGAAGTTTAGTGTCCCTATGTCATTCTTTTAATACATTAATCCACTTTAAGCTTTAATTTTAACGATAAGCGTTTTAGACCCTGAAAAGCTGATTCTCACAATTTCTCAGACACCCCCCCCCAATTTCTCAGACACCCATTTGATTGTTATTCGTCTCATATCCGCACTCTGGTGATGTTTCAGAGCGCTGAACAAAGCGGCTGTTCATTGTTCATTTTAAATTAAATTAAAAATTTAAGAGTACAAATTTCTCTCTGAAGTGCGTTCTTTCAAATATTTCGAGTTTAGGGGGCGTCGAATTACAAGGTACCACTGTAATTACAATAACCCAGTTGAACTTTGTGCAATACCTTTCAGTGCAATATTTGTTACACCTCTAAGACTGTTATATTTATGCTATTTTTTATATCTTTACATTTCTATTTTTGTTTTTATATATCTATAAACATATTCTTGAAAGCTGCTGTAACATTGTAAATTTCCCTGTGGGATAATAAAAGCCTATCTTATCTTATCCTAAATTATGATTATGGTATAGTTCACTGGGGCTCATAACTAGCTATAACTGAATGTATTACAGAGTTTTCTACAGCATGCAGTGTTTGTCCAAACTAAACAAAGCTGCATTGCGAGTAACTAATAAAGAAACCAAAAATGATAATGATACGTTTTGCCCTCAAAGCAGCAGGGCGACAGACAGGAACCAAATATCATGTCAACGATCCTTTCCTTTTGTCTCTGCCAGCGCATGCTTTGTAAGCATGGTGTGAACCTGGAATTAACTCAATGAAAGGTTTCACCAGTATGCAAACACCTCCTCTGGTGCAGCGATTCAAACTTACTTTCTTGCTTCAGTCTGGCTATGCCACACTAATGCCCTCCCTCCGGGAAGCACAATCCCTGAGAGCTAAGGCAGCATCTGCCGATAGGGCAAGGGTACATGGGGCACCGTGGCTCCTGCCGACCCATCATACATCTGATCAGGGGCCAAATGAGGCCCCCAGGGTGTGACTGTGCCCCTACGTCCGCAGCCTATGGGCAGATTAGTGGCCCTATTCAGCGCAGGGCTTTTGTGCGGCAGCGCCCAGGCGAGGTCCAGCTGTCTGCGGCCGCAGGGATTCACTAATTCCACCGCAGGTCAGCGGCTCTGCATCTTCAAGCATCTCCTAAAAGGTCACATCCGCTGAGGAGAAGCCAGACAAGCAGCTTTCGTGTCCTTGCACAATCCCTGCGACCCACGTCCCCCTGCAAAGTCGGCACTCAGGCTCAATCAAAGGCTGAGTAGATATACAGGGAAGGCTTAAGGCTTTTTCTTTTATCACTGCTTCATTCCTTCCAAGAGGGAGTTCAGCCTTTGAAGCTGACAGTTATGTTTTCATAGGGATGTTTTGACTGCTTGATGTGTCTTAGTGAAGTCCCATTGTGTGTTTTGCTTTATCAGGGTATTTGATTTAGTGTATTTTTCCTAGAATGCTTGTGTTTAAAAAAACACTGTAAAGCGTGGATAGGTCAATGGCAGCACTTATTTATCTTTAAAGAAATTTTGGCCTCATTTCAACTTTCGTAGATAATCTTACCTTAAAGCACTTTAAACAATGAAAATAGTGACACAAGTTTGCTGTGCTCTGGCTAAATAATTTGTTTTTGTTTTTTTTGCCAGAATAAATGTGCTGGTTCAGAAGTTTAAACAAATCAAAGTAAGAATTCTTATAAAATTCTATAAAATTTACAGTTTAATCTTTGAAATATAGAATACAATTAAAGACATTGGTCACCCATCCATTTAAGTCTATTTGCAATCCAGAACAGTTGAAACAATAATCATCTAACTTGCTAATTGCCATGATTTATTAAATGTCACGGTTATCAGCAAAACTAGTGATAAAACACAGGTTAAAATATAAAAGCTGAACATGTTGTTTGTGCTTCAAAGAGCCCAAATCTTCAATAAAAGAGCCAATCAATCAAAAAGCCATACCTATTTTTTTTACACTTTAGACCAATATTTATAAAATAAAACTATATGCAGTTACTAGAGTGTAAGTCTAACAATGGTTCCTGTTTCATTATATGGTTTGATGTTCAAATAACTCCCTTTGTTTGTTTATTAGGATTTTAATGTCATGTTTTACACTTTGGTTACATTCATGACAGGAACGGTAGTTACTCATTACACAAGATTCATCAGTTTGCAAGGTTATATCGAACACAATCCTGGACAATTTTGTATCTCCAATTCACCTCACTTGCATGTCTTTGGACTGTGGCAGGAAACCAGAGCTCCCGGAGGAAACCCACGCAGACACGGGGAGAACATGTAAACTCCACACAGAAAGAACCCGGACCGCCCCCCTGGGGATTGAACCCAGGACCTTCTTGCTGTGAGGTGACAGTGCTACCCACCGAGCCACTGTGCTGCCCCAGTTTCACAATACGACACTGGACACAAAGGGCATCCATTGGAAAACCACTGGTGACCAAAAAGAACACAAAGGCTGGTCTCACATTTGCCAAAAGTCATCTAGATGAACACCGAGACTTCTGGGATAATATTTTGTAGACTGTTGGGTCAAAGGTGGAGCCTTTTGGAAACATGTTGGTGGTAATATAATAATCTGGGGCTGGAGTGGCCAATTCAAAGTCCTGACTTAAATCCCATTGAGATGCTGTGACAAGAACCTTCAAACCTAGATCTCAGTGGTGCTATTGTCTGGCTGGGTGTCCACACAGATATGACTGGCTATGTCTGATGGGATCTATGTCATTCTGCTTAACTCATTAGATTATCTGCTTATTATACTGTCTTTTATTTTAAAGCATATTATTTAAAGTAAAACAAAAATTATGTGCCGTTACAAGAGTATACAGTGGACCCTTGAGTTACGATCGGTTTACCATACGAACATTTCGGGTTACGAGCAATCTTTTTCAACTCAACGTACGAACAAATTTTGGTTCACGAACAGAAATTCGCGAAACATGTGACGTCACGAACAAGTTGACTCCAACCATCTCTCTCTCTCTCTCTCTCTCTCTCTCTCTGTGTGAGCGAACATTCGGACAGCGGACTGTGTTTTTATGGTGTTTTCTTTATATTTTGTTATATTTGTTTATATTTTTTTTATATTTCTATATTAAAATGTCCCCAAAGAAGGTGCAGAGGAAGTGCAGTGGTGAGAAAATGAAAAAAAAATCACTATTTGTTGTTGTATAATTACTCCTGCCAGTAGCTGTCACTGTGTATCAGACAGAGGGGACAGTGAGTGAGAGAGAAGAAGGAATTCGGCTCAGTAAAGTATTCTTTCTTTCGTGCAATTACACCTACAAAATACAACACTATTGAAATAAAGAAGAAAATAATAGAGAAATATGAGAGTTATTGTTGTTTCTGGTAGATACATTTTATAAAAAAAGAAGGAAATTTATTATGGTGTATAGTACAGCACACATACTGTACTGAAATGTGGTGTGTGTTTATGTACAGTACAATACTACTGTGTATTGTTTATTATTGTTTATTACAGAAATGTCTATTCTATAATTTAAAATTTAAGAGAAAATATACTTGTATTTATAACAAACAAAGACCATTTAAGACATTAGAAAGGTTAGGTAAGGGGGTGGTTTGGGAGGTCTGGCACGGATTAATTCTGTTTACAATATTTCTTATAGGAAAAATAGGTTTAACTAACGAACATTTTGACTTAAGAACAGCCCTTTGGAACCAATTAAGTTCGTAAGTCAAGGGTCTACTGTAAATCCACTAATGGTTCCTGTGCCTAAAGAATATTTATTAAATGGATTAATGTTCAACTCTTAACATCAATCAATTTTA
Organism: Trichomycterus rosablanca; assembly: GCF_030014385.1. Lineage (NCBI taxonomy): Eukaryota > Metazoa > Chordata > Actinopteri > Siluriformes > Trichomycteridae > Trichomycterus > Trichomycterus rosablanca. Next base: position 27,581,957 of record NC_085991.1, on the reverse strand, counting down.
TTTAAAAGCAATTATTTAAGAAATAAAAAATATTAAAAAAGGTAATAAATACATTTTCTTTACAGAAAAAAGAGCATGTAAAATATGTTCATATTGAAAACATGAGTATTTAACATGAGTATATGTTTTTAAACACCACATGTCATATTCCACACCTTTCTCATAAATTCTCACACATGGTGTTCACATATAAAATGATTTAATAAGATGTAACATGTACAGTGTATCACAAAAGTGAGTACACCCCTCACATTTCTGCAGATATTTAAGTATATCTTTTCATGGGACAACACTGACAAAATGACACTTTGACACAATGAAAAGTAGTCTGTGTGCAGCTTATATAACAGTGTAAATTTATTCTTCCCTCAAAATAACTCAATATACAGCCATTAATGTCTAAACCACCGGCAACAAAAGTGAGTACACCCCTTAGTAAAAAGTCCTGAAGTGTCAATATTTTGTGTGGCCACCATTATTTCCCAGAACTGCCTTAACTCTCCTGGGCATGGAGTTTACCAGAGCTTCACAGGTTGCCACTGGAATGCTTTTCCACTCCTCCATGACGACATCACGGAGCTGGCAGATATTCGAGACTTTGCGCTCCTCCACCTTCCGCTTGAGGATGCCCCAAAGATGTTCTGTTGGGTTTAGGTCTGGAAACATGCTTGGCCAGTCCATCACCTTTACCCTCAGCCTCTTCAATAAAGCAGTGGTCGTCTTAGAGGTGTGTTTGGGGTCATTATCATGCTGGAACACTGCCCTGCGACCCAGTTTCCGGAGGGAGGGGATCATGCTCTGCTTCAGTATTTCACAGTACATATTGGAGTTCATGTGTCCCTCAATGAAATGTAACTCCCCAACACCTGCTGCACTCATGCAGCCCCAGACCATGGCATTCCCACCACCATGCTTGACTGTAGGCATGACACACTTATCTTTGTACTCCTCACCTGATTGCCGCCACTCATGCTTGAGACCATCTGAACCAAACAAATTAATCTTGGTCTCATCAGACCATAGGACATGGTTCCAGTAATCCATGTCCTTTGTTGACATGTCTTCAGCAAACTGTTTGCGGGCTTTCTTGTGTAGAGACTTCAGAAAAGGCTTCCTTCTGGGGTGACAGCAATGCAGACCAATTTGATGTAGTGTGCGGCGTATGGTCTGAGCACTGCCAGGCTGACCCCCCACCTTTTCAATCTCTGCAGCAATGCTGACAGCACTCCTGCGCCTATCTTTCAAAGACAGCAGTTGGATGTGACGCTGAGCACGTGCACTCAGCTTCTTTGGACGACCAACACGAGGTCTGTTCTGAGTGGACCCTGCTCTTTTAAAACGCTGGATGATCTTGGCCACTGTGCTGCAGCTCAGTTTCAGGGTGTTGGCAATCTTCTTGTAGCCTTGGCCATCTTCATGTAGCGCAACAATTCGTCTTTTAAGATCCTCAGAGAGTTCTTTGCCATGAGGTGCCATGTTGGAACTTTCAGTGACCAGTATGAGAGAGTGTGAGAGCTGTACTACTAAATTGAACACACCTGCTCCCTATGCACACCTGAGACCTAGTAACACTAACAAATCACATGACATTTTGGAGGGAAAATGACAAGCAGTGCTCAATTTGGACATTTAGGGGTGTAGTCTCTTAGGGGTGTACTCACTTTTGTTGCCGGTGGTTTAGACATTAATGGCTGTATATTGAGTTATTTTGAGGGAAGAATAAATTTACACTGTTATATAAGCTGCACACAGACTACTTTTCATTGTGTCAAAGTGTCATTTTGTCAGTGTTGTCCCATGAAAAGATATACTTAAATATCTGCAGAAATGTGAGGGGTGTACTCACTTTTGTGATACACTGTATGTGATTTTTCTGTAAGGGTTGCACAAGTGATTGTGTTTGTTTTATTAGTTTTTTCTACAACTTAAGAGGACAAAATCTGCAATAATAACAAGCATGTGATGACAGCACAAATCCCCAACTCTTAAAAGTGCCTCTCACCAGAACGAGCCTTGCTGTTCTTTACAGCAACAAAAGAGATTAATTGTTCCAACACATGTGCAATAATTGCTTGACACCATGCCCAGCCAATAGAGTATGCAATGCCAGTCCACAGAGTAATCAAGGTGGTTTGGCAAGCGCTGCCTTGCATACATTGCAGCGTAAAGTCATCAGCCTATGCTGCACAAAGCCTTCCCACATATTGCCTTGAGGACCTTCATGTGCCAAAGATGTGCTGTAAATAGGAACCAGGGGCATTGACTAATCAAATAGAAGTGCGTCTGAATGTCTCTGTCAGCATTATGACTGGAGATGGACTACTCACTGTATCAAGGGTGAGTAATAATCACGACACTGCCTCTGAGGGACACGGGTATATATGGGACAGATGTATTTTGTCATTTTCCTAATTGTCATATGCTATACCCTTCATGTTGCAATAATTCACCAAAAACATTTACCCATACTGCCATATGCATTGCTTTCTCTTGCTTTTCTCATATTGTATGACGAACACATAGTAAATACAGAGGAAGAAGAAAGAAATCCTGGCAAAAACTTAAAACATTAATTCTTAAAAAGTAAAAAAAACAAGAGTAAAATGTCTGGGCTGTTTTCCCAGTTTCTCTCTGCCTGAGGGAACTTTAATGGCTTTTCTCCACTCGGATGCAGGTGAGGGGAGTCTGATTCCAGCTGAATCACGCTCAATCCCCTTCCCCCCCCTCCTCCAGCCCAAACTCAGCCAATCTCTGAGCTCGTTGCTGCTGGATGACAGCCATATTGTTATTAAAACCTGCAGGCATGCTGAACATAGCCTTTAAGCATCGCCCTCAAGTGCCACATGGAATTAGGGAAAAAAAAATCTGGAAAAGAAGTGGAATCATAAAAAAGCAAACTAGGGAAGGAAACAAGCTGATGGGTTTAGTATGATGATAAAGAATAGTGAGCTCAGGGCATTACGCTTTTACCTAATCACTCTTACTAATGTGGTCAAGCATTAAAAGTAAATTCTTTGAGAAGCTGGTAGGAGAGATTATGGCCAACCTAAACACACACGCACACACACACGAATGCATTGTGCATTTCTGTAGCGCCTTGCTTTAACACATGAAGTTAAAACAACAATATCTTTAATAGCGCTAAATTCCTTTTCACCAGACATTGTGTATCCAATAATTATAGTAATTCATTTATTTTACATTCTTTGCCAATGTTCCTCCAAAAAAAAGTGTGAAGAGCAAAATACAGCACATTATTTGGGGTTTGGTCCCTGTATACACCAGCTTCAAGGTTGCTGAGGCAACATCCAATCAGAAGCCATCGTGCCCATACGGTTGGCGCAGTGTTGGTTGGGCGCAGGTGGAACACATATGGAACAATGGCCCATCTGGGTGTGCCAGCAGCGCCCATTTTAATCACACCATTGCCACGGTACTGGCTAATGGAGACATTGAGTGGCCTGCTGGGAGAAGGCCAGGCCTTGTCTATGCCAGGAGGAAAAGGACAGGAGACGCTAATGTCCAGAATGAAGGGCTGATGACAAAAAGACTCACAATTGACAGTTTTGGAAGACCATTACTAAAGGTAACTTGATGCCCTGGCACCATGATTCAAAAAATCTAACCATTTGGATTTGCCAAGACATAGACAAAAAAAGCTTTCAAATTCTCTAGCATCAGTCGATGCCTAGTGCTAATGTTAACTCCAGCTATAGAAACTAGAAGCATGTGTGCCCAATGAATCAATCAACCAGGGCATCTTATCAACAGAAGCACATTTACTGTGAGCATGCCCTGCTCAGGTTAATTAAAACACAAAGCCAAGGGGGGGAGGCCTGGCATCTATCTCTGCCCAGTATAAGCCTGTTTATGCCATGCTGTGGGAAGAGGATTTAGAGCCGAGGGTGTAATTTTAAGCCCCCCTCTCAAACAAACCCACCAACCCCCTACTATGCTTTCACACATACCAAAATAAATCAAGTCTTTGCCTCTTTCCACACCTGCCCTATTTCAATTGATGTTTGTCAAGTGCTAGCAAGGCTTTATAGTTGAAGCAGATCGCCAGGAAGCTTCTGATATACATTTAGTAAAATATAAAAGTGATGGATGTTTGTTAAAGTCCTTTTTTCTTGATTTACTTTGTTTTTTTTGCATTATTAAAAGAAGTGTTTTTTTTTTATCTGGTATTAAACAAAGCATGATGTAGAGCCTAATCTACCAGCCAATTTACTAATAAAATGCATCAAAGTGTACCTTAAAGATACAAAAAAATAATGATCTTACAAAATAATTTTCTACTGTTTTTTATTTATTTATGTATTTATTTTATGCATTTTCTCCCGATTTTAGTACGTCCAATTTACACCCAATTGCGTTATGCTTCCTCTTTACTGTAGCTGACCCCCACCCCAATTGAAGAGAGCAAGACTGTCACACGCCCCCGCCAACACGTGCGCAGTAGCCGACTGCATCTTTTCACCTGCACAAGCGAGTTCATATGCGATTAGCTTTGTGTACGGAGAGTCACACCCTGATCAGCATTATTCCTCGACTCTGTGCAGACGCCATCAACCAACCAGCAGAGGTCATAATTTGCTCAGTTATGAGGAGTCCCTATCTGGCTTGTCCTACTTTATGAACAACAGCCAATCTTTGTTCATGCAGCCGCCCAGTCCAGCCGGATGGCAGAGCTGAGATTCGATACGATGTAATCGAAATCCCAGCTCTGGTGTGCAAGCGTGTTTTACTGCTACGCCACCTGAGCGGCCTGTTTTATTTTCTAACAATTAAATTATTTTACAATGACACGTATATAAAACGTACACTTAATATTTTCAACAAATATGTAAATTCACTCTAAGACAACAGTACAACACAGCAGGTAGTGTTTGTGTTGCACAACTCCAAAATCCTGGAAAACTAGGGTTGATTCTCACCTCCGATTACAACCTGAGTGGAGTTGTACTTGATTTTGTGATACTCCTATCCTGATGCCTCATAGTAATTGCTTGTTATACAAATGCAAGACAATTACTAGACTAATGAATTTTCTGAGATGGTCATTCATCCCATAATGGATCTCCATCATACATAGCAGTTGGCAGAGGACACAGTGACTTGAAGGCATCATTTCACTTCCTTCAAACCTAAAACCCACCCAGATGTGGGACATATCTGGCAGATGTTGACTCATCAAACCAAGGATTGAGGGTTTATGCTGCATACAACATATTATTCACCTGCACTTTTAATAAAAAATGTTACATAATGTTTTGTGGATGTGTTTTTGGGCCATTTAGCAACCATCCTGTACAGTGTCTGTCTCTTCTTGTCTGTGGAATTTGTCTTAGAATTTTGTCTGTTTGGTTTCATCAGGAAACCATGGATAGCCATCATAGCGGACTAGTGTAATAGACCACTGCACCACCAGAGTACCACCTTGGAATTATTAAATACCATTAAATAATTTTCTGCAATGTTTTCATGTAGGCACACACTACATGGTCTGTTTGAAATTTAGTTGTTTTATGTTTTGCTTTGAAATATCACTAATTAAAGTGCTAATAGTTTGAGGTCTTTTATAGCTGACACATTCTTTATTAATAGAAGTCACCTGTGCGGTGAGTTAGAATTAGTTGATGGCTAAGTGAGTAATGCTTTTAAAGTAATGACTTTAGCACAGTAGCGTACATATGGTTTTAAAGATGCAAAATGGGAAAATATGTTCTTGTTATGTGTTCATGTTTTAACTTTAGTATATATAAATATAAATATATATTTATGTATGTGTGTGTGTGTGTGTGTGTGTGTGTGTGTGTGTGTGTGTGTGAACCTGCCACAGCAAAGCTTTCACACGTGGTGCCCAAATGTTCGTATTTGCTTGTGGTTAAGCACTTTGTAAGCAAGGCATAGGCTATAAACCACTGTACCATTTATATATGAATGAAGTAGTATTAGTATTATAAGTTGATATCCAGACCTATATCCCAAAACCTTGTAAAACACATATTGTTTGTATAGGTTTAAGTGATTTCAGAGCTAAAGAGAAAGCGCTACAGCAGGAAATACACTTAAACTCAGTTGAGCTCACCACGTATATTTTGTCCTAATTGGCAGTCATTATGGAGATATTTGAAAATCACTTCCAGAACTTTCCTTCAACCGTGAGGGGCTCAGTTAAGCATAAATAATGCCTATCTTAGCTGTACTGCTAATCATCCACTTTCTGTAAAGGAGAAAAGCATTCTTTGAAATAGTTGGATTTGATAAATAAGTAATGGTGCACAGTGATGAAAGGAGTAGGAAACAAAGTAAAATTACAATGTGAATGAAAAGACAAGGTGGGATGTGCCACAGGTGGCTGAAACTGCAATAAATGATACTCAAGTAAAGGTACTTACTTTAAAGAATTACAAAAGTTAATCATTTGAACAATTAAGGAAGAAAATATCTTGTAATAACATCCTAATGCACTGTTTGTTAACACATAGTTTTTTTTTTGCATTCATATGTATAACATTTATGAACAGCAAATTGACCAATGGCTTTTACACTATGATAGCATGACACCATATTTTATCACAGAAACAACAGCATTATCACACCATGGATTCTGAAAGATGCACAATTTTGATCTAAGTTAACATGATTGCATCACATAATTTACAGTTTTGTCAGGTACACATTCATCCTGCCACATGTTTTACACATCCCAGTAGTGCGCTTTTTAATATAGATTAAAAGTAAAATATTCCCCATACAAGTATACCACCACCATCAACTGAACTGGTCCATTGATTTATGCTGAAATTAAGAATTATTCAACTGCACAACATTTTTCCAGTGTTTAACTTGAACTTTATTTATTGTAGCCTTAGATTCATCCTCTTGGCTGATAAAGTGGAACCGGATGTAGTCATGCACTGTTGTAGCCTATCAGGATTAAGGTTTGACAAGTTGTGGATGTAAATTGACATATTGAAGACCAATTTAATTGTCTAAGAAACTTAGAAATAGAATTTAAGCCTTTTTAAACTTAAATTCTTTTTAAAATTCTTTTAAAAATTCTATTTAAAATTATTTTTAAAAACTTAAAAATTAAAAAATTGTTCAAAAAATTTTTTTAATTCTTTTTTAAAATTCTATTTAAAATTCTTTTTAAAAATTCTATTTAAAATTCTTTTTAAAAATTCTATTTAAAATTCTTTTTAAAAACTAAAATTCTTTTAAAAATTCTATTTAAAATTCTTTTTTAAAACTTTGAAATTTCAAATTCTTTTTAAAATTCTATTTAATTTCTTTTTAAACTTTGAAATTTAAAATTCTTTTTAAAATTCTATTTAGAAACTTTGAAATTTAAAATTCTTTTTAAAATTCTATTTAAAATTCTTTGAAAAACTTTAAAGATTTAAAGAAATTTAAAACATTTGAAAGAGGCGTGGTCCACAAGACTTTTATTTCTTACTGTAGAAAATTCTGTAACTGCCAACAACAGATTTGCATAAAAAAGTTGACTGAATACTTTTATTATTTTAACTTGAGATTGTAATCACTAACCTCACTAATTCTTCATCAAGTAAATGTCAAAAATGAATGATGTTACTTGCTCAGCCTTTAGGGTGCCCACAGACACACATGCACACATACACACACACACACACACACACACACAACCTTGTATTTCTAGAAGAGTGTGTTGAGCAAGATTTACGCAGGGAGTCGTGATCTGTGCAAGTTTTAATTAGGATGCCACTCTTGGCACAATGCAGCAGGCCTACTACTGAGTTCCATTAGACCTGCGTTTCTAATTACACACACAACACCACCACAAGAGTATAGCTGCTAGAATCACAACATGCAACTGGCTGAAACATGAACTTTGTGCGGCTCGAAAAGAATTGCCGTTCACTATTGTCCTGTAGCTTACTCTAAAATGTTTTTACGAGTGTAAAAAACACCGTCCTTGAGAGGTGTTTTATAATGATGTATTCTGTTACAACGCAGCTTTCTCATGCCCACCATAATAATCTCAGTGTACATATTCCTTTAGCCCTTTCACCATCTGCAGCCAGAGCCGGAGGGGAAGGGGGAGCAGCAGTACAGTAAAGGCATTGTGTGCCCTGCCACAGAGGGAGATGGATTTCTCAGAGGTGGAGAACATGCATTAGATTAATTAGGGCCAAAGAAATATATAGCTTTTGGAAAGTACAATAAGTTAATGTGGATTTTGAGAGAATTGTTTCATATTTGGGATAGCACATGTTCTGTGATAGACTGGTGGGCTAGCTGTATAAAAGTACAATATAGTACTGCAGGTTAATCTGATTACATCATTTGCAATGCAGTGTGGGAATGCAGTGTGCACTATCCTGCAGCATTTTCAACTTCGCTCTATTCTGAATATGAACAGTTTAGCTAATGAGCTAAATATTAAGCCCTTCATGAACTGGATTGGATGTGTTAAGAACATGGAAAACTCAAAACCTTCCTGGACTGAGGTTGAAAAACACTGCATTGTGGGATCTGTTGTTCTTTAGCATATTCAAAGTTTTTGTTGCTTAAAAAATTATGGTAGCGCCCAGGTGGAGCAGCGGGATATTCCGCTAGCACACCAGCACAGAGATTCTGCACTCCTCACTTCGAAACTCTTTATTGCCACCGGTCGGCTGGGCGCCATCTGGCGGGCATAATTGGCAGTGCCTGCAGCAGATACCAATTGGCCACCATTCTTTCCACCGGGGGGTGGGGGGTCATGGACCGAACTTTCTGTGGGTGGGTGGGTGGCTCTATATACGCTGTGTAAGGGCTGTGATTGGTGGAAGAGACGCCAGTGCAGAATGGAAAGGTGAAAAGAGGAGGGCAGTGCACGTTTCGGAAGAGGCGTGTGCAGCGCCGTACTCTCCTCGGATGCAATCAGGTATCCCTCAGCAGGGGAAGACAAAATGCGCTAATTCTGGAGGAAAATAGGGAGAAAATGCATTTTAAAAAATTATGGTAAATACCTAATTAAAGTTAATTAATGGTGGTGCAGTGGGTAGAGCTGTAGCCTAACAACAAGAAGGATCTGGGTTTAATTCTTGGTTCTTTCTGTGTGGAGTTTGCATGTTCTCCCTGTGTCCATGTAAGTTTCTTCCGTGTCCAAAGACATGCAGTCAGGCCAACTGGAGCTACTAAAAATTGCCCTAAGTGTAAATGTGCGTGTGTGTTTGCTCTGTGATGGACTGGCGACCTGTCTGGGGTGTTTCCTGCCTGTCTTTTAATAAAGCAGACTCACCGCAATGCTGACCAGGATAAAGTGGTGGTAAAACATGTAAAACATAAAACGTAAAACATATCGTAAAACACGATACAGATCTTAAAAAGTGGTTCATAAACATATGTTAACCAAAAATGTAACTTGGAGCAGTTTCTAAGCATGTGTAGGTCCAGATCATCAGTACAAGCAATTCACTGTAAGTGCAAGGCCAAGATTGGGGGAAAAAACCCAGGTGACACATTTTGATAGAGGACAATGTGTCTAGATGTTCAGATGTGCAATAACCACAAAAAAAAATCAGGTCTGCATGGAACTGCTGGATCACCATGGATCTCCAAAATCAGCACCTTAAAGCTTGACTAACATTTGTTGCTGACCACATGCGCAACAGCCTCTAAGCCAATGGTGATGTAAAACGAATTTGACTGTGGTTAGTAACACCTCCATTCCAGCAGTTTCTAAATCATAGCAGACCTAAACTTGTAGTTACTGTAGTAAAGCTGACCATCTAAACACACTTTGTACTGCAGAAAAAGGATGGCATCAAAGGCATTAGCATAAAATTTTCCTCTCTATAAGCCTCCACTCTTTTCACAAAGTTTTTGGTGTATTTCTGTGGACATTAGTGCCCATTCAGTCAAAAGTGCATGTGAGGTCAAGCCTTTTACATAAGCATAGTCAGGATGAAACATGACTGTGGAACAGCGCTTCAACAAACTGTTGGCACAACATTGAAATCATATTTTTTAATTTTATATAAATTAAATGAATTTTTACACCAAGATGGGTGTCCACATTCCATATAGTGTGGCTATTTCTCTACAAGTGTATGTAAGCATTTGACTGTAACTTTAATATATTTGGCACTGTCCTCAGCTAACCTGTCTGTGTTAGCTTTTCCTGCCATGTGAATATTTGGGTGAGAAGAGCTGACTGTTTGCCAGGATTGAGCTTTCAAAGCAATTTCCTGTGAGCAATGTCCGTCGTTGCTTTCCATCTTTCACCGATTTCTCTGTCAGCCATTATTTACCCTGTAATGTTGTAGTGGGCTTTACTCCAAAACCCATCGCAGCCACAGGGAGAGAAAAAAAAGTAAATATTTGATGAAAACTTCATGCGTTTTTATTTTTACAGGAGGGATTGTTATACCTGTAGACCGTTACATACTGTATGTACCTTTACCTGAACTGTTAATACAAAGTTGAAAGCATTCTTTTCTCAAAAATTATATGCATCAAGATTTTTATTCACTGGAACTAAGAGAACTGACAGACTGACAGATAGTTAAGTGTAAAAGTTAATTCATCACTTCAGAAATTGTCCAATAGCAGTGTGCTAAACACCAGGATTTTTGCAACATTTTGTCCAGACAACACAAACAATGCATCAAAACAAAATACAAAACAAAATATACTTACTTAATAAAAATGGTCCTACTGTGGTTTACAAGGGGTAATGTAAAGCCTCCACATGGGGGCATTTTAAAAAAAAATTATTTTATTAATGAATTTTCTCTCATTTTCTCCCCAAGTCAATTTGTCATCCACTGCTGGGGGTCCCTAATTTCAGTCGGTGGGTATATTGCTGCTCACGCCTCCTCCAACCTGCGTGCAGCCCTTAGCGGAACCCTTTTTTCACCCATGTATTCTGCACATGCGCCTCTCTATCTGCTAATCAGGGTCCTTACACAGCATTTGAAGACCCCACCCACATAGTTTGGTCATCTTGCCCTAGCAGAGATGTGTCTGCTGCAGGTACTGCCAATTATGCCTGCTAGATGGCGTCCAGCCGACCGGTGGCAACGCCGCTGCTGTGCTAGCGGAATATCCACTCAAGCAACTTCTTGTTCATGATTTATGACCTAGACAACACAAACAATGCATCAAAATGACATACAAAACTAAATTTACTTACTTAATTAAAATGATCCTACTGTGGTGTACAAAAGGTAATGTAAAGCCTCCAAATGGGGGCGTATGTGGACAAGTTATTTTGTCTTTATGTGCCTGTTAAAATATGTTTCCTTAATTATTATTATTTTTCTCTGAGACCCAGTTTTTGGCCCAGGATTTAAAAAGCCTAGGATGATTTTAAAGCCCTGCTTTACACAATATTATTTGACACTTGCCATTTATCATGGTGATTTTAGGCCTGTGTGTGGCTGCTCAGTCGTAAAAAACTCCTGGTGGACAGTTATTGTGCTAATGTTACTTCCAGAGACAGACTATTATCAAGTAGTGAGTGTCGTAACCCATCACAGACAGTTTTTACATTATACAAACTTTAGCACTTCATGATCCTGTTCTGTGAGCTCGTAAAGCCTTCTTATTCTTGGCTGAGTTGTTGCTGCTACTAGACATTTTCAATTCACAATAAAAATCCTGATTTTTAAACAGGGAATGTCTGTCAGGGCAGAAATTTGTCTGACTCAATGACTTGTAGAACAGATAACATCCTGAAAGTGCTTTAGGATTAATGGCTGTTATACTGTCTATGTCTATTAAGATACTAAGATAATCTATTAAGATTACATTTGTTATAAATAAATGTGGCTAGGCGCCCAGGTGGTGCAGTGGGATATGGGAAATGTCCCATTCTTTTGACCATGTAGTAATGATCCTTATGCGTACTTTTTTATGATCATGGCTATTAGTTAATCATAATGCTACATACCAATAAATGATATAACTGAATAACTGATATAATAAGGCTAGCATAGTAATGCAGCTACATGTGTTTTGAGAATCTTGATTTAATTCTAATCTCCGGTCACTGTCTGCATAAAATTTAGCATGTCCTCCCTGTGTCAGCATGCTTTTTTTTATCTTCCATACGCATGACAGTAGATATAATGACGACTTTAAAGGCCTCAGCACACTTCATGCGGAGACAACGTTTGACGGTCCAATGTAACGTAATTGCGGAGAAAGCGAACAACCACGGGCGTCGTGCAGAGGCTTCGCTCGCCTTGTCACACACATGGAAGCTGGGCGAACTCCACGGAGGACGACACTCCGCGACCCCTGTGATTGCTCATTAAAAAAAGAGGCAATAGACGATTTTGAGCAGCGTCTCAACTGTGATCATCGGCTGCATCCGAAAATGCATAGTTCCATACTGAACAGTACGCAGGAGCGGGTACTGTGTCCGAATATGTAGTATTCATTAAACACTATGTGAAAAGTACACGGATCTACTACTTGGGCAGCGATTTTTGTGTATGCAAACACAGCACACGTGCGTACTGAAAGAGCTTACTTCTGTACCGGCCGAACAGTGTGTGCTGCCTCTAATTTAGTACGTACTATTTAAGTATGCGATTTCGGACGCAGCCATGTTTTTCTGTAGTCATGGAACTTAACAGCATAAATATCACAGCGTCACCTTCAGCTGTGGAGCAGACGCGACAGGCAAAACGAAACTGCTGGAAGTAAGCCAGCTTGTAAGCTCGTGAAGGCTTTCGGCTTTGTGCACCGCTCGCGAACTTAGTTTTGCAGGAAGTATGTGGAGGCATTAAGTGTGGCGAGAGATTAAAAGTGTATCAAGGTTGTATTCCTGCTCTACACCTGGTGATAATCAGATTTGATAGACCCAGTGCATCCCTGAGTAGAATGAAGAGGTTAGGGAAAATCAATAAATGAATATGAAAAGTAGTTAATGATATTGACAATTAATAATCATTTTAATGTAGCTTAAAACACAGTCATACACAAGCCATAAAAAATTCACCTTGAAATGCTTCAGGTACTTTCTGAGCTCTGCTCCTGCTTGTCTCTGTAACTGAGCACTGGTTGTGTTTGGGCCTCTGGGGCTCTGCTAGGGAGCGCAGCAGTGGGGTAGAGGAGTGATTGGGATTGATGGTGATTGCTTTAGCATGTGCAGCTGCAGGGGAGGACAGGAACGGCTTCACACAGCCTGCCTCAACCGAGGTTAGATAAGGTGAGAGTCAGAGATACAGGAAGGCTTCACTGGCCCCATACCCATTAGAAAAAGTCGTACTCATGTGGTATAGTTTTCCAGCGGTTTAAGTGTGGAGCTTTAATTCTGGTTCTGAATGCAAGGGTGCTGTACTTGTTCTGTATTCTGCAGAAAAAATCATAACATTTAATGCAGTGTTCAAGTCTAAAGTTTACTGCAACTAACCATCAAAGTTTGGTTACTGCCACACCAAACTTTATAGTCGGCAGAATGCATTTGGACAGGTACCACTGTCCTGGCATCCATAATTGTCCAGTAGACAGCCAATTGGTAAAGTATTATTTATGTGCTTTCACAGTTTAAGAGTCCACTGGTGGTGTGCTTTGCAATAGTAGTCATAAAATCTACTTTCAATAAAAACTGCTGGTGAAAGTTTGGAAATCAGTAGTGAATGTTGTATCTGGGGACAGATTAGCTTTAGGCAGTATTATATATACACTGATCAGCCATAACATTAAAACCACCTCCTTGTTTCTACACTCACTGTCCATTTTATCAGCTCCACTTACCATATAGGAGCACTTTGTAGTTCTACAATTACTGACTGTAGTCCATTTGTTTTTCTTCATACTTTTTTAGCCTGCTTTCACCCTGTTCTTCAATGATCAGGACCCACAAAGGACCACCACAGAGCAGGTATTATTTAGGTGGTGGATCATTCTCAGCACTGCAGTGACACTGACATGGTGTTGGTGTGTTAGTGTGTGTTGTGCTGGTATGAGTGAATCAGACACAGCAGCGCTGATGGAGTTTTTAAATACCGTGTCCACTCACTGTCCACTCTATTAGACACTCCTACTTAGTTGGTCCACCTTGTAGATGGTCCACTTTATAGATGCTGCTGTTTGAGTTGGTCATCTTCTAGACCTTCATCAGTGGTGACAGGACGCTGCCCAGTGACAGTGAGGTGTTTAAAAACTCCAGCAGTGCTAGTGTCGCTGTAGTGCTGAGAATGACCCACCACCCAAATAATACCTACTCTGTAGTGGTCCTGGGAGAGTCCTGACCATTGAAGTAAGGGCTAATAAAGCATGCAGAGAAACAGATGGACTACAGTCAGTAATTGTAGAACTACAAAGTGCTTCTATATGGTAAGTGGAGCTGATAAAATGGACAGTGAGTGTAGAAACAAGGAGGTGGTTTTAATGTTATGGCTGATCAGTGTATATTTTAGCATTTTGCAGTCCAGTACTGTGTACTTGTGTGGCCCATTGATGCGTTGCAACTAAGCTAAACTGTATCTAGGCAGAAATCAATAAACCAACTCATAGAAAAGTATAACAGGTGGATCACACCTCTCCATTAAAGTACCAAATGTAGCCCCACACCTGCAAGCATTGAAAATGAACCCAATTTACAGGAAGCTGAACCAAGACAGAACAAGATTCTACCACAAAAGGGGAACAGGGAAAATAAAAGCAGTGGCCCAAATTACCGGAAACAAACAATTAACAAATAAGACACAAAATATCAGCAGCCTGCAGTGAAGAAATTGGAATAGAGTAATGAAAACCGATTGTCACAATATGACAAGCTGCTGTATATGCCTGCGACAACCAAGCTTTAGGAAAAAGAGTGAAGAAAGGAAGCCCGGAACAAGCCGTGGGCAGCAATAAACAAGCTGTATACTGCTCGAATACTGGCATCTGTGCTGGAGAAATAAGGGACCGGATCAAGCCTGGCATCACAGTTCCAAGAGAAAAGCAGGCTGCCAATTGAGGAGCCTGCAACTCTGTGAAACATGATAAATAGAAACACTTCCACCTAGAGCAAGTTCACACTTAACTAGGCACTGGTGAGTGACAGTAAGGATGTCAATCATTGTGCCTCCATGCCCCCTTTGCAAGCCATAAATGGTAAGGCAGAAGGACATAATTCTGTCATTGTGCCAATCTTTACAAACTATAAAGGTGGCATAACATCTCATTCTACTGCCAGTGTGTGTCTACAGAAATAACATGGGTGTATACTTGATTGTATGCAGCTGTTACCTGCCATGTGTGTGGCTCAAAAGCCCTAATACATTAATTACATAGGATGTGTTTGTAATTTTGACAAAGTTGTCGCACCATTGTGTTAGTGTGTTTCAGTTCATTATAAAAGGAAAGGTAGGTTGCATTCTTATGTTGTTTTCATACACAAGTGTAATCTAGGACATTTCTAACCTAAGTAGGTGAAAACAATCATACTGAAAAACTGAATAAGATGTTTTGTAGCTGTGACTGAGATTTTAATGAGAAATATCATTTCACATTCACTTTAAGAAGCATTTTTTTAATAATAATTAAAAACTTTTTTTAGGAAAGTAAGGATCCATTTCCCCCATCTTAAATAGTTAATGTTGCATAAGTTCTCTGAACGGGGAGATGAGAAGAAGGCTCGTTTTGGTAAATGCTGCATTTATGATGAGCGCCCACTTGTTATAAACACAGCATTAAAAAGCTTTAGAATTGGATTCAGAACACTGTGAATATTTATTTATTTATTTTTTGCATTTTTCATAATTTTCCAGTTACCCGATTGCATTACGCTATCTCTCTACTGATCAGCTAAGACCAACACACACACCCTCCGACACGTGTGCCGTAGCCGACTATCTTATCACCAGCTTGAAGCGAGTTCATGTGCAAATCAGCTTTGTGTACGGAGAGACACACCCTGATTCTCATTATTCCTCGTCTCTGTGCAGGCACCATCAATCAGCCAACAGAGGTCGAAAATGCATCAGTTATCAGGTCCCGTCCGGCACCCCCCCTTAGAACAACAGGCAATCGTTGTTCATGTAGGCGCCCAGGAGCTGAGTTTCGAACCGACGAGTTTGAAATGTCAGCTCTGGTGTGCTAGTGTGTTTTACTGCTGCACCACCTGAGCGCCCTGTCTGGACATTTTATTCTCAACAATTTTGTTTGTTTGTTTATTAGGATTTTACCTGGGGATCGAACCCAGGACCTTCTTGCTGTGAGGCGACAATGCTACACATTTAGCCACCGTGCCGTCCATTCTTAACAAATGAATTCTGAAAGACTTAATTCTGAAAGACTTAATTTCATTCAAATGCTGCTATAGGTTCATGTATCTGAAATTTGCTAAAAAGTGTATCTTGGTATTTAGCTGAGCAATAGCTGTTTACACCTATCAAAAATCATGCCAGTAGAGAGACTGCAAGCTCCAACTTTCACATATGATTGTGCTGCACTACAATATTATGATAAATGTCATATGGATATGACTAACCAAGTTGTTTTCCCCCAAACAAAAATAATATTTAGTTTTACTGTCTTGATAATGAAATAAATAAAAGAAAATAAGTTGGTAATATTAAAGGTAAACAGCAGAAAGTAAATATACAATTTTAAGTACACCACTGGTGTAAAAGACGATGTCCAATCAGAACTACACAGCTCAGAAAAACATTTATTAACATGTACATTATCTACATTTTATAAACTTAGCTGTTTAACAGTGAAATGTTCGCATCCCTTTTACATCTACATGAAGGACAGCAACATACAAATCATTACACTCCATTATGTATGACTGAACCAATGCCAGTGAGTCCATTCATATAATTGACACCTCAAGCTAGTCCAAATGATTTTCCCCACAATGCGCTGCTCTTGATTACTTGTAATTAGCCTCATATTCTGCAGCAGCAGATGATAATGATGATGATGACAATAACAAATGTAGTCTTCATACTGTTTTGAAAAGTCTGCCAGAATTTACACACAAATTTGTAGTTTGTGTTCAGGCTACATCCAACTGGTAAGCTTTCGGTCTACTGTGAGCGTGATGCAGTTGTTTACAAACAATACTAATTAGAACATTACTTTTCTAAATAGCTCTATTTTAGAGTCCTATAAAGACTGGATACAGCTCTGAGAGTCTTACAAACCATTTATTATAAACCTTATTATTATGGATTGCCAAACTCAGTATTTATGACTGCAAGTGTTTAGACCAGATGTATCTCACAGACAATACTTTAAAACAAAGAATATACAGTACATATTAGTGCTGCACTTTTTGAGGGATGTGATTGGTAAAAAAACTGACTACTAGTGTCATACAAGCCAAATCGAATAGTATCTCTTTGCTCTGTTGTATACTCAGTTAAGTTTAAATACTAGAAGTACAAGTTTACTCAGTTTAGGTTGGCCTTACTTTTATCCGCTGTTGGTACCTAGAATCTGAAACTGTGTTTTTAATAAGCCACAAGTCAAATTTGGGTGTCACGGTGGCTAAGTGGGTAGCAATGTCACCTCACAGCAAGAAGGTCCTGGGTTTGATCCCCAGGTGGGGCGGTCCGGGTTCTTTCTGTGTGGAGTTTGCATGTTCTCCCCGTGTCTGCGTGGGTTTCCTCCGGGTGCCCCGGTTTCCTCCCACAGTCCAAAGACATGCAAATGAAGTGAACTGGAGATACAAAATTGTCCATGACTGTGTTCTATATAACCTTGTGAACTGATGAATCTTGTGTATTGAGTAACTACCGTTTCTGTCATGAATGTAATCAAAGTGTAAAACATGACGTTAAGATCCTAATAAACAAACAAACAAGTCAAATTTTAAAGGCTCCAGTTCTAAGTACCTCTAGGACCAAATGTTCTCATGGGCATCGCAACCAACACTGATCTTTACTCAATAATACATTCACGTTATTACTATTCAGTTTCTATATAAACCACATTTAACATAAGACTTTTTTTGTTACAATACAGTCTTACAGAGATCTGCGTAAAACCCCCAATAGAGCATGCTAGAGGCAATGACGGCAAAGGAAATCCCTTTGAATGCATAATAAAATAATTTTGAGAGGAGCCAGACTTAAGTGGTGATGCTGGACATACAGCAATACACAATCTGCAACACCTTACACACAAAAAGTAATAATAAAAAAACATATTTGTGCATTTCGATTTAAAACAGCATTGACATTTACAGCATTTAGCAGACACTTTTATCCAAAGTGACTTGCAGTACTGTGACAGTATACAGTCCAAGCAATCCTTGCTCAAGGGCCCAACAGTAGCAACCTGGCAGTGGCTGGGCTTGAACCAGTGACCTTTCGATTACTAGTCCAGTAACTTAACCACTGAGCTACCACTGCCTATTGACCACTGCCCATTGACCACATAGAACAGTCTCATGTGTCTTTAATGGGTCAACTAGAACAAAGCTAATAATAAAATTTGTAATATGACGTACTAGTACATGTCCTTTTATTTTTCATATTACTTGAATTTAAGACACTTTGTTTTTAAATATATATATAATTAATATCAGAATCTGAGTTTAAGTCAGCAGTTTGGGTGAATCTAGTAATGAAACTACTGAAAAGCAAGTCAGTACATTTGTGAAATTGACCTTTGTGCAAATGGTCAGAATATTTGCCTTGCATTGGCAGTGGTAGCTCAGTGTTTAAGTACTGGACAAATGATCAAAAGGTTGCTGGTTTATGCTCCACTTTGCCAAGTTGCCACTGTTGAGCCCCTGAGCAAGACCATTAACCCTCAGTTGCTTGCATTGTATATTGTCTATTATTGTCTATTATCTATAGTTCAGCCTCATCACCTGCAGAGGCTCTTTCAAATCTACAGAAAGCATTAGTGACTGTTCAGCATAATCTTAATTCTCTAAGACTAGTTCTTAATGATCAAAAAACAAAATATATGTTTTCAAAAAGAAATTCGTTTCAGAATGCATCATCCTTCCAAATTTACACAATGTCTGGTAAACCAATAGAATTAATTTCATCTTATAAATATTTAGGTTTTATGTTGGATGATAGTCTGTCTTTTAAGTTGCATGTTGAACATATGATAAAAAAGTTAAAGCTAAAATTGGGCTTTTATTTTAGAAACAGTTCTTGTTTTACTCTACAGGCTAGAGAGAAATTAGTTTAAGTGACTTTTTTACCAATTCTAGACTATGGAGATATTTTATACAGACATACCTCAAAGACAACATTAAACTCCCTAGATTCGGTTTATCATTCTGCATTAAGGTTTATAACACGTGCGAGTTATTCAACTCATCACTGCAAACTCTATGAAATGACTGGTTGGCTTCCACTTTCAGTACGACGGAGAGTACATTTTGTCATTTTTGTGTATAAAGCAATTATTGGTCAGCTCCCACCATACTTGTCTAAATTTTTATCATCAAACAAGTCTTTGTATGACTTACGATCCAGTAGCTATATACAATGGGAAATTCCAGTAGTTCGGTCAGAATTTGGAAAGACAGCATTTAGTTAAAGTGCACCTTTTGTTTGGAATGATTTACAGAAACATTTTAAATTGAAGCAGTTTATTTCTTTGACTGAATTTAAAGAAAAAGTCAAAAAATTTTATACATATGTTTGTTCTTGTTAAATATATACATGTATACAGTGGCGCAAAAAGGGGGTATGCAGCGTATGCAAAGCATAGGGGCGCTGCACCAGAGGGGGCGCCAAATCGATGCCGGAAAATTATTTCTTGTCAGCATTTTCTGTAAGAGCTGTTTGTTCGTGTATGATAATACATATCAAAAAACAGAAGCACAGCACTAATCAGGCGCCCATCCACTCCTTCCCCTCTACCCTCCAGTCACTTCCTCCCAAACACAGGCGCTTGAGAACGCGCCCCGTAGAGAACAGGGGTTGCCAACGCTGTTTTTATATTACATAACTGATATTCTACTAGACAGAATTTTACAGAGACACAAAGAAACAATCAAATATCCACACTTCTAGTGACAGCTATATGTAAAATGATTTGGAGACTCCTAAGCAAGTGTTTTGAAGGGAAGAGATCATCCTGAGATCCTGATTCTGCTCAGTTTTATTCAAAAACAGATATCTGGAGACAGACATGAGGTCGATGATGGCATCTGCTGTAGAGGAGACAAGAGATGACATCAGGCAGGAATAAATACATTAGGCAGGCCACAAAAACCTATATGCCCAGTATGGTTTGACTTTCTGATGACCATTTTTCACTGTGTCCTTTTTTGGGAAAACTAGTGCAGGGAAACATGGCAAGCCAATCACCACAGAGGAGAATGTGGAACAGAGAGGTGCAGATGAGGGAGAGGAGCAGAGAAGTCCAGATGATGAGGAGGAAGAGGTGGAACAGAAAGGTGCAGATGAGGGAGAGGAGCAGAGAAGTCCAGATGATGAGGAGGAAGAGGTGGAACAGAAAGGTGCAGATGAGGGAGAGGAGCAGAGAAGTCCAGATGATGAGGAGGAAGAGGTGGAACAGAAAGGTGCAGATGAGGGAGAGAAGCAGAGAAGTCCAGATGATAATGAGGAGGAGGTGGAACAGAGAGGTGCAGATGAGGGAGAGAAGCAGAGAAGTCCAGATGATGATGATGAGGAGGAGGTGGAACAGAGAGGTGCAGATGAGGGAGAGGAGCAGAGAGCTGCAGAGGAGAGGGCTGGGACAAGGCCTTACTCAGAAGATCCATCTGAATGGCCTTCACCACATGAAATGAGCGACTCATTTAGGCAGTACATGGTTGAGAATGGCCCACAGAAATGTTCTGATGGACCATATCCAAGATCAGATAAGAGTAAAAGGCGTTTTTCCAAAGCATACTGTTTTCGTTTACTGTCTAATGGAGAGAAAGTGGAACGGGATTGGTTACTGTATTCCAAAAGTACTAACAGAGTCTATTGTTTTGCATGTAAGCTTTTTGGTGAAGCTAAAGTTGCCCTGACTACCTGTGATGTTTCAAGAGATATCATTCAAGAAATATACCCAGCAAGCCGTCTACTGAAGGGTTACAATGCTCTAGAGAAGTTAAATTTCCTCATAAAGGAGAATCTTGATTTGGTGTTTCCAAATTTGACAGTAGCCCTTAGAGTATTCCTGACCATGCCTCTGACCGTTGCATCTGCCGAGAGATCATTTAGCAAGCTGAAGCTCATCAAAACATACCTTCGTTCGAGTATGAGCAATGATCGCTTGACCCAGTTAGCAGTGATCTCAATTGAAAACAATGTGGCGCGGTCTATTTCATTTGATAGTATTCTTGACAAATGGGCAAGTGCAAAAGCACGACATGTAACAATTTAGTTACAACTCTTTTTAAAAATCTTACATAGAGTCCAGGCTGTTGTTCAGATTTGCCGTTACATATTTTTACTTAGACTGTTTTTTGTTTGTGATGTTTCAGAAGATCACCTGCTGTAATATGTAACGAAAGAACACAATAAAAGTGTACAATATACAGTGTATCACAAAAGTGAGTACACCCCTCACATTTCTGCAGATATTTAAGTATATCTTTTCATGGGACAACACTGACAAAATGAAAATTTGACACAATGAAAAGTAGTCTGTGTGCAGCTTATATAACAGTGTAAATTTATTCTTCCCTCAAAATAACTCAAAATACAGCCATTAATGTCTAAACCACCGGCAACAAAAGTGAGTACACCCCTAAGAGACTACACCCCTAAATGTCCAAATTGAGCACTGCTTGTCATTTTCCCTCCAAAATGTCATGTGATTTGTTAGTGTTACTAGGTCTCAGGTATGCATAGGGAGCAGGTGTGTTCAATTTAGTAGTACAGCTCTCACACTCTCTCATACTGGTCACTGAAAGTTCCAACATGGCACCTCATGGCAAAGAACTCTCTGAGGATCTTAAAAGACGAATTGTTGCGCTACATGAAGATGGCCAAGGCTACAAGAAGATTGCCAACACCCTGAAACTGAGCTGCAGCACAGTGGCCAAGATCATCCAGCGTTTTAAAAGAGCAGGGTCCACTCAGAACAGACCTCGCGTTGGTCGTCCAAAGAAGCTGAGTGCACGTGCTCAGCGTCACATCCAACTGCTGTCTTTGAAAGATAGGTGCAGGAGTGCTGTCAGCATTGCTGCAGAGATTGAAAAGGTGGGGGGTCAGCCTGTCAGTGCTCAGACCATACGCCGCACACTACATCAAATTGGTCTGCATGGCTGTCACCCCAGAAGGAAGCCTCTTCTGAAGTCTTTACACAAGAAAGCCCGCAAACAGTTTGCTGAAGACATGTCAACAAAGGACATGGATTACTGGAACCATGTCCTATGGTCTGATGAGACCAAGATTAATTTGTTTGGTTCAGATGGTCTCAAGCATGTGTGGTGGCAATCAGGTGAGAAGTACAAAGATAAGTGTGTCATGCCTACAGTCAAGCATGGTGGTGGGAATGCCATGGTCTGGGGCTGCATGAGTGCAGCAGGTGTTAGGGAGTTACATTTCATTGAGGGACACATGAACTCCAATATGTACTGTGAAATACTGAAGCAGAGCATGATCCCCTCCCTCCGGAAACTGGGTCGCAGGGCAGTGTTCCAGCATGATAATGACCCCAAACACACCTCTAAGACGACCACTGCTTTATTGAAGAGGCTGAGGGTAAAGGTGATGGACTGGCCAAGCATGTCTCCAGACCTAAACCCAATAGAACATCTTTGGGGCATCCTCAAGCGGAAGGTGGAGGAGCGCAAAGTCTCGAATATCCGCCAGCTCCGTGATGTCGTCATGGAGGAGTGGAAAAGCATTCCAGTGGCAACCTGTGAAGCTCTGGTAAACTCCATGCCCAGGAGAGTTAAGGCAGTTCTGGGAAATAATGGTGGCCACACAAAATATTGACACTTCAGGAACTTTCACTAAGAAGTGTACTCACTTTTGTTGCCGGTGGTTTAGACATTAATGGCTGTATATTGAGTTATTTTGAGGGAAGAATAAATTTACACTGTTATATAAGCTGCACACAGACTACTTTTCATTGTGTCAAAGTGACATTTTGCCAGTGTTGTCCCATGAAAAGATATACTTAAATATCTGCAGAAATGTGAGGGGTGTACTCACTTTTGTGATACACTGTATGTCTTGTATTTTATTAAGGGGGGGGGGGGGGGGTTGGGTTGGGGGGGGGGGGGGCGCCGATAATATGTTTGCATACACCTCAGAAAGTATGTAGTTGCACCCCTGCATGTATATACTGTATATCCTCCCTATGTTGTTGATGGTGTAATTTTTGTGTGATTTGCTGCCGTCTTGGCCAGGGCTCACTTGTAAAAGAGATTTTAATCTCAATGTGACTTCCCTGGTTAAATAAAGGTTAATAATAATAATAATAATAATAATAATAAATTGTCACAATTGTAAGTCATTTTGGATCAATCCTGAATGGCACTGGTCGTGTTAAGGTCACACCTGGTACTCTGCTCTTCAGAAGCATCTTATGTGCTTCAGAGGTTTGATGTTATATTTTGAAAAACCAACCCCAGTTATTTATGTTAAACTTAACAGAATTTAAAAACTTATGTCTGGAGTTCGTTGGAATATTCACTAGCACACTAGTCCGAATGTCAGCTCTGTTACCGGTTGGCTGGGCACCCCCTAGCAAAATTGGCCACTAGTCTGCTAGGTGGGCAAAGACTGGACTAAAAAAAGGGGGGTGTGGTCTTCAACGTTGAGTAAGGACACTGGTTAGTAGCCCTGGCGCCTGTACAAAAGTGTAGAAACGCTGTGATCAGCGTGTGACTCTCCGTATGCGAGACTGGTCTCATGTACAAATCCACCGTCCTGACATATTTATCTCTTTAAAGAGAGAGAGTCACAAGTGGTAGTCAATCAAACTCATTATGACATTGTTAAAGTAAAGAGACATAGGATGTCAGATTGAACTGACTTTTTAAAAAGCCTTATCTAAGGGCAGTTGTAGCCTAGCAGGTAAGGTACTGGACTAGTAATCGAAAGGTCGCTGGTTCACGCCCCACCACTGCCAGGTTGCGACAGTTGGGCCGTTAAGCAAGGCCCTTAACCCTCAATTGCTTAGACAGTTTACTGTCACAGTACTGTAAGTTGCTTTGGATAAAAGCGTCTGCTAAATGCCGCAAATGTAAAATCATATTATATATTAAATATATTGATTATGTTAGACACAGTCACAAAATAGTCTTGAGTAAACCTTTGCTAGCCACCTATACTTTTTGCTCTTCCAGTGTACAATGTTTCACACAGCCTTATTAGATATAAAACAAAATGCTCATCAAACCTTTACTAGCCCAACTGTTCTTGGCCAGTCAGAAGCATTTGATACCACAACAATAGGCTTATAAAATGATTATTTGTGCAATATTCATCTAACCCACCACATGCTACTTCAGTTCTTATGAAGAAAAAAAATATCTGAGTAATATTTGTATTTATAAACACAAACTTCATTCCTCATTTTTGCCTTATAATTTACCTGGCAGAACAGAACAAGACTGACACTGCTTGGGGTTTGGCGCTGAATCTGAATATGTAAGATGGGAGACAGAGAGTGGTATGTCTGCCAATGTGACAGATGGACAATTAATCTGAGCTAAGATGGCATCTTGGCCTGAATACGAATCACAGGATACAGCGCTGGACTTAAAGACAATGAACAATCATGTTTCTTGGTAAATAAAGCCCAGTTTTTTTAATAAAACAAATCAACATTGATGAAAGGGCATGAGTGTTCATCCATATGGGTAACCTCTCAATCATTTCCTGAAACAAGATGAGTAATACAGTTACATTATTATAGAATCTGGATTGGCAAAAACAACATGTTTACACTGTTTCTTTCCAACCGTTCAATATTGCTTGAATGTTTAATGCTGGATTTAAACAGAACTTGTGAATTTATGCTTTCAAAATTGGAAGTCAAACACGATGATTTTATTGGTCAAAGTAACAAGAACACTGTTGCTAGGCAACTGGCAATACGGATGTGAATGACTCCTTGCTTCCTGGCTACGTAGGGTTGCTATTCACTAACATATTAGCTAGCTAGCAAGCGCTGTTGAGGGTTAGGTCTTTAAACTATATTTACACTGTACTCAACCATATTTAATATCTTTGAGAAACATTAAAAGACTTCTAACTTGAAGCAATTTTCTACAACTTAACATCAGTGCATATATACACGATCAGACAGAACATTATGACCACCTTCTTAATATTGTGTTAGTCCCCATTTAGCTGCCAAAACAGCCCTGGCCCGTCGAGGCATAGACTCCACTAGACCCCTGAAGGTGTGCTGTGGTATCTGGCACCAAGATGTTAGCAGCAGATCCTTTAACTCCTGTAAGTTGTGAGGTGGGGCCTCCATGGACCAGACCTGTTTGTCCAGCACATCCCACAGCTTGATTGGATTGAGATCTGGGGAATCTGGAGGCCAAGTCAACACCCCAAACTCGTTGTTGTGCCCCTCAAACCATTCCTGAAGCATTTTTGCTTTGTGGCAGGGTGCATTATCCTGCTGAAAGAGGCTCCAGCCATCAGGTAATACCGATTCCATGAAGGGGTTTACATAGTTTGCAACAATGCTGGTGGTACTTGTCAAAGTAACATCCACATGGATGGCAGAACCCAAGGTTTCCTAGGAGAACACTGCCTTTGCTTGCTTGACTTTCTCCCATAGTGCATCCTGATTTGCCCCTTGTCAAACTCGCTCAAATCCTTACGCTTGCCCATTTTTCCTGCTTCTAACACATGAACTTTAAGGATAAAATGTTCACTTGCTGCCTAATATATCCCACCCACTAGCAGGGGTGCCGTGATGAACAGATAATCAGTGTTATTCACTTCACCTGTCTGTGGCCATAATGTTATGCCTAGTCGGTATCTATCTATCTATCTATCTATCTATCTATCTATCTATCTATCTATCTATCTATCTATCTATATTTATATATAGATTAATTGGTAAAATGACTACCAATTTTAGCACTTATTGTTTAATCTAACAGAGAAATGCAGTGCCTTTGGGGAAAGTGGATCAGTTCAGTAAATGCTCTTACAATTATTGGTTTTCAATAAAAGTGCATGAAATCTCTGAAACGTGTTCATTTGAAAGGGTATGTGAATGCTGTATGTGAAATGAAGTGCTGTAATTGGAGTATCTCTTATCTTCCACTCATATGATGCTGCACTCACTCTCGTCTCCACAGGTGTTCAATGATTGTACTACTGGTCATGAAAGCTCTTGCTTAATTAGCCTGTTTATGTTTATTCTTTTAACATAATTAAAATAAACACAGCCTTTAGGTTCAGATACACTCAGCCGACGTTTTCTCAATAACAGGAAACACAATAGCTAGACTAAGCCAATTTATCTTTTTATATGCACTTAAAATGTTTTATTTTAGTATGTAAATTAATTCTTTTTAAACTAGGCCTACACTTTGTGAAGTCTGTAAACCTTTTTACCTGCTTTGTGTTTGAAACACATTCTGACTAAACAAATAACACAGAATCAGTGTTTTTGGAATGGACCGTTAAAAGTCCATACAACAAAGTGTTGTTGTATGAGCTAAAGAGCAAACAGTACTGAATTATACAACCCAAATTAGACAAAGTTGGGACAGCATGGAAAATGCAAATAATATAAAAACACAGAGTTTCTTACATTTACTTTGACTTTTATTTGATTGCAGACAGGATTTGAACCTGATATATTTCATGTTTTGTCTGCTCAACTTCATTTCATTTATTAATAAACATCCATTTCAGGTCTGCAACACATTCCAAATAAAAGTTGGGACAGTAAAGCATTTACCACTTTGTAATGTTGCCATTCCCTGTCACCGCACTTAAAAGACATTTTGGCACCGAGGATACCAAGTGATTTAGTGTTTCAGGTTTTATTTTGTTCCATTCTTCCTGCAAACACGTCTTAAGATGTGCAACAGTACGGGGTCAAACTTCTCCACACATTCTCTATTAGGGACAGGTCAGGACTGAGGCAGGCCAGTCCTGTACCCGTACCCTTTTCTTCCGCAGCCATGCCTTTGTAATGTGTGCATCCTCTGATCATCTTTGCTCATCAAAGACTCAAAGTCTTTCCTGGATGCTGCTTTTGTACCAAACCATGATTACAATCACCTGTTGACATCACCTGTTTGGAATCACATCATTATTTAGTTTTTTCACCTCATTACTAGCCCGAAATTGCCCCCATCCAAACTTTTTTGGAATGTGTTACAGGCCTGAAATGCAGGAATGGAGACAAAACATGAAATATCTTGGGTTCAAACTGTCTGTAATCAAATAAAAGTAAATGTAAGGAATGTAAGGAATATTTGCATTTTCCATACTGTCCCAACAATTTCTGATTTGGGGTTGTACTATATATTGTGTTAGAATAAGTTAACGCACAGTCATTAGAAATGCTCCTTTAAAACATTTTTCTCCAGCTGTGTCTATTTCTGTTAAAAACAAAATACTAGCATATAATAGCTCAAATTATTTATAGACTGTTTAAGAATCAGTTAGTTTTTCAAGTTTTTTAAAACAGAAGTTATAAAGTAATTTCTGGATAATAAATAAACAGCTTTTGAACGATGATAATCATCTCATTTCTGATGGAAAATCAGTCACCTGAATTTTCTTTCACATCTGGAACAAAAAGGCATCTGTCTAATATATTTGACTTTGTTATAGTGAAATTGATCTAGCCACAAGAGGGCAGAAACCTGATTGCTGTCAGACCTCCACAACACGGATCATTTGTTTAATTTCATGTGTTACTTATTTGGATAAGAAAAAATTGCATGTCCATATACACCAATCAGTCATAACATTAAAACCACCTCCTTGTTTTTACACTCACTGTTCTCATTTTATCAGCTCCACTTACCATATAGAAGCACTTTGTAGTTCTACAATTACTGACTGTAGACCATCTGTTTCTCTACATACCTTATTAGCCTGCTTTCACCCTGTTCTTCAATGGTCAGGACTCTTCCAGGACCACCACAGAGCAGGTATTATTTGGGTGGTGGATCATTCTCAGCACTGCAGTGACACTGACATAATGTTGGTGTGTTAGTGTGTGTTGTGCTGGTATGAGTGGATTAGACACAGCAGCACTAATGACGTTTTTAAACACCTCACTGTCACTGCTGGACTGAGAATAGTCCACCAACCAAAAATATATCCAGCCAACAGCGCCCCATGGGCAGCATCCTGTGACCGCTGGTTAAGGTCTAGAAGATGACCAACTCAAACAGCAGCAATAGATGAGCGATCGTCTCTGACTTTACATCTACAAGGTGGACCAACTAGGTAGGAGTGTCTAATAGAGTGGACACAGTATTTAAAAACGCGATCAGCATTGCTGTGTCTGATCCACTCGTACCAGCACAACACACACTAACACACCCAGGGTATCTGCAGGTATTGGGAAATTAAATTTAAGACTTTTTAAGACTTTTTAATACCACTCTGAGACAAAAATTAAGACCACTGTCGGAGTACCAAAGCAGCAAAAAGCACACATTAACTTTATTGTAAGCATGCGAGTGCTGTATTTTCTGTTTAACCAATATTTAATGATTTAAACTTAAATGAACAGTTTTGTATAAACCACTGAAAACAATTTTTGCTTTAAGAGTAGTCATGGAGCCGAAACGTTGTTCGGGCGTCTGGTGCTTGTGCTGCCGTAGCTAATGCTGATGTCTGGAATGAAGTAGTGCTCTTTGGAGCACTGGAAGAGACCGAACAGTACTGGTGAATGCTGGGTGTCTGATAGCGAGTTTTTGCCACCGCTTTGTGTTTCTCGCACGTCTGTGCATGTGCGATTCCACAGCTTTTATTCCCATCGTACCAAGCTTGAAGATCTTCTTGCACAGTGTACAACGCGCTTCGTACGGATTGCCTTGAACTGGATTTAACCATCAAGCAAAATTGGGGTTATCCAACCAGTTATTATTAAATTTACACTTCCCCATGCCAGCAGTGGTGTTTAGCAAGTAATGAGCATAAGGTTACCTCAAATTAGCACCCCTCGAACCATTAAGACCGTCCGCCATTTAAACAGTTAAACAACTTGCATATGAAATCTGGAAATTACGAGATACAATCCGCGAAAATAAAACCAAAATTATATTTACACTGTGTGGCATTTTTAAGACCAGTGGCAGATGAATTCAAGACTTTTTAAGACAAATTAAGGCCTTTTTTTAAGATAAACGAATTTAAGACTTTTTAAGAATCCGCGGACACCCTGACACCACCACCATGTCAGTGTCAATGCAGTGCTGAGAATCATCCACCACCTAAATAATACCTACTCTGTGGTGGTCCTGACCATTGAAGAACAGGGTGAAAGCAGGCTAAAAAGGTATGTAGAGAAACAGATGGAGTACAGTCAGTAATTGTAGAACTACAAAGTGCTTCTATATGGTAAGTGGAGCTGATAAAATGGACAGTGAGTGTAGAAACAAGGAGGTGGTCATAATGTTATGCCTGATCGGTAAATGCATGTCCATATATTGTTGTTACAATAATCTGAGCCTTTCAGTTGTACTGGAAGATAGTTGCATAACTCAAAATGTGAAAATGAAGTAACTCTGAATTCTGCATACAGTTTAAACAAGCTTTGCTTATGAATTACAGGGTAACGATTACTGAATTGTAAAAAGATAAAAACAATGTAAAACTGTAAACGCAGGTGTTGAGTCTACCAATTTCCTCAGTTTTTGTTGCTAATTAGTGGTTTGTTCTTTGGATTTGACAAAAGAATTATTCTCACTTGCCCTGCTGTTAAACAGAAATTTCAAAGCATATTTCACTCCATATTCTAGTTATTTTTCAAAACCCTAATCTTGTCGTCCAGATGGTCTAAGTCTTTTTCTGATATAATTGGCTATAAATCTGGTGTGAGTTACAGCCTAACACATTGCAAAGACAGGTGCACATTTCTATTTTTTTCTGAGTGGCCTACGCTTTTTGACAAGCTCCTATCATCCCACATGTCCATTGCAAAAACAAAAAGACAGAAAAAAATCAATAGCATTTTTCCTCTGCAGACCCCGTATCAATGAATCTCTAACCTTGAATTATGAATTTGTGTTGCACAAAGTTTGTGTTGCACGGCTGACGCATGTCCATGTCAGTCTTACACAGGTGTGTTACCTCACATATGTTTCTTCAGATCTGATAACAGATTTTGAGAATCCAGAGGAGAGATGAGAGAGAATGCACATTTTGATGTGACAGTCAAAGGAAAACTGTAGAAAAAAATCAAGGATAGCAGGTCATGGCTGTTCAAAGAGATTGATAGGGGAAATGGCTTGAGGATATGGTGAACATCAAGCCCGACCCTGGGACTCATTCTCCCTATTTGCTCTTCACTGTCTGTGATTCCCTGTTGGAGCCATCTGGCTTATTCTCTCTCTTATTCCCACTCAACATATTGTCATTCTTTCCTCCCCCATCCCACTCATTCCTGCCAATCTGTCCCCTACCTATGCCAGCCGGGCATGAGTGCTCGTATGTAAGTGTGGGAGAAAAAAAGACAGTCAGGGAGCGCAATAGTCAATCAGAACTCTTTTAAATGATCTCAGTTGTCTGTTCCCCTCTTAATCACAAAAATCCACTACTTAGGAACTTAAAAGGCCACAAAAAGGAAGCAGACGGAGGTGTGGGAAAGGGTGTTGTGGTGGGGGGTACTTAATAGCACATCCTTCTCCTTGCCATACTTAAAAGTAAGTGAAATGCAAAGGTGGGAAAAGTAGCAAAGTCCTTACTCAGGTAAAAAAGATGCTATAATGGCAATGTTGGTGATGAACCATTGGGTTTAAATGTTTAAAAACAAAATAAATACACTCTATCTATCCATCTCTTCCTCCCTCCCTCCCTCCCTATATCCATCCCTCCCTCCCTCCCTATATCCATCCCTCCCTCCCTATATCCATCCCTCCCTATATCCATCCCTATATCCATCCCTATATCCATCCCTATATCCATCCATCCATCCATCCATCCATCCATCCCTATCCATCCATCCATCCATATCTATCCATCCATCCATCCATCCATCCATCCCTATCCATCTATCCCTATCTATCTATCCCCATCTATCCATCCATCCATCCATCCATCCATCCCTATCCATCTATCCCTATCTATCCATCCATCCATCCATCCATCCATCCCTATCCATCCATCCCTATCTATCTATCTATCCATCCATCCATATCCATCCATCCATCCCTATCTATCCATCCATCCATCCATCCATATCTATCTATCCATCCATCCATCCCTATCTATCCATCCATCCATCCATCCATCTCTCCCTCTCTCCCTATATCCATCCATCCATCTCCATCCATCTCTGTCTGTCTGTCTATCCATCCATCCATTAATCTATCCATCCATCTCTATCTGTCTGTCTATCCATCCGTCCGTCCGTCCGTCCGTCCATTAGTCTGTCTGTCTATCTATCATCTATATATCCGTCTGTTTGTCTGTCCATCTATCATCTATCTATCCATCCATCTCTATCTATCTGTCTGTCTGTCTGTCCATCCATCTCTATCTATCTGGCTGTCTGTCTATCTATCCATCCACCCATTCATTCATCCATCTCTACCTGTCTGTCTGTCTGTCAGTCTATCCATCC
This sequence comes from Trichomycterus rosablanca, assembly GCF_030014385.1. Lineage (NCBI taxonomy): Eukaryota > Metazoa > Chordata > Actinopteri > Siluriformes > Trichomycteridae > Trichomycterus > Trichomycterus rosablanca. The sequence continues at coordinate 27,550,304 of NC_085991.1, read as the reverse complement.
ATCCATCTATCTATTGATCAATCTAAAGAGAGTAACTCTTTGTAAAAGTTCTGTCTTTGTTGTGAAACAGGAATATCCTGAACAGGCCTTAATATCTTGCAGGGCTTCAGCCACCTCCCTACAGACATGCCCAATCATGTCTCTCTGGAGGCCCAGCTGGCCAATAGCACAGATGATGTTTTAACATAGATCTCAGATCTCATAGATCTCGCCACCAAATTGCCACTTATAATGTGTACTATTTTAATGTATTAACCATTAATTAAGCTTTAATTTATTACTGGAACAGCACAGTGGAATAGCAGGTTGAGTTGCATGCTGCATGGCACCAGAGTCAACCTGCTTGACCTTTGCCTAAATGAATGGTCCCTTTAATTCTCTATCATTAGTGCTGAGATATCTAAACCGATTCGATTTGGGGATTAGAGCTCACTAGGTTTGAGAGGGGGCATTGACCTTTAAAGGTGGTTCTTAATATAAGAAAGCAATGGATGAATCTTTAAACAGACTTAAAGGTTTTCCCAAATAGTAGACAGAATGCTGTGGTCACACTTCTGGTCAGATATATTCATCTCCAAACCGTGTCTTATTAAATGGCTTTGAAGGGGGGCAGAGACTGACCTGTGTCAGGCATGAATGGCATAGCATTTTGGAAATCCTTGCTCAATAGATTAGAGAGCAAAGGTGAGCTGTCCATCTATTCAATGCTTTCTTTCTCTTTCTGTCTCACACTTCTATTCACCTCCCTGTATCAACTCCCCTGTATCCACTCCCTACCCGTGACCCCTCCACCTCCCCCAGTATTCATCATGCTGGCACTCACTTGAGAGAAATCAGTGTGTAATGAATGGCCAATCACAAAAGATGGAGACACTAGCAGAGTGGAAAATAACCAATCAAATGTAAGTGTTTCATCTGGCCCCCTGCACCAGGTCATCCATATGGGCACACTATGCCACCTTCTGCCCATGTGCATGTGTTTGTGTGTGAGAAAGAGAAAAAATACAGAATGTGTGAGAGGCAAGTCAGCAGCTGTGCTGAGATGAAAGCAACATACAACAGAGAGCTTATGCCAGCCAGAGCCCGAGGAATTAATGGTCAGATATTTCCACTCCAGAGTTTCTTTGTGTAGAAATGTAAATATAATTCTTTTTGTTTCAATATTAATTTGGAGTCATAATTTCTCACAACTCAACCTTAATTTTTGTGCACTTGCTAGTAATAAAAAATGCTGTAGTAGTAGTCTGCACAGTTGTAGTTGGAATATTGTCCCTGTAGTTAATATTTGACAAGTTGGCTAGCCAACAAACATCTAAAAGACAAATAATTTACACAATGAGAAGATGATTGGTAGCAGTAGCAAAGGCTGACTCTTAAACATAGGCCCACCCCAAGACTACATCTTAAAGGCTTAGAATGCCTACTTTGTGCTGCTGTGTCTGATCCACTCATACCAGCACAACACACACTAACACACCACCACCATGTCAGTGTCACTGCAGTGCTGAGAATAACCCACCACCTAAATAATACCTGCTCTGTGGTGGTCCTGTGGGAGTCCTGACCATTGACGAAAAGGGTGAAAGCAGGCTAAAAAAGTATGTAGATGGACTACAGTCAGTAATTGTAGAACTACAAAGTGCTCCTATATGGTAAGTGGAGCTGATAAAATGGACAATGTGTGTAGAAACAAGGAGGTGGTTTTAATGTTATGGTTGATCAGTGTACACTGATCGAACATGAGCACTCTAGCAAGAAAGGTCCATACATCCTGCTCCTAAGCTTACAAGACATTCTTCACACATTCACAAAGGGATATTTAAACCAGCAAAACTGAACATCTGGAGCTGCAAAATAGTCACAAGCAGAACTTTTTTTGAAGCTCTGCTGTCATCCTTACCACACCAGCTAAGACTGTTCTGACCAGTCAACCTTCTTCTATTGCTCTGATGTTTAGTGCCCATTGATGGTTGACAGGAGTTAGCATAGGCACTTTGACTGACCTATACTACGCAGGCCCATATACAGAGGTGTTTGATGCACAGTGTTGACACATTCACCACATCACCAGTATTAAAATTATTTACAATCTGAGCCAGACTAGCTCCTCTGTAGGTCCGTACCAGACTCAATAGCTTTTATGTTCTTTGGCATCTGTGATTCTTGAGTGCGCAATAACTATGGTGGTTTGTGGCTTGTCCATCCTCAGACAACTGACTGTGGGTGACAACCTCAGCTTCTTGTGAACACCTTCTGCTGCCATAATCTTTTGGCAAAGTCACTTGGGTCACTATGCCTGATTATATCTGCTGTACCCAACACATGTACTACAAGTACCTGACTGTGACAAGCACAACTGTTACACCATATACATTACCATGTAAATTTTTTGGGGGTGGTCCTAATGTTTTGGCTGATTGGTGCATGTTTATTAACTGCCTAGTTAACTTTACGATGCCCATCATTCAAGTAATGCTTTGCAATTCTATAAGGACTCGTATATGTGTAACTTTATACCATCTTTCATACACAGCTCACAGTTCCAAAATTCCCATAGCTTCATGACATAAAACACCCCCGCTCCATCAAAACATACACACACAGACACACACACCCTCTCAGCGGGCCCCACAGATACACACACATCCTCCCAGCCCTCCCCTCTGTGAGAACCCACTCTCATCTTAATGAGTGTAGAATTGGAAATCAGGCCTGATTATTTTTCAAGCACTCGCCTGAAGGCATGTAAGCGCTGTATAGAGGAGCCAGGCCCTGCGAAGTCATACGTTTTTCTCTTCTTTCAATGTGAGGGCATCAGGCTTTCACAAAGCCCTCGTTAGCTGATGTGTATCCTCTTGTTTCCCCATCTAACCTCTTTACTAAGCAGCAGCTGATTTTGAATGGGGGCTGGGGCAGTAATTGAAGAGATCCTTGGAGAAGAGGCATGGTACAGGAGGTTTTGAAGTTTAATGTTGCAGTGCTTAGAGCATCTGCTATGGTCTGGAAACGTGCTGCACCGTTTATGTTAAACTGGTATTGAACCAGTATACAGTTCAATTAAAGTAAGTAGTTAGGTAGTAAATAAGTAGTTATTTATTTATTTATTTATTAGAAGTTTAACATCATGTTTTACTCACTTTTGGTTACATTCATGACAGGACAGTTAGTCACTGGTCACACAAGATCCACCAGTTGAGGTGTTTAATGTCAAACACAGTCAATTCACTTCACATCACTTCACATGTCTTTGGACTGTGGGAGGAAACCGGAGCCCACACAGACACGGGGAGAACGCACACAGAAAGAACTTGTACTGCTCCACCTGGGAATGGAACCCAGGACCTTCTTGCTGTGAGGTGACAGTGATATCCACCGAGCCACAATGCTGCCCAAATAAGTACAGTAGTTAAGTAAAATTGTCCAGATATAAGCACATTTTTTTTACATGCATAGAGAAATGCTGAAGAGAAATTGTGCAATCTTTATATAGTAAAGAGGCTATTAATCAAGTTACAAAGGTGAGAGATAGACAGATTTATGTCATAGCGGTTTTGCAGTTATTGCATCTGGAGGAAGTCACACAGTACTGTATCAAAAATTCCTTAATCTGAGCTTAATCCTGTCAATATCACCCCCAGATTAAGAATTGTGGACACATAAAAATTGAAGAGAGAGTAAATTAAATGAAGAGACAAATTTCATAAAGTTTTTCAAAAGATTTCATACTGAAACGAACTTTAAATGACTGATATCAAAGTGGAGAACTATTTTAGTTATTGCTCATTTTTTGACTTATTGCATCAATAACTATATTGTATTGTTTATACACCGATCAGCCATAACATTAAAACCACCTCCTTGTTTCTACACTTACTATTCATTTTATCAGCTCCACTTACCATATAGAAGCACTTTGTAGTTCTACAATTACTGACTGTAGACCATCTGTTTCTCTGCATGCTTCGTTAGCCCCCTTTCATGCTGTTCTTCAATGGTCAGGACTCTCCCAGGACCACTACAGAGCAGGTATTATTTGGGTGGTGGATGATTCTCAGCACTGCAGTGACACTGACATGGTGGTGGTGTGTTAGTGTGTGTTGTGCTGGTATGATAAGATACAACAATGCTGATGGAGTTTTTAAACACCTCACTATCACTGCTGGAGAATAGTCCACCAACCTAAAAAATATCCAGCCAACAGCACCCCATGGGCAGCGTCCTGTGACCACTGATGAAGGTCTAGAAGATGACCAACTCAAACAGCAGCAATAGATGAGCGATCGTCTCTGACTTTACATCTACAAGGTGGACCAACTAGGTAGGAGTGTCTAATAGAGTGGACAGTGACTGGACACGGTATTTAAAAACTCCAGCAGTGCTGCTGTGTCTGATCCTTTCATTCCAGCACAACACACACTAACACACCACCACCATGTCAGTGTCACTGCAGTGCTGAGAATGATCCTCAGAAAAAAGTTGGGACAAAAAAAAAAAAACTATGTATTTTTTCTGACCACAATTCACGTTTCCACTGTGTGATGGTCCATCCCAGATGCCTCAGAGCCAGAGAACTCAACACTGCTTCTGGCTATGGTTAAAATAAGTTTGCTTTTTTTGCACAGTAAAGTGGTATTTGTGAATGTAACTCTGTATTGTAGTGCCTGACAAAGGTTTGCCAAAGTAATCCCTTGCCCATGTGGTTATATCAGCTATTAATGAATGATAATTCCTGAAGCAGTGCAGTTCGAAAGATCTGAGAAAACGGCTGTTCGGCTTAGACTTGAGCCCTTATTTTTATGCCCTAAAATTACTCCAGATCCTCTCAATTGTTTAATAATATTATGCACTGTAGAGAGAGAAATGTGTAAATTTCTTCCAATCTTTCTTTGAGAAATCTTGTTTTTAAACATTCTCACTTTTGAAAATTTAAACCCAAATTGCCTTGTATAAATTTGTTGGAATGTGTTGCAGGCCTGAAATGCAGGAATAGAGGTATATTAACAAATGAAACATGACCAGACAAAACATGAAATATCTAGGGTTCCTACTGTTTGCAATGAAATACAAATCTAAGGAAATATAGGAGGTCATTATTTTTTATTCATTTGCATTTACTATACAGTCCCAACTTTTTCTGATTTGGAGGTTGTATTTACACAGACAGTACAGATTAATCCATTTTAGATTAAGAAATTTGGAAAAGAACAGCCTACTGTCTGTGCTTATTTTTTATTAGTTGGGGTACCTGTCACCTTTTCCCTTGAACCATAAATCTTGGATGAGTGTGAGCAAATTTAATCTAATTCAAATTCTTCTGGGTAATTTTACAAGCTTAACAAGCTTTTTCTACATTTTAAAATGTAGAATTTTTGTAAAATTTTATTTTTAGTTATATTTTATTACAGATTGTATATTACTTGTAAGTACTGCTTATGTGTGTCGGAGGCTTCAAAAGCGTTTGCTGTATTATTTTTTTTCTGATAAGAAAGATTCAGGAGTTGCTATTATAATTTCAGACAAAATAAATAAATAATGAAATCATGGGTTTCAGTGTGTGACATCCTTTAGGTGAAAATCAATTTTGGCCCAGTGCTCTTTGACCTGATGTTATATCAAGAGTAATCCAGAAGAGGGCAGTGCCCATCTCCACAAGCTCACCCACTTGGCACAGGTTTTTTATCACTCCAGACTAGCTGTTATTGTGAGACGAGTGAATTTCACTGCAAGCAAATAAAGCTGATGGTCATTCCTCCTGCTCTTCATTTTAAAACCAGACCCTCATAATTTCAGAAGAACTTGTGTGAGCAATCATCTGAGGCACTTGATTTATTTGGTGATAACGTTATAGGGTCGGCTTGTTTTATTTGTTGAGAAGATGGGATTTATTAAAACCAGTGCTTGTCTGAGAATAAAGCACATTTGTTCTATGCTGAAGAAGCCTGCAGTGATGGGTTCTGACTGCTCGGCTGTAACAGACTGATGTAAAAGATTTTTAGGAAATGAGAGAGTAATACACACCCTCAATAATTTTTTGCATGTGTATTATAGGATTAAAATGTCATGAGTGAGTTCATTTAAATGTTTACAGGTTTTAAACATTTAGCCTGTTACGTAGTATGATCAACTATAGACTTTACATTTTTACATAATTGTTGGATGCACTTATTATTATTACTATTAATCATTAAATGATGTTAGGTTGATTCTCCTTGACAAAGGGATTTCCTCCTGGTTTTCAGGCTTTTAATGGCTTGTTCATTGTTTCTCTAATTGTATACATGTCTTGTGTCTGGTTCTCTTCCTCCTTCAGCTTCAACTCTCCCAAGCGTAATTGTCACGTCAATGAATTTGTTCTTTTTATGCATTCAAAATAAGAGAGCTCCAGTTTGGGTATCTCTGTGCTTGAAGTGGGAGGTTAATTTTTTGGTTTAGAATCCATTTGTTTGCCAGCACAAAAGTACAAAGGCATCAATATTCTTCCTGTCCTGCTTTTTATTGTCCAGCTTTTACATCTATAAACCACATAACCACAGTCTGAACAATTCTGATCTTTTTTAGGAAAGACATTTGTTATATCTGAAGATCTTTTCCAGTTCCCTCTTTCTTGTCCTGATAGTCTTTGTCATCTTTTCTGATTGCTGGATCCTTTGCTGCTAATAATTTAACCAATTAGGCAAAAACTGTCCACCACTTTGACCCGTTTTCATGACTTTTTTCTTTCTCATAGTGATCTGAAGTCTCATCTTTTCTCTCTGTTCTTTAGTTTTTTCTTGCAAGCGTATTCAAGTCTTTCAGATTTTTCAATACTGAATCCTTGATTATCTTCCTCCAGTCCTGGCTGTCTCATTACATGTTAAGCACAACCAGTCTGTGAATTTTCTGTCATGACTATGACTTGTTCATCAGAGATTCCTTATTGAAGCAATGAGATGCTCTGGTATTCCCATCTTCCTGAACACATTCCATTATTTTCTGTGGTCAACACAGTTAAAAGCTTTGCTGTAATCAACGAAGCACATGTTGACTTCTTTTGTGAAGTCCTTGATATCTCTTGTTTCTCTGACTTCTGAATCCTGCCTGCACATCTGGAAGTTTGCTTTCAATGTATGGCTTGGACATCACTGGCTGATATATGGGAGAATGTACAACATTTTGCCACTACTTCTTGTCTCCTTTCTTTGGTATTGCGATATAAAGTGACACCTTCTATCTGCCAAGCTTTTGAGTGGTTTTTCAGATTTGGTTGGTATAATTTGTCATCTTTAACCAAATCTTCAGAATCAATAAAAAATTCAGTTGCAAAGTTATTCGTTCCTTTGGCTCCGAGTCTGTCTGACTTCGTTCTAATGCACTGAAGGTTCTTCTGTGTAGTTCATCAACAAAAGTGTTTTGGAAACTGATATTGTGTGTGTAGAGATTTTCCTTCATTGTTTCTTTATTTATTCCTGATTGTTTCCATCTTCATTGTTCTTACAGGTGAACTGGCCCTTGTTCTTCTATGTGACTCTCTTCTCTTTTTGCAATATTTATTGTATCACTGATCATCCAATTTGAATTCTCCCTCTTTTTCTTTACATATTTTTTAATAAACTCTTTGAGTTCCATCCTTACATCCTTTGGTTTCAAGTCAGTTATGAAGACAGGTGGTACGCTCTCCAGGTCATATTTTGCAAGCCTGATTGTTTTGATTATATTTTCTTAGCTTTACTCGGATCAGCTTCACAATCAGCTCCAGGCCATGTCTTTGCAATTAAAATTGAGCTAGTCCATTTTTTGGTGCCAAAAAAATTTAAAAGTTTGTTTAGGTGAACTTCATCTGATAAAATCTAAGCATAAAGTTTTGGTTGCTTAAAGAATGTACTATTTATGAAAAGCTATTGCAGTTAGCCTATTATTGTTGGGACAAGTGTACTGGTAAGATGATGAGACATTCTAGTTTTAATGAACATTGCAAATAGTGTCTTTATTTATTCATTATTTATTTGGCAGGGACTAATAGAAGATGAGAAACTGATCTGAACAGTTCTATTATTATTAGGTAATTCTAATCTATATGACCAAAAGTATGTGGACACCCTACCACCTAATTATTAAGTCAATGTGCCTCAGCTACACCTATAGCTAACATGAGTATCAAATCAATGACAGAAATATAAATGCCATGCCATTAACTTTGTTCCAATAGTTTGGTAAATATCATTTTTTCCCAATGTGACTCTGTCCTTTCGTATAATGTGAGGTGAGCCCCCTACCTCAACCCCACAGAATACAAGTCAGTCAGGTCAGTGGCTTTACTCAAGTGAAACAGATTTTTTAAAATGTTCATATAAAGATATGTATATTTTTTTTATATTTTTATTATACAATAAATGATATATGACTTACTGATCATTAGACTACTTATCACCTTATTTCTAATTTAACATAAATCACCTACCATCATCTGATCATGTTGCTGTCTTTAGAAAATGTCTCACAGGTGAAATTTGCTGGTCATATTTTTGAGAATATTTGGTAGATTGCTGTAAGTGGTGAACTGGAATCACCTGAACACACATGCACTTACAGGTGCACTCTGTTAAGTTTGAACAATGCCCCCAGTGTGCTGCATCCTATACCTCAATAATCCTATACCTCAAATCCTTGCGATCCTATACCTCAAATCTACCTCTGTTTATAATTATATATAAAACTTTCTGAGCAGTTGTGGCTCAGCAGTTGAGGTACAGAAATGTTCATTTGAAGATCAAGAGTTTTAGTCTTACCACTGCCACTGTTGAACCAGAGTCTCTTTATCATTAGTTGTTTAGACAACAGCCTGTCTTAACTGTAAATGCAGACGTCTATAGTGAAGACTGGAAACAGTCACTTCCGAGCAGGTTCTGAATCCAAGTGTAGGGAAAGAATAGAATGAAAAGTCAGATAAAGATATTTTTTGAGAACAGAGAACTCTCAAAATATAAATGTAGATTTCAACACCAGCCATCTAACTGTGTCATGCCAAAGAAACAACTCAGCACCACTCTGAGCTCCAAGACCCATTACAAAGCCCTGAAATCAGCTGCAGTGCATTAGCACCAATGATTGCTGTTATCCCTGGGATGTGTAGTCCAAAACGTACCTTTGCTATTTATATTATGTACCTTTACTGGTCAGCTGAATCAATAATAGTACCAATAATAGTTTTTAAATCAAATATCAGTTTGTTTGTTTGTTTATTGGGATTTTAACGCCATGTTTTACACTTGGTTACATTCATGACAGGAACGGTAGTTACTCATTACACAAGTTTAATCAGTTCACAAGTTTAATGTCAAACACAGTCATGGACATTTTTTGTATCTGCAATTCACCTGACTGCATGTCTTTGGACTGTGGGAGGAAACCGGAGCACCCGAAGAAAACCCACACAGACATGGGGAGAACATGCAAAGAAGACCACATTGGGCTAAAATACCATCATACATGCTGTTTCTCAGCAGAAATCAATGTGGTTTTCTGCTTTTGTAGAAAGGTTCAGTCTGCGGTTCAATGTGTTGAGCCATTTAAACTGTTTTTATGCTCACTACATTTGTTAAAAGTTGTTTTTTAAGTTATCATTAGTGTAGTATGGCCATATTTCTTTTATCTTTCTAGTAAAACTGCAGCTAACCTGCACCAGTCTTTTTACACCAGTCTTTGAATACTATAGAGTCTGCTGTTTATAAAATCCCAGGAGATCAGCATTCTCTGACATAATCAAATAAGCCTGTCTGGCACCACCAACAATGCCACAGTCAAAGTCACTTAGATCATGTTTTTCCATTCTGATGTTTGATGTAAACATAAACTGAAGCTTTTGACCTGTGCCTATATAATTTCATGCACTCAGCTGCTGCCACATGATGGCTAATTAATTACACGAATGAGCAGGTGTTCAGGTGAATGTACTTACTTAGATAATGATTTTTAAAATACATACCACAGACACAGAAAATAGAAATATTAAAAATATGTCTAGGCAAATGTCTGTTTTTTTTTTGTTTTTTTTTATTTGTGGATTGGTTTCTTAAATTTGAGAATGAACTAGTAAAGCTTTAACGTTTTGTGATAAATTGGTACAATGTGAAGGGTACATTTTTGCCATGTGGTAGTGTTCCAGGTACAGATTTGTAGACCAGTTCAGCTTTTACCATAATCAGTATAAAGTGGTTACTAAGGATTAAGAACTTAATAATTAATTAAAAATTTGGAATGTAATAAGTAGGGTAAATCTGTGATACAGTGGTTGTGTGAGTGCTGCAAAGTTTTAGGGTCCAAGGGACCCATCTGTGGGTTTTCTGTGGGTAATTAAGGTGAATTGGTGACTCAAAAATTCTCCCAGTTTTAATGTTAGGATAGGATAGGTGTCTCAAATTGCATCTAGATGTAAGTGTAAGAGTAAAGTGTGTGGTACCTTGACCAGAGAGACTTGTTGCCTTGCACCCAGTGTTTCTAGGTTGGCTCTGGACTCATCGTGACCATGATCTAAGAAGAATAAATACATGAATTGGTGCTTGGGTGGTGCAGTGCTAAATTACCCTAGCCCACTTGCCAGTACTGCTATTTACCAGTCAGGTTGCTGATTTGATGCTCTTTTTGCTCCTGCGTTTCATTTACTGTGCCTTCCAGACGTAAAGGAAAGAGGTTTAGGTCAGTATGATGTACCGCTGGCAGCCTTCCTTGTCCAGTAATAAATTTCCTGGGTCAGGATCATGAGCTTTCCTGTTAAGCGTAGTAATGATTACACCTAAAGGCTATGGATAGAGCAAGTGTGTGTTTGTGTGTGTGTGTGGGTGGTTTGGGTGGTTGTGGAAATCAGTGGCAGGTGCAGCAGCAGATCAGGCCTCATTAGCGGAACCTTCTGCCACTACCGGCCTTCAGCAGATGGAGGTTCTACCCTCTTACATTACCTTAACTCGTATGTGGCATGCTGTATGCATCTGAGTGTGTATGTGTGTGTATGTCAGTTTCTATAAATAAGTGTAAGAGGACTATGCAGGGTTTGAGCAATTATTTTGCCGTATTCTTCTATTAAAATTGTTATTACGTCTTTTAGAATGGCTAGTGCACCATAGCCTGTGACAAGAACATAGAGAAGAGAGAAAAGTTAGGAAATTAATTATACTTGTTTATTTTTACACTGATCAGCCATAACATTAAAACCACCTCCTTGTTTCCACACTCAATGTCCATTTTATCAGCTCTACTTACCATATAGAAGCACTTTGTAGTTCTACAATTACTGACTGTAGTCCATCTGTTTCTCTGCATGCTTTGTTAGCCCCCTTTCATGCTGTTCTTCAATGGTCAGGACTCTCCCAGGACCACTACACAGTAGGTATTATTTGGGTCATGGATCATTCTCAGCACTGCAGTGACACTGACATGATGGTGGTGTGTTAGTGTGTGTTGTGCTGGTATGAGTGGATAAGACACAGCTGCGCTGATGGAGTTTTTAAACACCTCACTGTCACTGCTGGACTAAGAATAGTCCATCAACCTAAAAAATATCCAGCCAACAGCACCCTGTGGGCAGCGTCCTGTGACCACTGATGAAGGTCTAGAAGATGACCAACTCAAACAGCAGCAATAGATGAGTGATCGTCTCTGACTTCACATCTACAAAGTGGACCAACTAGGTAGAAGTGTCAGAGTGGACAGCGAGTGGACACAGTATTCAAAAATTCCAGCAGCACTGCTGTGCCTGATCCACTCATACCAGCACAACACACACTAACACACCACCTACATGTCAGTGTCACAGTAGTGCTGAGAATGATTCACCACCAAAATAATACCTGCTCTGTGGTGGTCCTGACCATCAAAGAACAGCATGAAAGGGGGCTAACGAAGCATGCAGAGAAACAGATGGACTACAGTCAGTAATTGTAGAACTACAAAGTGCTTCTATATGGTAAGTGGAGCTGAAAAATGGACAGCTGGACAGTGAGTGTATAAACAAGGAGGTGGTGTTAATGTTATGGCTGATCAGTGTATACTGATGAATTAGTGTGATAGTGCTGCTTATGTCAAATCAAACTGCTAATGCTGGGAGAGGATTTTATTCATATAAGACTTTAACTGAAGATGACTCGAGATTGCAAAACACAACATACATGTTGAATAGATTAGTTTCTATTGACCATTACCTCTAGGTAAGAAAAGCACTCGGCTCAAAGTTATTCTTTAAATTCGTCACCCACCTGTAGATTTATTCAATAGATTCTTTCAACTTTAATCTGAATTGTCTGAAACAAAACCACTATTCCAAGAACCAAAGATGCTGATGCCAGCTTGTTGATTGTGTAGATTGTGGGTCATTAAATTAGCTTTATTTGGCTTTGGTCGTTTTTAACTTCAACGTAATGACTGTCATACAGATATGATTGAAAATAGATACTTTACCATTCTGACCTCACTCTGTACATTACCACACTTCTGTCAGTAAAAACCCACCTGTCAGTGTTCAGAATTTGATAGCGGTGTGGTATGTGTGGTGTGCGTGGTGGGCATTCCTTTGGGAACATATCCACTGCTTGATTAATGATGAGCGCACATGAATAAAGGAACTCGGACAATGAACACTTTGTGTGGAGTACCCACTGCTCCATGAAGGGGAGGTGCATGTGTGTGCGTATGTGCGTGTGTCGGTACACGTAAATGTGTATTTGGATGCAATAGGCCGCTGACTGGCATTTTGCTGTAGCCACCCCCACATTTTAACACAGCTCATGGCCTCCTTCATGCCCACGCATGTGCCATTTTGAGGCTACAGACATCATCAACCTATGTTAGATTTAACACCTATTCTCAATGTTGTACGGTGCCAAGCGGAGCTAAATCGTGTGCTTTGAAGTGAGAACTTAATAAACTTTACTGAGATACATAACTGTCACTTTTTCCTAACAACTTAATTATAACATTATAAGGAGATCATTATTTTTTCTGCTGCATAAATCACAACAACTGAAAGTTTGCAATGCTAATATAATAAAAGTTATTTAGTGGGGAGAAAATACTGGATGCAACAACTTGTTTTCTAGGTGAGAGATTAACTTGAAAATAGTGATTTGCCAGTAGAATTCCAGTTGATGGTTAAAAAACATTTTAAAAAGACATTTTAAGGGGAGCCCAGGTGGTGCAGCAGGATATTCCGCTAGCACACCTGCGCCAAGATTCTGAACTCCTCTGTACAAAACTCGGCGTTGCCACCAGTCGACTGTGTGTCATCTGGCGGGCATAATTGGCAGTGCCTGCAGCAGACATGGTTCCGCTAGGGCGGTATGACCAAACTATGTGAGTGGGGTCTTCAAATGCTGTGTAAGGACCCTGATTGGCAGATAGAGAGGCGCCTGGTGCAGAGTGCATAGGTGAAAAAGGGTTCCGCTAAGGGCTGCGCACAGGTCGGAGGAGGCGTAAGCAGCAATATACCCACCTCGACTGCAATCAGGGATCCCCCAGCAGCGGAAGACAAATTGACTATGCTAAATTAAGGAGAAAATGGGAGAAAATGCATAAATAAAATAGAAAAAAAAAGACATTTTAAGCAATTAATATTATTTAGAACAAGTTTTTATTTTCTTATTTACTTTTAAGATAGTTATAAATATGTTGAATGTCTAATTTAAACATACAAATGTAATTCAAATAATTACCTAATACATCATGCTTATTGTTTAACTTCATAGTTTTCATTTCCTTCAGGATCAACAAAGTCCATCCATCCATTGTTGATTGTAAACATGATTTTGGTACTACATATATGAGGGTTCTTTAAAAAGTTTCCACATTTTAAACTACATAACTACAAACTACAATAAACTACAAACTACAGTCACCTTCTGATGCATTTTCCCAGTGTCGTACCAACTCTTTAATGCCATCAACAAAAAACGTTTTGTTTGAGCATGTAGCCACTGATGCACTGCAGCTTTCACATCATCACATGAAAATCTTCTTCACCTTAAAGCTTAAAGCTCCTTTGAGCGGCCCAAAACGGTGGAAATCAGAGGGTGCTAAATCCAGACTATAAGCTCTCTCTCAGTCTCTCAGACACGACCAACTAACACCCCCCCATCCCCCCCCCACCGTTTCCAATGGAAAGAAAAAAGTGCGGAAACTTTTTGAAGATCCCTCGTACAATGCATTGCCTTTGGCCTGCCATTTTTCACCACAACTCAATCCAGGTCTCAGCACTGAGCTGGCTAAATAGACTGCTATGTCAATTAAACATTTACATTTTCAGCATTTAGCAAATGCTTTTATCCAAAGCAATTTGCAGTACTGTGACAGTACATTGTCACATTGACATTACAAGCAATTGGGGGTTAATGGCCTTGCTCAAGGGCCCAACAGTGGCAACCTGGCAGTAGTGGGGCTTGAACCAGTGACCTTTGGGTTACTAGTCCAGTACCTTTACCAGTAGGCTACATTAGAGTCACATTTCTAATTGGAAACATCATGTATAGTTATCAAGAGTTATTTGACTTTTAATCATTAATGACTGATTTTAGAGTGTGATGAGTTTCATGATCAGGATCCTGCTTGTCAATTATACTGTAGACTGTATGTCCACAATGAACAAAAATGGCTAAATAAAATATATTAACACAGTTATTTATATGACACAGTTACAAGACTTCTGACGATATGTCTTGAAATTAAAATATTTATTATGTTAATTAAATTCAAATAATATAAAAACCTTAAAAGTCTGATTTGGCTAAAAATGGTACTCCTGGTGTTTATACGTGACCTGTTTTTTAAGATATGCTGTTATGTAAATATTATGATATAAAAATAATGTAAAATTGTAAGTGCTTACTTTAGTATTTTTTTTCAGATAATAGATTATTTTCTTACACTTTGACGAGTGCAGTGTGGATCAGCACTGCGTACGGAGAGACACACCCTGACAGCACTCTTTTCCCGTCTTTGTGCAGGCGGCATCAATCAGCCAGCAGAGGTCGTAATTGCTTTAGTTATGAGAGAGTCCCTATCCGGCCTTTAATATCCCACCCTTATCTGAACAACAGGCCAATCGTTGTTCATGTGGCTGCTCAGCCCAGATGGCAGGCAGAGCTGAGATTCGATACGATGTATATGATTTGTGATCAGGGAATAGCGTGCATTCATGCTGTCTGAATATTGACAATCATTTTGGAAAATCCCTTAATAACATGTGCATGTGTATCCACTCTGGTCTCATATATCATTTGTGTTAAACAATCTGAGTGCACATCCTGTGAATAGTTTCTCTACGCATGATCTTAAGAACCATGTTACACTCAATGATCCACAGAAAACACTTAAGTTCAGCCTTTAAATGGACCATGCTTACAACCCAATCACGGCCAGTCACACCAAGCCCATAATGCATTAATAGTTAATCTGATGTTAATCATCACTGTGCAGATGTGGCCCGGCTGCTGCTTTTAATACTGTCATGCTCCGAGCTCAGATGTGTCTATCCGAGATTCTCTGCTGTGGAACCGCACTATAATGGATTAGCTTTCCTTATTTTAATCATTTATTTTGGCACTAGAACTCCTCGAGTTCTTGGCTAGAGGGAGCTATCCTTGGTTGAGTGCAGACCTTGGCCAGGTCAAGATGAGAGAATTGTATTATGAGTGACGAGCCTTGGGGTTCCCTTTAATCAAAGCCAACCAACTGTTTCTGAATCACTCTTCCTTTTACGAACATTAGGCCAAGCATAGCCTGCAAAATTGAGTAGGGTCCAGATGTAAAGCTCGGTGTCTGAGCAGACAGTCAAAATGTAAGCCTAGTTTGTATGTTGTAGATTTAAACTGGTTTTAAGCAACTTGGTGGTGTGGCTATCCTTTCTTTGCCTTGTTATGATATTTATTCTTCTTTTTGTTGGCTATCAACAAAGTAAGTGGGTTGGCAAGGTAATTTGTTGCATGACATAAAAGCTAGTCTTACAGTTAAAACGGGTATGAATACTTTTTCAATCTTACAATGATTTTGGTTTAAAAGGTCCTTCCCTGTTCCACCATGACTGTGTACCAGTTTACAATGTTTGTTTGTTTATTAGGATTTTAACGTCATATTTTACACTTTTGGTTACATTCATGACAGGAACAGAAGTTATTCTTTACACAAGGTTAATCAGTTTACAAGTTTATATCAAACACAGTCATGGACAATTTTGTATCTCCAATTCACCTCACTTGCATGTCTTTGGACTGTGGGAGGAAACTGGAGCACAGAGTAAACCCACACGGACACAGGGAGAACATGCAAACTCCACACAGAAAGGACCCGGACTGCCCCACCTGGGGATCGAACCCAGGACCTTCTTGCTGTGAATTTGATGTAAAGCAGAAGACCACTCCAGTGGTCTGCACAGAGTCTTAACCCCATTGAAAACTGTTTAGATGATTTAGAACATGGCTTATGAGACAGGTCAATGTTTCACAAACAAATTTAGGATTAGATTCCTCCAACACACTCAAAGAGTTTGAACTAAGGCATGTTTACCTCTGTTTTACCTCCTTTTATATTAACGAAATCACCTTTTAATCATATAGGAATATTTTCATTCATTCATTGTATGTTTTACCACCGCCTTATCCTGGTCAGGGTCAGGGTGGGTTTGGGTTGCCAGTCCATCACAGGGCAAACACACATACACACATTTACACACACACACACATTTACACACACACACACACACACACACACACACTCATACCTAGGGGGACTTTTAGTGTCTTCGATTCACCTGGCTGCATTTTCTTAGGCTGTTTGAGAAAACCGGAGCACCCAGATGAAACCCACACAGACACAGTGAGAACATGCAAACTCCATTCAGAAAAGACCCGGCCATTTCACTTGAGAATGGAACCCAGGACCTTCTTGCTTTGAGGCAACAGTGCTACTGTGCCGCCCTCTTTTTGGAATTGAGGATATTAAAATGTTGCAGATTTGCAAGTGGAATTTTGGCCCATTTTGCTTGGTACAAGACATCAGGTGCTCAACAGTCCACAGTCACTGTTGTCTGATTCTGATCTTCATAATGCACCATACATTTTTAATAAAAGACAGATCTAGGACTTGACATCCAATTTCTTATCCTTTTCTTTTAGTTTATCTAAGATTATCTCTGGTCTAGAGGAATATTATTGCATATTAGAGTTTAGGATTGCATTTCTGGATGCCGCAACAGACTTTGTTTATTGACAAAGTACAATGCCCATGAGGATATTTCTGTAGCCTGTTGTTACCGGGATCCTTGATTCTTTTATGGTATTAAGTATGGTGGATGGTAAAATACCTGAACTATTTGCAATCTTGCATTAAAAAATATTATTTTTGAACTGATTGACAATTCTCTCACAAAGTGGTGACCACAACCATCTTTTCTTTTTATACCTAATGATGATGCCCTCATCTGTAATTTACTTGCTTACTGTTAAATGTATGGTGTAACTTTTGACTAACTTATTATCCTCTTGTCCCAACTTGCAGGTATCAAATTCAAAATTCTTTTATATTTGCAAAATACATGAAATTGGTCAGTCAAAATTGAATTTAAAAGTCATTTCTGTGTACTTACTGTGAGTTATATAAAGGTTGAACAGAATGAACAATTTCTTGTTTAGACTGCATTTTACAAAATGTCAACTTGTTTGTAGTTCTTTACAGCAACTAAATTACCTTTTTACTTATATAACCTTACTAGTTTATCTCATTGGCTTCAAATAAAAAATGTAAAAGAATATACAGTGGTACCTTGAAACTCAATGTCAATTGGTTCTGAGAGTGGCATTGAGTTTAAAAGATGTTTTCAAGAGTTTTAAGGTATTTTTTCCCATAAGGATGTATGGGAAACTTGTTAATGCATTCCATGGTCTTGTGGACTTGCATATATTTTAGGCTAATGTAAAATAATGGGGTTGTTCTTGACACTTATACACTGAACATAACACAAATATTATTTAAAAACACTAAAATGAAAAGCTGATTCTTACAATTTCTCAGAACCCTGAGCTGTAACACAAGTTTAAAAGTGAAACAGTGAGGAATATTCAGCTAAACACAGATACATAAGGACGCTTTCAGAGTGAATCTGACGGTTATTCCACACAAATGCAGTTTTGTGTCATAGTCGCACTTTGATGACAGATTACCGCACCGCTCAAGTCGAGCTCTGAAGAAGTCAACTGTTTGTTGTTAATTTAAAATTAAATAAATGCATTTTTAAAAAACAAACTGAACACGTTGAGTTTAAGGGTACAAATTTATCAACGAAGAGCATTAAGTTTCAAAGATTTTGAGTTTAGGAGACGTTGAGTTACAAGGTACCACTGTAATATTTTATTGGTCTCTGAGCTCAAATCTTTAGAGCAGAGAACTGTGGAGATCTACAGCTGGAGTGTATTTGGTAAAATCTGGCAAAGGGCATAAATAGTAGCATGATGTCCAATGCTGCTTCAAAAATCAACAGAAACTGGAGTCTGATTGAATTAGACCCATGTGGTTGGTTTGTTTTTTAATAAAATTTGAACCTTGTCCTTATTTAAAAAGCAGTGGGAGTTTCATTTTTACAGTTAATCAAATTGGCCTACATTACATACTCTGAGATCACCCCTTACTCATTTTCACTGGCACACCACATCCAGGCAACAGTTTGGTCATTTACATTGTGGTCAAATTCTCCAGACTAGACTAATAATAGAAAGTTAAAACAACAATAGAGACACAACACTGACAGTAAAAGAAACGATGCCAAGTATCAGACATTTTTTTCCTCTCCCTTTTGCTCTCCTGTTCCTTCTTTACAGTGAAAACATACAATAATTTCTGATCTACAGGGATCAGTGTGTGATCTGTACATGTTCATAGATTTGCTGCTGCTGCTCTTTGCACAGGTCCATGTTCCAGAGATTGGTTATGTACAATATACAGGCCAAAATTGGGCACTTTAAAAGTTTCACTTCAGTTCTAACACCTTCTGGGAAGATTTATAACTCACCCAACCACAGAACCCTTTCCTTAAGTGTGCGGTGACAGGCTCAACAGCGGCTTTTGTCCTTAGCATCTGCTTCTGTGGTTTTTTAACAGCTCCTGAAGGATTTTGTTTAACCTAGTTCCAGATTAGCTCACACTCTAGGGGTAATTTGAGCGTTTTTCGAACATTTAGGGTTAATACAAAGTTGCAAGTAAAAGTCTGTGAACTATTTATCCAAGCAATTGTAAATAACAAAAACATTTTAACCCAACTAAAACCAAGTAAACATGTGTGTTCTGTTTATCTATTAAACACATTTTTTAAATAATCACAATCCTGTTAATCCATTGTAGTCTTTTGATCATTAGGCTATACCATATGTACTCTTACCTGGCCATTCCAAAACATTTTTTTTCACTTTATTTACTTACTTATACTTACTTACCTACCAACCCTCTTATTACTACTTACTTACCTACTTATCCTTACTTACTTATTTACCTACCATCTTACTTACCTACTTACTTACTTACCTACCCTCTTACTTACCTACTTATTTACTTATACTTACTTACCTACTTACTTATACTTACCTACTCTCTTACTTACCTACCCTCTTACTTACCTGCTTACTTACTTACCCTCTTACTTACCTACTTATTTACTTATACTTACTTACTTATACTTACCTACCCTCTTACTTACCTACTTATTTACTTATACTTACTTACCTACTTACTAACTTACTTATACTTACTTACCTACCCTTTTACTTACCTACTCTCTTACTTATACTTACTTACCGACCCTCTTACTTACTTACTTATCCTTACTTACTTATTTACCTACCCTCTTACTTACCTACTTTTACTTACTTACCCTCTTACTTACTTATTTACTTATACTTACTTACCTACTTACTTATACTTACCTACCCTCTTACTTACTTACCTACTTATTTACTTATACTTACTTACCTACTTACTTATACTTACCTACCCTCTTACTTACTTACCTACTTATTTACTTATACTTACTTACGTACCTACTTACTAACTTACTTATACTTACTTACCTACTCTCTTACTTATACTTACTTACCTACTTACTTGCTTATACTTACTTACCGACCCTCTTACTTACTTACCTACTTATCCTTACTTACTTATTTACCTACCCTCTTACTTACTTACTTACCTACAGTACTTACTTACCTACCCTCTTACTTACCTACTTACTTACTTACCCTCTTACTTACCTACATATTTACTTATACTTACTTACCTACATATTTACTTATACTTACTTACCTACATATTTACTTATACTTACTTACCTACTTACTTACTTACCGACCCTCTTACTTACCTACTTATCCTTACTTACTTATTTACCTACCCTCTTACTTACCTACTTACTTTTACTTACTTACCCTTTTACTTACCTATTTACCTACCCTCTTACTTACCTACTTACTTACTTACCTATACTTACTTATTTACCTTTTTACTTACCTACTTAATTATACTTACTTACCTTTTTACTTACCTACTTAATTATACTTACTTACCTTTTTACTTACCTACTTACTTACCTACCCTCTTACTTACCTACTTACTTACCTACCTTTTTACTTACCTACTTACTTACATATACTTACCTACTCTCTTACTTACTTACCTTCTTACTTACTTATACTTATTTACCTACCCTCTTACTTACCTACTTACTTACTTTTCAGTTGGTAAGATAAAGTTTTGTCCACTGACCATAGCAGTTATGGTTTTGCTGAGGTAATTTATTTTGTAGTGGACACAGTTTTGTAAACTTCTGAAGGTCTTTTTCTTGGTTTTATCAGTTTTTTTTAAACAATTTGCTTTCACAATGTAATTAGTTAAACAGCCAGTTCTTCAGAAATCCTTTAGCAGCCTTTCTAGCTTATTGTACCTTCACAGTTCTTCTTTCTGGGTTCTTATTAATCTTCAGACTATGTCTTCAAGAGTTCATCTAATGCAGTTTTAATAGAAGATCTGAATTCAAATCTGGCTGCAATATGTCAAGTTAACAATTAAATTGTGCATTAAAACATGCATGGGGGTGTGTTATAATAAAAGCCAATACATTTTACAATTTGATTTCAGTGAAACAATAGAACAATAGTTGTATGATGTGCTACAAAACAAATTGGTAAAACTAATCCTTGATATGTTTTCCTGACTCAAAAACATACAGCAGTTCTCATTTATGTTTATTTCTGACACTGTGTTGGCAAATTCTGTTGAGTTTGTTTGTCAGTCTGTGAGTATAAATGACATCTGATCTACTGTGTATTTCACATGGGCATGGAATAACAGACTTTAGGTTTGATACTCTGTTATGAATTCTTTATTGTTACGAAGTCTGACGCCATTGCTGGTGGTTATACAGTTTGGATTTCCAGCAAGTTTGGAGCCTCATAAAACACAGTGCTGTTTCTTTAAAGATAGGAGGAAGGGATCAGAAAAAACTAAAAATGAAACAATGTCACTGTGCTAAAAATGAACTATTTTTGGATCATATTTGTGTCTCATAATGCACTGAATGTTGTAAACCTGGCTTGTACAGCATAAACAAGAAACTGCAATGGAGAAAAATATTTGAAATTAAGTTATTTTTGCTGGAATTACTCATGAGATGTCTGATCATTATTTAAACTGTACAAACATGTTTAAATCAACACAAATAACAATGTGTTAATCTTTCTTAAACACTAATAAATCAACTTAAGTACAAGGGACATTATTTTCATTTCAGCTCTATACAAGCACATTTTTAAATGAAACAACGTTCTCCAGGATCATGGTGCAACACGGAACAGCAGTGCATAAAATACAATCTACACAGTGCAGAAAAAGCAGTGTAATAAATACAAGGACCTACAATTAATATGATACATTTTTGGCCCAAAAATTGAAGGGATGGGACCAGTAGTGTTGGCCAGAACACAGTGCCAAGTAAATGTAAAGTCATTTATAAATATGAAGACAAATATTTTTATGATATATTATGATCCAGTTAATAAGATGACATAGATGGTGTGTTATAAAGAGAGCATAGAAATGTCTGCTATCTTCAGGAAAAGCTGCTGCATTCAAACCAGAGAATCTTATAAAGAAATAGCAGAGAACCTTAAGAAGAAAACTGTAGAGAAACTCTAAGCTGGATACAGCTACAAAAACCTGGATGTGAATCAACTTATAACAAGACAGTTGTACGCCAATACACAAAATTCTTTACTCTTGCTCTCCGCGCTAGAAGTTGGTGTCCTGCAAAGTTTACATGAGGAACACAACAAAGACTGAGTCTTTGCAAATCTACCTTTTATAACCAATCATGATTCCCTCACCTGTTACCAGTTTATCTATTTATTGTGACATTTTTCTAAATGGTGGTAGTGCAGCAGTTAAGGTCGCTGGTTTAAGCCCCACATCTGCCAGCTTGCTACTTACATTTAAATTTTCAGCGTTTAGCAGACTCTTTTATACAATGCAACTTACAGTTATGACTGAACACAATTTTGAGCAATTGAGGGTTAAGGGTCTTGCTCAGGGGCCCAACAGTGGCAACTTGGTGGTGGTGGGGCTTGAACCGGCAGTCTTTTGATTACTAGTCCAGTACCTTAACCACTGAGCTATCACTGCCCTGTTTGCTACTGTTGGGCCCTTGAGCAAGGCCCTCAACCCTAAGCAATTGTAAGTCCTCAATTGTAAGTCACTTGGATAAAGGCATCTGCTGAAAATGTAAATTCTTTATTTGTTCATTTTAACAGAATACAATTAAGTAAGTCTGTCAAAACCTTGCAAATCTTTATTTGTACTTTATTTATCTTTATTTGTACTGATTTTAGAGAATGAACAAATTATATATACTTATTTTGTTGCATTTTACAAAATGTGTCAACTTTTTTAGAAATGGGGTTTGTAAAATGTTGGACGGAATTTGTGTATCTAGGAAAGCACATGTAGAGAGCATGCCCAGTTTCACCAAAATTATATCAGAGATTAAAACCCCAGAGCTGTGTGACATTAACAATAATTACTCTACCACACATCATATTTATAAGATAGATAGATATAGGTAGCTATACTTTATATATAGTCATATATTCATATACAGTTGTACAGTATAATGAAATTCTCTCTTTGCATATCCCAGCCCGCTTGGAAGCTGGGGTCAGAGCGCAGGGTCAGCCATCGTATGGCGCCCCTGGAGCAGACAGGGTTAAGGGCCTTGCTCAAGGACCCAACAGTGGTTGCATAGCAGAGCCTGGATTTAAACCGCCAATCTTCCGGTTGATAGCCCAAAGCTCTACCCACTAGGCTACCACTGTCCCCAGCTGGTTATAAGCTAACAGTCTGCAGTTTTACATTTGCTATTTTAAAAATGTAAAAATTAATTTTAGATCATGCTATGTTGTTCAGAATCATAGTGCATTTTACAGATGTCCTCTTGGTTTCTCTTGGACACTAAAATTAAACTACTATTTTTAACTATCCTGGGATGATAATTACAAGAGAGGGAAAAGGAAGTGGCAGCAGTCTTGCACTAACTGTACTGTTGTGCTGATATAGTTGGAAATTCAAAATTCAAGATTTCTGGGTTCTGACCAAATAATATGGTTTCTAGTTCAATGCAGAATAGTGGTATGCTGGATTACTCTAGATGATACAGCCACTGATCTGGGTGGTTTGGACATCTCACAAAATTGCCCCTTGGTTGACTTTCTATGGAGCTGTTGTAAGCATGGATCATGGATCCCACTACAGGGATGATATCTCAAGCTGATTTGGGAAGCCCTGGGGATCCCCCAGAAGGACATGGAATCTGGGCAGATCTTCTCAGCCTGCTGCCACAGCAACCCTCAGCAAGAGAAGTGGATGAAAGAAAAGATCAATACAAATTTAAGTAGCATGCAATTCTTAAAAATATTTACAAAACAATTACTATTACTAATTATTAGTATAATCAGAGCCTCTGTAATAAATCTAACAATATATTTTATATTTCCTAATTCATCCTACAGATATAGTCTTGGCAAGATAAAGCGTGACCCTTGTTAATACCTTTCTCATTTTCACAGATCCTTATGCAAATGCCGTCTACATTTCTGGACATTACATACAAGATGTAAAATGCCATTAAATCTGCTGAGGATGAGCTTCTGTTAGGTTTGGAAGCTAATGAAAAGAAACAGGCACACATATGGGATGGTTTTTTAAGCTCTCTAGCATGAGCTGAGGCCACATTCACACACCATATGGGAGTGGGTGAGAGTGTGGAAGCTCCTAATGCATGTTCAACTCCATCCAAGAACTTTACAAGCGTGCCAAGATCTCACCATTTCTCTCTCTGCTCTGGTTCCTCTGCCAGCTCATGAAAACTGAGGTTACATTAAACCACTGCCTCAAAGTACCTCCGTCCTATTTTATGTTTTTATTTTGGAGCTAGGCTCTCCGGGGAGTCGTACATGCTCAATTCTCAGCAGGGCAGGAGGAACACAAGCTCATAATGTTCCATAATAGTGTGTTATGAAATCTTTATATAAAAATAAAGTAACTTACAGGCAGATAGTTAATTGTTGGTCATTGCTTTTCAAATTTACAGCTCATTTTACTTTTTATAATCAAATTATAGTAAACAAATGGACATTTGCAGAAATGTACAGTATTTAAATGTATAGTAACTGCAGTATTTTAACTGTATTTTTTATTTTAAAGTGTTTTAGACTTTGCATTATAATTTGAAATTATTGATTTTAAACCATGTAAAGATATGGGGCAGCAGGTTGGCACAACAGTTTTTGTGGGTGCCAGGATTCACACCTGTGACCTGGCTTTAAAACAAGAGTGCCCTTTGTTTTTTTCCCACCTGCCAAAAATAAGCAATTGATGGATTGTTGTGAACTGTAACTGGATGGGTATGACTGGGGTATTAATTAAATGTAAGGTGTTGGAAAAGGAGAATGCAAGCTTTACTTAAAGCATATTATAGCAGGTAAGAGATCAAAACAGACTAAGTTAAGTAGAACAATAGCAGCTGGACCAGTAATTGGAAGGTCACCAATTTAATTACCACCCTGCCAGGTTACCACTCTTTTGGCCCTTGAGCAAGATCCTGAACCCTCAATTGCTTTGATTGTAATCTTTGACAATTATCACTTTGGATAGATGTAAATGTAAATGTAGAACAGAGTAATTAATGTTCTAAAATTCAAAAAACAAATACTTTGTTCTTAATCTCAGTGTAATTTAAAAAAGGCAAAAAAAAATGACAACAACCTCAGAATTCTGTCGAAAACTGATTATGATCTACCTTGACTTTTTCCATTAATAGAAAAATTTCCAATAATCAAACATTTAATATTTTTGAAAAAATGATTAAAGATTTAAATAAAATTAAAATGTTGTAAAATAAGTAAAATAAAAATAAAAAAAGGTTTCATTAGAATATTCTTGGAGAAGAGAATAATGGTTTAAATGAAGTTTAAATATTGTAAAATAAGTTAAAAGTTAAAAGAAAAGGTTCAAATAGAATATTTTTGGAAAATAGATTAATTGTTTAAATAAAATTAAAATGTAAAATAAGTTAAAACTTAAAAAAATGTTTAAATAAAATATTTTTGGAAAATAGCTTAATTGTTTAAATAAAATTAAAATGTAAAATAAGTTAAAAGTAAAAAAAAAAAAAAAGCTTTAAATAAAATATTTTTGGAAAATAGCATAATTGTTTAAATAAAATTAAAATGTAAAATAAGTTAAAAGTAAAAAAAAGCTTTCAATAGAATATTTTTGGAAAATAGCTTAATTGTTTGAATAAAATTAAAATGTAAAATAAGTTAAAAGTTATAAAAAAAAGCTTTAAATAGAATATTTTTGGAAAATAGATTAATTGTTTAAATAAAATTAAAATGTTGTAAAATAAGTTAAAGTTAAAAAAAAGCTTTAAATAGAATATTTTTGGAAAATAGCTTAATTGTTTAAATAAAATTAAAATGTTGTAAAATAAGTTAAAAGTAAAAAAAGCTTTAAATAGAATATTTTTGGAAAATAGCTTAATTGTTTAAATAAAATTAAAATGTTGTAAAATAAGTTAAAAGTAAAAGAAGCTTTAAAAAGAATATTTTTGGAAAATAGCTTAATTGTTTAAATAAAATTAAAATGTTGTAAAATAAGTTAAAAGTAAAAGAAG